>NC_135557.1:14717366-14959866 GCF_964340395.1 Glandiceps talaboti
TGTTATCCTGATATAGAACGACATTTTATTATTCAAATGTGTTCAATTTGGCTCGCGTGTTGTATAAGGGATTGCTATATGATGGGTACAAGCTCGTTTAATTGATTTAATAGGATACTTTCGAGTTGACGACTACTTCGTCTGCGGCAAAGCCGGGGAGAAACTGATTTAACCCCAAAAGTATCCTGTTAAAGCCATTAAATGGGCACATACACGTCCAATAACAAAGTTATACTTTGAATTCGACTGGTTTTTAGGTCCTCCGCAGAATCTCACCGTTATTATCTACATGTCTGTTACATAACTCATTACATTTATTCATTATCATGCTACTACACAAATTCACTATAGAAATCACATCCCACATATGTCGGCAAAATTGTTCCCCAAAGGCTCATTGCTGAATCCATCAACTTGGCAAGGAGATTCATAATGTATCATATTTATTGTCCAAATGCCAGCAGTTTTCTCTTAACGTTTTTACCCAGAGAACGTCGCCATTTTTTCATGTAGTTCTGTTACCCAATCCTCGCGCACTTATGGGTGATCGTGTTCATAAATTTTATATAGGAAGCCTTTTCAGCACAAATTACTTTAAGTGACCACAGAGAACCTCGATTTCTTACATACACAGTCATTACTGAACAACAGGTGCAAAGTCTTAGTCATGACAGCATATACAGGTTGGCATTGTAACAATTAACAAGACTACAGTCACACTGTCATTAAAATGGTTAAGTAAATAGAGGACTCTTTCATTGATGGTTATAGAGTTTGGGGACAGTTTCATTGTGTACAAACTTGTCAAGTTTAATGAAATTGAGAGCACTTGTACCTTTCAAACAACTATCTGAATTTGTTATAAATGAGGAAAGAAAAGTGACACGTGTATGAATTGAACCCACGTCCCCTAAACACTAGTCAGAGTTCTCTAACCAGCTTAGCTAACGTGCCAAACTGGCAGATACCATGAATATATCCTATTAACCCTCTGAGACGGGGAGGAGTACATTAGTTTTACGTGTACAACTAGACTGTTGTACAGCAGTCATTAACTATACCAGCATGCAGATATCCCTTTCTCAATTGCTGTTTAGCCAATTAGAATGAACCTTGCGGAAAGCTTCACGATATACCAGTGGCTCTACATAATGTATTAAACAAACTTTACTTTCGATAATGGGATTTTCTTTATCAAGAATTACAGGTTTTTGTATTCAATGAAACTTTCCATTGCATGACTTTTATACAAACGGAAATGGCGTATATAGAAGTAACTCTTGGGACATATTAGTCGCTACATATAAATACACTGATCAGTGAAGTATTCGTATGGCCAAGGCGAGCTTTAAAGCCTTTAGGATTGATTGAGTTAAGGCTGCATTCATAGTTTGCTTCATATTAAAGGGTGTGTGCATTATATTCTCCTTACTGATGTATACTATAGCAGACCGCATGGCATGTGAGTAAAAGTGTCAGGTACTCTGGATATATGCACAAAGCATGTGCGATGCTCAATGACGGCGGTGCTTTCACAACCGTAGCCAGTTAAAGTGTAGCAGGAAACAATGAAGGCATTAGGTGCAAACACATCCCTTTTTACGTAAACTCTCACTAACTTGCCACGGAGTTATGTTAGTATTGCAATATATTTATCTAAAAGCGGAAACTTCGAAGAAAATGCAACTATGCATTCACATTCTTGATTGTGTGCATGGGCCGAGCGTGCGCTCATTTGCATACATGAATGCAATAAAGTATACAATTAATGTGTTTGGTATTGCACTGCAGTAGAAATACCAATATTATGCGTGCACACAGATGGAAGTAATAACTTTTACAAAGTTTAATGCAATCTGTGATAATTATTACTGGGCAGACCTCACACGTGGAGATGGGGCATAATACATAAACAATTCGATGGTATTATTAAGTGTATGAAATATATACCAATACTGGTTTTTCTTGGAAACGTTCATGACCTGTAATAGTGATAACGTAACCTTATTGGAGTCTAGTTTTGAAGTTGTCGTCTGAATCTCTCTGATCAGGCGACCTCATAGCGTAGGAATAGACTACAGTATACTATTGCACATAGGCTGAAGGTTGTAACCACAATCACTGTTGACGGATGGATGGCGTTCTAGAATTCCGATGGATTCGCATATTTTCTTCGGCCAATATTTATCCTGTCTGCATATGACTTTTGAGTTCTCAGTTGCTAGTGTGTGTCATGTCCCTTCGAAACTAGATTCCAGCAATTTATCACTATTACTATATAAAGTATAGTCAATTATCAATTTCTTTTTTCCTATGGCCTGTGTTAACAACCCCAGAAAATATTACGTATGCCATAAAGGCATGCGCCGACATTAACGTTACATTAGAATAATTTATACTCACCCTCCAGCGCTATGAAATAACAAAAAAGTTTGACAAACGGACAAAAGGAATGATAAACAATTATCGATTATTATGCCAATAACCTTAGCATATTTATCTTATTTGACCGACACCAATAAGTCCTTTTTGCTTAAAGAATATAAAATTGTGTATATTGTGGTTTGGTCATTAAACTGTGAAGGTTGAAAAAAGAAAAAAATAGTCCTGACCACAAAATTATCACTTTCTGTTCTTCACGTTTTATCATTTAGAAAAAAAAAATTTTCTTCACGAACAATTGACCTTTTTGTACACACATATCAAAACACAGATTTTGGTGTAAGCTTTAGTTAGTGGAAGAGAAGTGGGTATCTTGTAATATAGATTATATGAACAAAAGAGCCTCATTTATTTCTACCAGAAAGAAACGATGTAAAATAATAAAATGTTGCTTTGTATCTCAATAAACAGCAAACAGTGAAACGGACGAACATTTATTATTGTACGTACAAGACATGGTTCATAAACACACATGGTAAACAAAATTATCACACAGAGGGAGAGAAAAGTAACCTGCAACATGCTGTATACACAGTATAAAACATAAATGATCATATAGTGTCAAGTAGATAGACGTAGACAAATATTTTATGTTGCTAAATGCAAGGGATATAAGTACTAAAACTTTGAACAGCAAAGAAATCAAGAAAATGTGGTCTTACAAAAACACCATTTATACATTCTTACTTGAATGCAGCACATTCTAGACCAATAGCAGGTTGGTTTGTATTCCAATTAGAATACCCATCCAATGACGTGCCGTCATCATATTGCCAGGTGTCCGTAACCAATTGTAAAGCAAACCATATCTTGTTACTGGGTGGTGAGGCATTTATGCCAGTGAGATACGCTTCGACCCGTGCTTGTTTTTCAGCATTGGTAACTTGAGTCAGTCTTCCTCCGTACATTTGGCAATTGTCCCTGGCTTCGTTCCAAGCGTAGATGGCTTGTGGCAACCAAAGGGTACTCACATCGTACGATTCTATGACAGACACAGAATAAAGCGTAAAGTCATCGTCATCGTGATGATGATGATGATCATCATCATCAGTGATGATGATTAACAACAACAACAACAACAACAACAACAACAACAACAACAACAACAACAATAACATCATGCATCATCATGATAATGGTGTTAAATTGAACTTGATAACTACGTCCGATCCTTGGCTTTTATGGAGGTCTTTGGGAGTAGAAACCATATACAGTTTCCATATGTGCCACGTCGTAGTTACTTCAAGGGTCATTTATCCCACTCAGGATGTAAATTTGTATCCCGATTGGGATAATTATATTACTGATTTTGCAATCTTGCCTAAATGAATGCCTACAGACAAGTACTTTGTCACTTACCAGGAATCTTGGTTGTAGTTGGTCCTGTTGTGGTTGGCACTGGAGTTGTAGTTGGTAACGTAGTAGGAGATGTAGTTGTAGGTGGCACGGTTGTTGTAATGGACGTATCTGGACGATAAAGGATTCAGTGAAAAACAGAAATAAAATGTTACGTAGGTCAAGTTTATGATGGGTCTGTACGTTATATCTTAAAAGACATAAGAATATTTTTGGTGTTAACACTTGTAATGTCACCATACAGACACGTGAGCACAATGTTTGATACAGAACAGTGAAGACTAGCCTGCAATGCGCTGTAAATATACATATTTAGTAGTTATACAATGAACAACAACCACTTGAACATCTTGTTTGTGCAGAACTTAGGATTTCTTCTTGGGCTATTAGATAATTAACAAAAACAGAACAAACTTATTAATTTTGCATAATCTACCAAGTTAAAATGGCACAATCTTGTTTTTCTAAAGTGACGTATGTGCAGGTTTATTTTTACATAATAACTAACTTGATAACAAGTTTCATCTGGTTCAACTCAACTGTATGTTGAAGTGAGAGTATTGACTAGTAATTCCTTTCGATTTTAGCTCCTCATGAAACATGATCACAAAATCTAAGCTTGTGATTCCTTGATTTGACCTATCATCTTAAAGGTCAGTGGTCGACTACTACGCATGTCCACATTTTCCCGTATCATAATACTTATGGTCACTCTGTTTTCATTTTCGCCATGGCCCAACCATCGCATTGAATTGAGCTTATTCCATTGAAACCGAAGTTCATTTGGGAAAGTGTCTGTCGTAAATCATGTAAAGTTTTGCGTAGAAACTAAGATTTGTTCGAGTGCCTGCTTCTTGTTAGTAGCTGGGTTTTCGTAGCGTAGCGTGCGAGGGCGTATGAACTGACAGCTGCACTTTACAGGGATTCAGCAACAAACAAGTGTTGCCAGTTCCAAGATGCATCGCGCGTCTCCCCATAAAACGCCATGAATTTTATGGGGAGACGCACTACTCAGGGAGATGGTTGTCATCTGACCGTACCCTGGGTTTACCAGTAAAATGATTCTATGTCATTGATGACATTTAGGCTTTGTTCTATAAAACCACTCACAATTAAAGAGGTCAACATGTCTTTCCATCATTTCACGATGCAAATATCATATCAAATGTTACAGTAATAAAAACAAGCCCAAAGGTAACAACATAGGCGACAACATCTCACGCAATGCATCTTGGAACCGGAAATTCGTCTATGAGGTAATAACCTGTATTCATAACAGAAATAGTCGAATTACAAGTACAATAATCTTACCGACTTCACATAGGCCAAGTCTCCCACCACCCCAAGTACAAGGAATATCCTTCCATAAATAACTATCGTCCTTCCTATCGAGAGTAATTATCAGTAAAATTTATTAAGAACAGACAAACAGTACAACTAAGCAGCCCAATTTGAAAGCAAAAGGTCACTATTAAACCTGATTATAAATATGGGTCGTGATAGTGCAATATTCCAAATTGAAAGAATTTCAACATGGTATATTAATATTCTAAAGTGTGGTAACCTTTCTTTCAGTTAACAAAAATGAAAGAATTTCATAAAGTAACCACAATGATAAACAAAATATTTGTTTGGGTTAAATTAAATACAATTTAAACTAAGAAAGTAAGAATAAGTGTATTTTCCACTGTGTTTGGTAATGGAAATCCAAAATATAACACTTGGATAGAAGATGTATACAAATGTTAGTTCATATTTGCGGACAAAAACTGAAAAAACACGGTTTATATATCACAAGTTATTTACTAACAATACCTTATTGTGGCACACGTTCGATCAACGTTGAGGGCATAACTCGAAGGAAAGTTAAAATAAGTCTGCTCTTCATAGCCGTTCATCCAAATAGAGTCGTAGTTCAGATTGAAATAGAACTCGTTACTTGAAGTATTCTGAGTCTGTAAGTATTCCTCAATGACCAGTTGAGTTCCTACGTTTGGTATAGATGCCAAGGTTGCACCCATTTCGATACAACCATCCTTTGCCGTCAGACCATTTACAGGATTCGGGTTCACAAAGTAATCAAGGTTAGAGTTCACTGAAGCATAAGAGAGATTTGACAACCTATTTACACTTTGAAATGGAATAATGCCTAGTTTTTGACACATGTCCTCACAGATTGAGAAATGTTGCAAATGCCATTGTGAAATTGAAGCCCCCCCCCTTCACAACAATAAATTATGTCTTTCCTCCACATATGATACATGTATCCTCCTTTGCATCAATATCCTAATCTGTCAAGCCCATGACTTATCATCTGAGTAAATAAACAAGTTTAATAACACCATTTGTAATATTGCACAATGCAAAACGTCACTAAACTGTACAAAATAAAGGTTATCATTCGTTTTTGTCGAAGTCATTGTAAGACTGGACAAAAACAGTCCCTAGCCTTTTAGCGATAAGTATTATAAAACAAACAAACATCTTAACTAAAAACGTCTTCTTAATATACAATGGGAAAACACTTCAGTTGATGCATGATACCCCGTCGCTATAACAAGTATAACAGCTAACCTAATAAGCAAGGAGAAATGAAATACTACCTTCACAGAACTCTCCTGTCCATCCCTCTGCACAAACACAAAGACAACCAACCTGGGCTTCCATAGCAATAGAACCATGCTTACACCACGTGTTGTCATTGCAATCTAGGGAACACATATTCATACAAACAAATTTCATGAAATAATTTAATTAAGATGGTGGCCAGCCACTAAATGAGTGCGAATCACCATGTATTTAAGCCATCTGGCATTCTTACTGCACTATCGTTCGTAATCATGGCGCGAAAGATTTTCATAGCATTTAAATTTCTATATGTCGGCAATCCCCAAAAAGTTTAACGTTAATGCCAAATTAAAGGCCTGGTTGTGTTTACGAGCAGACAACGCCTATTACGTGCCGATTCTGTGATGCCCCAACCGTAGAATATTGCAATGGCATTGACTCATTTTTACAGCGAAAGCTTTGCCAAAATCTCTATCTCAAAGCAAAAGTTTCAAATTTCAAAATCAATTTCGTTGTCGCAAGCAGCCATGTTGAAAAAAAATACTCGCATGGAGTGTTAAAGGGAACGCTATCATTGGTCAATTTATTGCTGGAGATGAGAGCTAGCAACAGCATACTAGTGTACTAGCAAACATTTTTATAATGGTCACGTGAACTAGTCTGTTGGGTCTTGACCATTAATGATATCACATCAATAGTAACAACATTTCATTTAGCCAACTCTTGGTATGGCTTAACTTACCAAACTCACAGATGTGTTTCCTGGTAGCGGTACTACACGTCACCATACTCCATACACCAGCTGGGTAGCTACATTTATCAGAATCAAGTAGACAATACAAGTTTGTAATCACGATTTAGGGTGTAATTGTGGATAGCAGCTGGAAACAAAATTCTAAAGAACTTCACAGTAGTATACCAATGTAATAGTGGAAATAGCGAATATGTCCGTACTAGATATGGAAATGTGTCTTGGAATAAACTGTTTAAACATTTACTGTTACTTTGTTAAAGGAATCTTTTCTTTTAAAATAAAACAAGATCAGAGGTCACCCTGATTGAGATAAAGGCCAATATGTTATCAATATATAACCATTTTAGAATCCAATATGGCCGCCGAATACGTAGTCTTGCTGCCAGAAGTCGTGAAATTCGTTCTTTTGTAAAGCAGCGAAGCTGCGAGAAGTGAGGGACTTGTTTGGGACATCTCCCTCACTTCTCTCAGTTTAGCTGCTCAAAGCACTTCGTTAACCTTACAGAGAAACAAACGTTACGACGCCTGGTAGCGAGACTGAGTATTCGGCGGCCATATTGGATCCCAAAATAAAAGATTATTGATTCCCATGAAAACAAGACAGGGAATCCCTAAATAGTAATTATTATTTCAAAAAGACAAGCAAACTCCTATATGGTAATTCATCTTTACCAATAATGGTATCACTAATCTATTTATAGAGAATGTTATCTTCATGTTTCGTTTGCAGAGTAAAAAAAATAGCCTGATAAACATCACAATCTTGTATTTTTTTTATAAATGAACATTACGTAAACTTAAATCATGTATAACAGCTAAACTAGGACCATAATTGTTGTCCTTCATCTTTTTCATAACAAGTTGTTCTCTGCTTTCAGTTTTAACCGAAACAAAGATATATTTCTAACAAATAACTTGTATAACATTTTTCAGCGTAAATCCAACTTTGCTGGAGCTGTTGAGTACATTGGAGGTGTCAGAAAGTTAGCCTCATCTTTCTCTTGAGAGAGCGAGCAATTAGTGAACAGACGGTAAGATGTGGTAAAGCTGTATGTGGTGTAAGTTAATATTATATAGACAATTGTAGACACGAGGGTCAGTTTGTTATGAAATTGTGTTGTACAGAGACAATTATCATTTCTAGTAAAAGGATCTAGAAACGTACACATCATATTACCAGTACCTGTCGACAAGATTTAATCGAATTTTAAGAGAACTTAAAAATGTTTTTGCAGTTTTAAATAGGGATTTGTGTATATGACATGACGTACATACCCTAGTCTAGATACAAATTAAAGTATAAATGAAACGTTTAATACCTGACATAAGCACAGTCTTTACCACTGGGGCTACCACCAACCGTTGAAGTCCATTGAGTGAACTCTCCTTGCTGGTTATCATTGTCAGCCATCCAGACTCCATCAATTTTATGCAGACCAACCAATACTTCAGCTTCGGTGGTCGTTGATATGAAGTTTAATACATTTTGAAACATTTCGTATGATTGTATTTTCGCCAATTTCCCTCCAAGGGATGTACAGGTGTCTACTGCAGTAGTGTAGTCTTGTGGGTTTGAGGATAGTCGATAACGTACTGGTGGCGTGGGATCAGGCTCTAAAAATGATTGAAAAATGACATTCAATCGAACAGATAATAAATATTGTTATAATGCCTCAAAAAAGAAATGTTAGGCTTGCATTTCGTTTTCGGAAAAGTATACCCTTTTTGCTTAGATGAGTAGGTTATGGCATATCTACTAAAATATTACTGCCATATATGTTTAATAAACTGTGGAGTCTTTGTCTTGACCTCTGCACTCAAATGTATGTATGTATGTATGTATGTATGTATGTATGTATGTATGTATGTATGTATGTATGTATGTACAGAACTCCCTAGCTTGGTAGTTTATGCAAAACGGTATGCTACGGTCATTGTAACATTACTAATATTTATTTAACATTCCTGTGTGCATAATACAACTGATCACATGATAGTTACAGATCCTGTGTGCATAATACAACTGATCACATGATAGTTACAGATCCAGACCTACTATGTGTAAAAACATTCCCTTTGAACAAGGTCGAATTTCGAAGAATATTTAAAAGACATTAAATCTTTTTAACCGCCACCATAACTCACTTATTTTGTATGCAAAAATATTCAAAACGGTGTGGCTTGTTAACCAGCATAATCACACTGGTGGTAGAAGTTAGATTTTACTTATCTTCATCTTACCTAGACAAAGCATTCCTTTCCAACCAACTTGGCAGTCACAAGTACAACTTCTATCTGTTGTGTTTATAGAAAGAGCGCCACCATTATGGCACCATGAAGCACCATCACCCATACAATCTAATAAGATAAAATAGATATCATAACTTTATTGAATGGATGCCATGTTCTAAATACTATTTCCCCCAATATTTTTCTTTGTTCAATCGAGTAAAACACTTACAAGCTTACCGAATTCACATATATGGTACCGACCACCATTCTTGGTACAGTCGTCACTCACCCATCGAGAAGCACTGTTTACCCTAAAACACAAGAAGGTAACACAAATGCTTGTTAGAACTGGTATAAGTGAAAATAACATTTAGGCTTTTTAACAAGACGTGAGCCTAAAACCAGGTAGTATATAATAAAGCGAATTTATAATACGCCTGTCCTCCGAAGAGCTCTAGGCGCAGACACAGTACAGTATATAATAAAGAATGTCTATCCAGATTTGTTCATCTCGTGGTTTGGTTCATTTTAAAACCAATATGTAAATAGTTTAGAAACTGCATCTTGAATCAAAGAAATGTTTTATCTTTAAAACTTAGCGGAAATCGATGTTTGATATTGTATGCAGAGAAAGTATTATTTTATCTTCCATAATTTATTTCTTGATAAATAAAACATATCTTGCATGACACTTACATTTCATATTAAAGTGGAACAAAGTTTGATTATCGTTCATAAACAAAACACACATATAAAATGATAAAGCAATGTACTTTTATTCATATTAGCATTATTGAAAGAATCTGAACAAGACCCCAGTGTAGGTCAACATTGATAACAATTGCACAACTGATTTTCAGTCACGAGCAAATCGGTATTGCCACCGGGAGGAAGATGTAGAGAACACTTGCAGGTGTGCAAAGCTAATGCTGTTTAAACATCATACTTAATACCCAGTTATAGTTAACAAATGCCGAGATGCCAGACATAACTCACAGCCACCATGTTTCAGTATATAGTGCCCGACCCTCTTATCCTTTGTTCATTTGCCTTTAATATCTGTATTGGGTGAATTGCATTCTTAAATACTACTCTGGCTTGTTTAATAGTACAGAAAATGTTATCAATATATATTCTAGACTGTAAAAGTTAGAGTTCTGTTCCTTACTTGAATGCAGCACATTCTAGACCAATAGCAGGTTGGTTTGAATTCCAATTAGAATACCCATCCAATGACGTGCCATCATCATATTGCCAGGTGGCCGTAACCAAATGTAAAGCAAACCATATCTTGTTACTGGGTGGTGAGGCATTTATGCCAGTGAGATACGCTTCAACCCGTGCTTGTTTTTCAGCATTGGTAACTTGAGTCAGTCTTCCTCCGTACATTTGGCAATTGTCCCTGGCTTCGTTCCAAGCGTAGATGGCTTGTGGCAACCAAAGGGTACTCACATCATACGATTCTATGACAAACACAGAATAACGCATGTGATTGTTGCAATTATTTTCCCCGAATTTAATAAATAGTACTTTAGGTGGTATAATTATAATATTCCCAACACTCATTCAGCCAAAACATATTACTGAGCTAAGGGTTTGTCACTAGTGACTCGCAGTGGCAAGGTCCCTTAGGTCACTCGTGCTATCCTTGGCTGAATAATGAAAAAATATTTGCGATTAGTATCTAATTAATTAGGCCTAACAAACAGATTGTACGTAGATTTTTTATTTTGTTTTTTATATATTTTTTTTCATGTGTGAGTGTCTAGTTCAGGTAGTATGTTTTCCGTAGTTTTACATATTGACTCTGTATTATTGGTTTCTGCTCATCAGATTTACAGCAATTCCAGATTGGAAGAACACTTTTATATTGTCTTTTTAAGCTGATGTCAGTTTTCACATCGACGATTTCTCGAGAGACTTCACAATTTTCGTGACTTTATTTTATTTTTCTCGAATACGTAGAGAATAGTTTAAGGTCGGCAGTGAAAACTAGGTTGGGCCGGGTAAACGAAACGAAACAATTTTATTTAGGCCTAATGGGTGTCTTCAGAGTAATTTATCACTTACCAGGAATCTTGGTCGTAGTTGGTCCTGTTGTGGTTGGCACTGGAGTTGTAGTTGGTAATGTAGTAGGAGGTGTTGTCGTAGGTGGCGTGGTTGTTGTTATCGTAGAATCTGAAAAGTAAAGGTACAATTGAAACATCGAAGTAAGTAGTTGTGAAGGTAAGTCCATTAGGAATTTATCAGAATTCAAAAATTAAACAGAGACGCCACTCCTGGAAATAAATGCCTTTTTAAAAATCAAGGATTCTTCGCTATAAATATTAATGATTCCTTAAAGCGTTATGCCTTCAGTGTAGAAAATCTCACGAATATTCATTATACAACCACGAATATATTATTTCTGCTGACTCCCATGATGCAATGCATATGGCCCATAGCAAAGATACCTTATATAATGGGCCAAGACCAACTTGATGTTTCTCTGAAATTAACAGTTTTGAGATCTGATATAATGTTTGCGCGATCAATTTCGAAGGTAATAATAACGTGCATTTGACGCCGAAACACATCGCAATGGATGTCAAAGGTCACGAGCACGAGGTACTCGTGACCGGCGCCTGTCAGCAGACTCGGCAAAAAAAAAAGTTGAGAGAAAAAAAAAATTGAATTTTTTTTTAAAAAAATAAAAAAATAAAATAAAATAACTTTGACCAAAAATATATTTTGACTTTCAATTATATATAATCCTTTAAAAAAGTCTGGTTTGACAAAAAATAAAACAATATTCTCAAATGAAAACTTATTTCAATTAAAATAATGTGAACATGGAATAAAAGTACATAAACGGTTAAATTTGTAAGTACGAAAAATATAAAATATTATAGCTAAAATAAAAAAATACTTTTGGCCTGAACGGCTTCCCATACCAATATAGCAAGATTGAATGAATACAATTTCCTGCTATATTTGTCTAAATGAAATGAATTAACAGCACCTCTATGCAGACATGGAATGTAAACATTAAAACCTTGGCGACGGCATGTCTACATATAGTATAAGTGCGTTTAAATGGTTGATTTAAGTTATTTCATTCAGACTAAATGTGACAAGCATTGTTATCTGAAAGTGAAGAATACTCAGTTTCCTTATAGGTTTCTGCGGTATTGCATCAAACAGACCAAGTGAACACTAACCAAATGTCCTGGATAGGGGTGTCCATAACAAAAATACTTACCAAATTCACACAGACTAAGTCTTCCACCACCCCATGTACATTGAACAGCCTGCCATACGTTATTATTGTCTTTCCTACAGAATAGTAATCAATAAATATTGTTAGCAAACATAAATAATGCCTAGTAGACAAGATCAGCGTCATGAGATTTCGCCTAGCCTGATCCATGCCCTCACAAACACCGACCCCAATTCATGGTCTGTATCAAAATGACGAAGGTACCAGTGTTGCAGAACGACTAAAGTGTCCCTAGACTCTCTGATTACTGACAAAGACGGCATGGGTTCAGTATCTCAGTCGGATAATAATTCAATAGAAGTAACAAGTGTAGGAGACATATGTAACGACCCATCCTTATTTCAGCGCGCATTTCTTTGAAACCCACTGATTTAGATGCCAACATGAGACCATGCCATTGGACAACAACAGTCACATGATATTGTTATTTAGTCACAAGGGTTATCATAAGTGAACTGGGCCCAAAATCCACAACACTATTTAATAAAAGGGCTTCTAAACTAATTATAATTAGTAACATCCATGGATCTTTTGTGATATTGTATGTTACAGAGTTCTGAATAATTGTGGAGTATTTTTTATTTTATTAAAGGCATCTGGCGTTTAGTTCCATTCTTTCTGAAGTCATTACCATTCTTTAAAGATAAGGTAATTTTATAACGTTTCAATAGCGTGTCAATGGACGAGAACAATTATGTATGATTTATTGACGACTTTGAAGTCAAAACGTAGCAAGAAACGAACAAGTACATCAACATTGAAGTTTAAGACACAAATTCGAAACACAAGTGTCTTAAATACTTAAAAACGATAAATGAAGCTATTTATAATGTTGTTCTTCACTTCTCAGTCATTATCAAGGATACATTTACAAGATATGATAATTCATGAAGCCATTTTCATTTTTTTCTTTCGTTTTCGGCATGCTTTCACAAGTGTGAATTTTAAGGCACCATAACTTAACACAAGTAATATCCAAGAATACCTTATTGTGGCGCACGCTTCGCCATCATTGATGGCATAACCCCAGTTAAAATAAGTCTGCTCTTCATAGCCGTTCATCCAAATAGTGTCGTTCTTCAGATTGAAATAGAACTTGTCACTTGAAGTATTCTGAGTCTGTAAGTATTCCCCAATGACCAGTTGAGTTCCTACGTTTGGTATAGATGCCAAGGTTGCACCCATTTCGATACAACCATCCTTTGCCGTCAGACCATTTACAGGATTCGGGTTCACAAAGTAAGCAAGCTTAGAGTTCACTGAAACGACATGTTGATAACTTATTCAAAGTATTATGGTAAATGACTTTGCAATTGGAGAATACCTACGTGAAAGTCCCTAGGCTCTTGTGACATGCGCTCTTACAAAACTGTTGTAAATCCTAATATGAAATTAATATGCAAATTCACAAGCTGTAAGCAATTTCAAGACTCACGATATACCCTTCTTTTTGTATCCAATTTCTGAATCTTACTTTTTTAACTACATTTAAGATTCACCATTTCTCAGATTATTAAAAAAAGATGGACACATAGAGACAATGTTATTCGCGAGATTGTTGCCATCAGTTACGATGCAAGGATAAATAGACCAATTGACTTAAGCTTCAAGTTATTGAATATGTTCATTTTATATTGTCCATTTAGCCATGAAGTGTGTGAACAAGGTAGTCTGTTTGATTTGATTGTAGGATAGAAGAACTGTTATATTAAAGGGTGACCATTGAGTTTTATTAATCTGTAGCACTTCTGAAGAATTACATATGTACCAGTCATTAATTGCACGCGGGCGCGCATACAAGTGGTATTTACACTAACACTACAGTGTCCGGTCCTACCGAACACATTATTGCGTGCCTGCATGCAAATGGTATGCAAATGATAATGCGATCGTTCATTGTACAGGAAAGCACACGATCTCACAGTAATTTGCTGTTTTGGATAAACAATGTAATAACTAATCGCTACGCTCGTGCAGGTACTTCCACAGAGAACACTGCACGCACTCATGCCCCGAGTACGCCGCACTTGCACTTTCACGTCATGGGGTTCTGTCTTTTTAATTATGTATCAGATATTATTTGCACAGGTGAGCGTGTATGCTATTTGCACTGCAGAAAACCGAAAACGATTGCACAACAAATAGTATGGAAATGAGCATGTGATCGTTATAGATTAAATTAAGTCTCATATCGACGTGCAACATTTTGTGCTACACTTTCGCACAGAGCTAGTGAAAGTACGGCGACTTTACAACGTTCTTGATACAAACGCTATAGACTATCGTTATAGGTTTATTCAGTTCAACTTCAAAACATACCGTCACAAAACTCTCCCGTCCATCCCTCCAGACAATTACAGAAGCATCCAACCTGGTTATCCATAACAACAGAACCATTATTCTTACACCATGAGTTATTGTTGCAATCTAGAGAAAAAATATTTATACAGAAATTGTTGAAATACATGGGGAACATGACATCTCTCACAAGGTATAAATTCATTTACCAACGATTTTAATTTTATATAATAACTCGCTGTGTGATGTTTTATTTCTGGTATGAGAGATTGCATAATTAACAACTCACTAACGGAAATATTTTCTCCATCTACCAATTCTTGTGTATTGTCCATTTACCAAACAAAATCAGAAAATGTACGACCTTTTCTATTTAATCTATAATTTATGTAGTGGTAATGTGCACTGGAGCATTTTCTGAAATTGTTGTTAGATATATTGAGTTACTCTCAACATTACAAAGTCTTGGGTGTATTGAGTCATGTATAGGTAAACTTGTGTGTTTTAACCTTGATTTACTCGAGGCTCTGATTTTTAGATGCGGACCCAAAATTGATTAGATCTATTGCACCATACTATGTGTACTGTTAATACAAATATTTTTAGCAGCAACATGTGATCCAGGTAATTACTTGTGATATAGTAAATGCTCGATATGACAACGACAACCTCTCTAGCATGCTGTAGAGCAACCATATCAAGTGATTGAGAAAAACTATATCAGCGTTCAACTGGCTTACAGTAATTAGGCACTGATATCAAACTAACAGTAACAAAGATTAACCTAACTGACTCTCAGTAACTGGGCTTAACTTACATAACCCAAAGTAACATGGCTTAACTTACATAACACACAGAAACATGGCTTGAAAATCGCAGAGCAGTTAGCAGACTAACTTTCCTATACAAAGCTACAAATAATCTAGTTGCTTTTCAAGATGATAAACTACCAGAATCGTCATCACGTTCTACTAGGGGAAGTGTACCTGGTTCTTCTTTCATATCAATCATCGCTAAGAAAAACTGTTTCAAATATTCACTTATTCCTCGGACAATTCCAGAATGGAATCTTTTACCATTATCCATTCAACAAGCAAAGACAATAGACAGTTTCAAATCTGCCCTCTCCAGCGTTAATATCACCGATCTCATAGATCATGCTCACCTCAACACGGGTGAGATGTAAAGGACGCCGCCAACGTTATGCCTGTGTGATGATAATCCTTTTTAGGATGTGTACACAGTATAGAAGTAGAAGTAGAAGCTTACCTAACTCACAGTAACATGGCTTAAACTACCTAACCGCCAGTAACGAAGCTTAACTTACCTAACTCACAGTAAGAACGCTTAAACTTATCTATTAAACTCACAGTAAAAGGGCTTAGCTTACCAAACTCACACACGTGTTTTCTGGTTGATGTACTGCATGTGACCATGTTCCAGACACTTGCTGGGTAACTACATTCATTAAAATCAATGAGACAAGAAAGGGTTAACTTAGGAAGGAATCAAATATACAAAAAAGGATGAATGTCACAATCCCATTTATCTGTATAGATTTGTTGGGTATACACAGGATGGTGGAAAAACAATACTACTGTAAGTACAACATACTGGGGGTAATTCATTGGCGAATACTAGTTAGCAGCAAATGGTGTATTCACAATTCATTATAAAATGCCACTCCTTCTCGTATGACGTGTATCTCGGAAAGAATGCTTATTGACAGTTCAGAGTAAATAGATCTGTTGAGATATGGAACAAATTGCAAGCCAATGTGGTATCATCATCAACTGTATGTTTGAAAGTCGTCTAGATATGCTATGGGAAAACCAACCATTGTATTGTGATTATATGGAAAACACTATTGATATTTTACTATATAGAGACTGTAGTACAGATGAACCTCATGACAAGTTAGCACAGAGCTGACAGTAGAGGCCAGATAGGCCTAAAGTCAGAATGAATCTATGAATCAGGATGTCAAATGAACAACTATGCGTAGGAGGTAACTTTTACATGAAACGGTTGCATTAGCCAACATGTTTTAGTAGACTAAGTATATTGTACATGTTTTCCATTTGATTGTATGAGATGTAGCGGTATTAGATTGCACATGAAAAAAAATATTTTGCGTTTCAGATACCCCGACCGACCCTAGTTTTGGCCGCCGGCTCTAAACACTTTTTTTTTTTTTACATGCTGACGGTAAAACTACAGAACCCATGTCATTTCAGCCTATAACAGCAAAGTGTTCGTCTAGTTCTGAATCACATAAGTGTCTTCATTTACTTCTTTTATGCATCGTCAACTGTTACTACGGAAGTATTGTGACCATTTTTCCCTTTGGGTGGAATTAATTTAAAAAATGGAAAATTATAAAATAAAATACCGAACTACCTACTCTATTTTCTGAAGTCGTGTTATCGGAAATAATTAAAAAAAAATGTTTGCCTCGTGAATCCTAGGAAATCAATATAAGTATGATATTATATTAATGTGAAGCGTGATTAGTGGACGGATATCGACCCGAAGGTGAGACTGCGTGCAGTTCACGAATCATACAGGTATTATTACGGCGTAATAATACCATTGATTTCGTAGGATTATATATTCATCACGTGATAAAGTCAATCCATATAATTGTCGACAGTTCTAATCGAATTTTAGAGTACTTAAACATGTTTTTGTAGTTTATTGATTTGGGTATAAATAACATGTTTAGTACCTGACATAAGCACAGTCTTTACCACTGGGGCTACCACCAACCGTTGAAGTCCATTGAGTGAACCCTCCTTGCTGGTTATCATTGTCAGCCATCCAGCCTCCATCAGTTTTATGTAGACCAACTAATACTTCAGTTTCGGTGGTCGTTGATATGAAGTTTAAGACATTTTGGAACATTTCGTATGATTGTATTTTCGCCAATTTCCCTCCGAGAGATGTACAGGTGTCTACTGCAGTAGTGTAGTCTTGTGGGTTTGAGGATAGTCGATACCGCACTTGTGGAGTTGGGACAGGTTCTGAAAAGGTAGGAGAGGAACATTCAGTCCATCTGGTTAATTGAAAATAACCCTCCTGTCTGTCTTAAAATCAGACGCATACACATACATATATTTTTACTCCGGACACAAGATTGTGTGATATTGTTAAAATTGTTTATCCACCCCATGTGTCCCATTATTATTAAGTGACGCTAAACAAGCAAACGCACTCTTTGAGATACCAACTGAACAGAGCACTACGTCTAGGCCATATAACTTTACTTTATATAAGCACACTAATACCAAATTATATTAAATTGACATATTTCAAAATAACTTCTGATCTATTTTGTTTTTTTTTATTTTCTTTTATTTTTTGCTAATAAAAATGCAACATTTTAGAAATTTTCACGTCTAAAGTCAATGTTTTGAAGCTTAACCAAGATTTCAAGTTACTGAGAAAATAAAACAGTAAAATAGACGAACGAGGAAAGCATAGTTGTCGAATACCATTACGAGCGAATGCAAGATATTACATGTATGTCAACCGTTTCTAAGAGGTGCTATTAATTTTCCAGCATAATGGGTTTAACAGAAACAATGGCTGTAGGTTTGCTATTTTACTCCTGTTTTCCTTACCTAAACAAAATGGTCCTTTCCATCCAAATTGACAGTCACAAGTACAACCTTCGCCCACTATGTTGACTGTTCCACCATTGTGACACCATGAGGCTCCATCCATACAATCTAAAAAGATACACGGATATGGCAATTTAGACTTGTTGAAAGTCTTTGTAATGTTTTAAATAATATTACATATGTACCAGAGATCACTTGCACCACTGTATGTATGTATGTATGTATGTATGTATGTATGTATGTAAATGGGTAGGTAGGTAGGTACGTGTACCCGAGCTTCTTATATTCATTTCTTTGCTGGTTTATTCAAAACATGCTTTCTAACGAAGTAGTTGATTTTCTGTATTCGTTTTTATAAATGTCTTTATTTCTGTGTGCAATTTGTGTAATGTATTTAATTCCCCCATTAATCGAAACAGCGGCAAATCTCAGCCAGCAAGCTTACCAAATTCACAAATATGATACCGACCACCATTTTTAGTACAGTCGTCAGCCATCCACCGCCAGTCACTGGTTACCCTTTGAAAAAAATCATTAATAGAAAGATTATTGTTACAATAGTAGTAGTTTATGATAGCGCAAGTAACAGTTATGTTACTTGAGAGGATTGTAATCTCGATTTCTGTGAAATACCAATTTAAACTTCATTTGGATGATTTCTTTTCTGTGGGCCGCATTGCATCATGGAAGTCAGCAGAAATTGATATGCACTAGGTGAAAGGTGAATATTAATGTTTTTCCACTGAAGGGAATAACCACTTATGAATATTCATAAACTCATGAGAGGAGACAACAGAACCCAAAATGCCTATTTCCTTTTTGAAAAACATATATATGAAATAAAAAATCTACCTACCCCACCTATTCTAAAATTGAGCGTAATCGGAGCAACACAATTTTTTTGTAAGACTTTGTGGTAATCAGCATAGTCATATGGTAGATATGCTTGAACATGCACTGATAAACGAAAATAACTTTTATCCAATGTTTGTACCGCTAACAATATAACGTATGTCACACAATGTCATATCTATATTTCTATTACATACCCCAATAGCCAGTGAGATCTCTACCAGTAGCAAACTAGATGTTTTAGTAGTATAATATGTAACTGGTTGGCCATTTGCCTGTACTGTATGATAAGTATCTGTATATGGAACATTTGTCTAAGGGAATCTCCAATAACTACAAGGAGGGGGGGGGGTGTCTAATTGTCAGTGGATATTATTTGAAATATCATAGATAGGTATTCTATGTTGTTGAAGTTACAGTACTGTTCCTTACTTCAATGCACCGCATTCTAGACCGATTGCAGGTTGGTTTGAATTCCAATTAGAATATCCATCCAAAGATGTGCCATCATCATATTGCCAGATGCTTGTAACCAAGTGTAAAGCAAACCATATCTTCTGATTGGGTGGTGAGGCATTGATGCTAATGAGATACGCTTCCAGCCGTTCCTGTTCTGCAGCATTGCTTACTTGAGCGAGTCTTCCTCCATACATTAGGCAGTTATCGCGAGCCTCGTTCCAGGCGAATATTGCTTGTGGCATCCAAAGATGACGTGGATCGATAGGTGCTGCATGATGTACAGATAATTTGAGGAAACATCGTTAACGTTTTATTTAATAAAGTATGTGGAAGACTAATCAGGCAGGTAATTATTTTTGTCAAAATTACTAAAGAGCACCTTGCTCGAAGTACATTTTCAAAAAAACGTTTTGGCATTCCGTTTATGCATTTGAACAAATGTGTTGTCAATGTTGCTGTAATGAAATATTAAATTGTGGGTTTTTGAAATATTTTTTTTAGCTTTCTTTACTGATTGAAGGTATAATTATGCCATAACAGTTAGTTGGGTATTAAACAAAATAGCTACTTACATAACATAAAATAATAAAATATTCAATAAACAATTACTTAACATACGGATCTGTGTTCTTAAATGATTGTTTCCTCAGTAAATATATTTCTCTTTTCTTAACACTGTGGTTCCTCGCATAAAGTTTGATCGAAATTTAAATAGGTAAATCATATGAAACGTCAAACATCCCCTGTTCTAGAGCCGTTTGTAGTCAATAAATTAGAAAATAATGATGGATCCTTTGGAAATGAATAGACTAGAACTGACAAAAATGACTTACCTTGAGTGGTTGCAATAGTAGTGGTAGTAGGCTGGGTTGGAGTATTTGGATCTATAGTATTAATCAGAGAAAAGAATTATTTACAATGAAGCTTTAAACTTTTCTTGAGCCGCATCTCATGTCACTGTTATTTCCATGCGATTTGGTCCCGTCCACCCCACAGTAACTCTGCACAAAAGCTAAACAAAATATGTGTTCAATTTTACACATTCTTTTATTACTAGTATACTCTTTTGCCATTTATTGAGTTACAAACAAGGAGTTGTCATTTGTTGTTTCACATTGGATTCTTCACAAGTTGAAAGCCATGTATGATAAAATCATTTCATAAATCACAAAATCCACAATAAACACCCATTCCTCATCCATATATGGCCACTTTAAAATGCATCTTCAAGTGATGTTTTCATGTGAAAGAGGTTGGGTTATCCTTGGAGTTGAAAGACTGACCCATCGTGATATAAAGCAACTGTGTATACAACAGTGAATTTCATCACAAAGTTACTTTCCCATTTTTAATTTTTTTGATTCCTTAATTTTTTCATTTTATGAGAAGGAAAAAGGAATAAATAACAAAACAAAGAACAAACAAACCACAAGACTAATCAGGCAAAACAAACCACCTACATGAATTGTCAAAATCGTTCCCACTTTCTTATAAACAAAAGGAAGTCATTCAGATATTGTGGAATGGAATTGACTTATTTTGAACAGAAACAGATAACGTATCATCCAAACTTGGGGCCGTTGTAAATATAACATGATAAATTGGATTTCTCACCCACTTCACAGAGACTAAGTCGACCAGAACCCCAATTACAAGATACTGGCTGCCAGCCGTACCCAGTGTCTTTCCTGTGAAGTACAAGAGGAAAAATCGTCAATCATTTTTTTGTATTTTGAATTGCTTAGGCCTTAGTCCATCAAACCAAACAACAAGTACAGTTCTTAGAGGGAAATACAATAGTTTAGTACAAGAAGCTACGAGAAAACATTGACCCAACATTTAGTTTTCATTTTCCACCCAAGTCATCAGGACCTTGAACAGATTTGATCCTTAATACGGTGCTAGTGGTACTCCGTTAATTTCTCATACCACGCTTATTTTGGAAATTAGAAAAGTGTGCCAATTACGATTTATAAATGTGTGCCCAATAATCTGATTACAACCATGATGATATTCAAATGAAGTCATTATGCAAATGTACTGGCTAAGCAGAGATGAACACTGGAGTTAACATATTATGCATGCGGTGTGTACATGTGATACTTGTCATATAATTATGTGAATTTAACATACACGTGTCTTATTACGACTTTTACGATGTGGCTTATTCACTCATTTTCAAATCCTAATTATCTACGTTTTTACATTTTCAACACAAGTGTGGTATGAGATATGAAAGGAATCACAGGCTAAAAGATTGAAACTCGAAAGTTACAATTTGTAATCATCCTGTGAATTGTTAGTTGGAAACATTTTCGAGGAATGTCCTACTTTCCTCCATTTACTGACATTAATAATGCTCTCTTATGTATGATGTGCATCATCAAAATCATCATTCAGAATATATTGGATAAAAATTTTAACTTGGAAATCAATTTATCGCAAATAAAAGGTAGACTGCCCTTTCATCTTTTATTAACATTTCCAAAACGTTTTACCCTTTTACATATACATAGCTAGTATGACCCAGACTAAAAACATGTGTTGTTCATGGGGGAACTTTTAAATTCTTATTATTCATATCATTTGAGCGGAAACACCACTATAAGAAATAAAGGTATTTCCATAAACTTTGGGTTCTGAAGAGTAATTTCACTTCATACAATTTCGCACACTTACCAATAAAACATCAACTTAAAACTCTATTTCACTATTGTCGACCTAGCTGTGGTCTACTTTTGTCTCATGGGAATTCACAGACATGAATATGTATTAGACGAATAATGAATAATATAGACTACTAAGAACTTATTTTCCTTTACTTTGGTCAAGAAAAACCAAACCCAGTTTATTCAAGGAAAAGTATGGAGGGTCATTACTGTAACGCAAAACATTTAGATAGGGGTGAAAATGATATCACAATTAAGCTATTTTAGAATTCAATATGGCCGATTACTACTGTGTTAACTATATAGGAAAATAAAATTTAGTTTCTTTCCAGCACAGCCTTTCATATTGTAAAGTTAGGAGAGACTTTGATCTCCAGGGAAATATGTCCCTGGTGTGCAGTTACCTTAATACATTGTGTTTCTTATGAGAACTGCAGGAAGTATGGGACCTCTGTTATACCCAGACTACGAAACAAATGTTTACGAACGATTTACATTACCTTAGTGTAACACAATTGGAGCCATCTTTCACGATGTAACCCCAGTTAAAATAAGTTTGTTCGCCATAACCGTTCATCCAGGAGCCATTGTTATTATTCAGATTAAAATAGAACTTATCACTCGTAGTGTTCTGAGGATCCAAGTAGTCTTGAACGACCTTTTGAGTTCCTGCGTTTGGGATAGATGCTAAGACTCCACCCATTCCAATACATCCATACTCAGCTGTCAAACCAGTCACAGGTGTAGGGTTCACAAAGTAAGTAATGTTACCATTCACTAGAAAACAAACAACAAACAAACAAATAATAATCAGAAATTTTATGATACGTAATAGTTGTATCTTTCAATGAAAATCTCATGACTTACCTTTCAGCTCCCCCCCCTCCAGGGAGAGGCTACTACAACGAACTCCGTCTGTCCGTCAGTGCACACGTCCGTGCGTACTAATACATCATTTCACAGACGTGCAATATCCAATTTCTTTCCAACCAGGCACAAAGGTGACATTCAATATGGGACATGTGCACGTCAATTTGTTTTTTGATATATGTTAATTTTACCGAATGGCTTTAAACTGCCGATTTCACTAGTAAAATAAATAAGAACCCCGGTAAAAATTGCAATTGTGTTAGTAGTTTTCCACATTTTGAGTACTGATAGGGGGGGGGGGGGGTACTTCTACTTGAAATATCTGAACTAGTGAAAATATTTTTTAATAATTTCAGTGATATCTATAATTCTAATGTAAGGGTTTCTCTTCATCTCAGTCCGAGTTTTGACTGAGATTACCACGTAGTAGTAATGAGACAATATACTAACACTAATCAAATTTGCTATCTAAAAGTGTACCATGTTTAGTTTCTTATTGGTTTACGTGTACTTGTATTGGGCAGAGATAGTGTTCAGTAACCTGCAATATTCACCACAAGGATAGCATATCTTACCATCGCACAGTTCACCAGTCCATCCAGGGTCGCAAGTACATACACAGCCATTCTGAGGATCAGCACTAATGAAACCATTAACACATATGGAGTCATCATCGCAATCTGTGGCAAAGTACACACAAACAATAATTCCAGGTGTTAAGCAGCATGTCAATCACATACACACTTGCATAATATGATGAATTTACATAGTATGGTGAGCAAAGTTTTCCTAAAATATCTTCAGAAATTTGATAATATTCCGTATTTTCGATCATGTCATGTATATCATCATATGCATTTTAATAATTGTATTCTTGTGTGCTGTACCATTCGAATATTCATCACTCGTGTGTTTTCCCTCGAGAGTGACGTGCGTTAAAGGACCTTCGCTCAAAGATTAAATGTCATGGAACTAATAATGTTTGGGTTTGTCTTGCGTTAGAGTTTTTGTTTATTTATATTTATATCATACTATTTGTCAGAACAACACTCATTTTATATACCCTTTCTCAAGCACGTTTACCTTCGGTGTTTTTCTAAGGCCGATAAGTACTTCAAATCTACCCGAGTACCCAAGGTCGATCGACAGGGTACTACATCAACATAATAATCCATATAAGGTTTGCAAGGCCTCCTCTTATCGGGTTCCAAAAATTTAGCAAAAATACTTGGAGTAATATAATAACGTAAGGTTGCAGAACCACCGTATACACATATTACATGAATCAACCCATCAACCCGGTCCCACCCATCACCAACCATAATTTGATATAATTTAGAGTCTTACCGAATTCACACAAACTAAGTCTTCCATTTCCCCATGAACACAGACCTGGATTCCAATAGTAATCGGTGCTCCTACTACAGAAGATACATTATGAATATATAATTAGATGTCTGTCTGTCTAGAACGTTTCAAAATCTGATATTAAATCAAAATCCTAATTGTAATGTGGTATGAGAAATGTTGTCAGCTATTGTCTTTTCTAACCAAAGGTTCAAGTGGTGCTATAGGCGAATATATGTCAACGGGGGAACACGTCATTTTCAATTCAAAGGATGGCAGATTACTGTTTTTACAGAAGGTTACAGAAACCTGGAAAGCCCTGACTTCAATACATCAAATGTATGTTATCTGTTGATCTTGTTACTTAATGATTTCAGTGACAAGGAATGAATTTAATGATGAAATGCTGGTAAACTCACTCGAGAGTGGCACATTCGTGTTCGTCGGAATAAGTGAACTGCCACGCCTGGTAAATCTGCTCTCCATCATCGCTGTACCAAGTCCCTTTAATGTGTTGAATATCGAAGTAAACGTTATCATTCGTGAGAGTTTGGCTGTTGTTCAGATAGTTCGCAACAATAGCGTGGGTTTCACCATCAGGAATAACAGCCAGACGTCCATTCATCGATGTACACATATCATGCGCATGCGTATAATCCTTGACAGCAACTGGGTTGAGGATATACTTCACTGGTTTTCTCTCTGTGTGGTGTTTGTGGATGGGTTGGTTTAGTTAATACATTCATAGGGAGTGACAGGTAAAACTACTAGACAAACAAACACATGTCAAATACAGGAACAGTACTTGAAACAGACAATTCAAAATGTTTAGCTTCATAGAAAAACTCCAATTTCTACATTACTTGATTTGTTTGAGCCATTTGCCAAGTTCTGAAAAGAATCTTCCTACCAGGAAGCATGACCATCAATTCCGTGATGGCTTGACTATCTGATTCTTTATGAGCTATGCACCAGTGAATTATTTGGGGTCTTAAGAGCTGTGAAAATTCGGTTGCAAAAATCATTAAACATATTTGGGACACTACAAGAATGAAACAAATAAAACCATTTTACCTGAGCATACTTCTCCAGTCCATGTGTAATAACACTGACAGCGACAGCCCTCCTCATTGTCAGGGACAACATCACCATAATGACACCAATCTGTATCGAAATCACAGTCTGACGAGAGAATACATTCAATATTGACATTGTAAATGAAAGCTTAAACTGTGATTTTCGGTATTGGTACTTTTACCTGACATGGGTTTACATGTAAAAGTAACGAGGGACTTTGTATTAATTCCGAAATAATAAATAATAAAGTATAAAGCATTTTACTTAGTATATTTTGGCCAAGTCACCCGGCCTTCTTCAGTTGTTATTAAATGGCAAGCTGATTTCCTTGAAAAAAAAACGATGGTGAACCCTCACATTTCTTTCATTATTTCAAATGGAAATGAACAAGATTTCACACAAACACACAAAAACACAGACACAGACACATACATTTATATGTAACCCTGTGCAAGTTTCATATTCAAAACAATGTAAACCGCCATTAGGTTGTAAAAGTTGCATGTTTCAAGTCAGGTCAAAAAATAAGAACAGAGAAAATAAATTTTACCAAATTCACAAACATGTTTCGTTTCATCTGATGAGCAATCCACTCCAGTCCAATGCCATGACCCATCATACCTAATAGAAAGAATAAAGGGCAAAATATGTTGTATGTAGTGCGAGACAAAATATCGTATCAGCTCTAGATAAATACTATGAAACTTATCTTGAAGGAATACACCCTGGCTCTTGTCCCGTTATGATTTCAATAAATATGCCAACCTTTTGTGCAGGTCGTGTGTTCAAAAAGTGTCTGTCTGTCTGTCTGTCTGTCTGTCTGTCTGTCTGTCTGTCTGTCTAGAGTATAACAAGAACTGGCGAAACGTTGACAGTGATATGACCCTGTTCTTTAAATTTCTATTGACAACACTTGTTACCACAACAACCAAAATGTTTTATTTGTGATCTAAAAAACGACACGTTCCGGAAAACTTGCCTATGAGGCAAGAACCAATTACTTAGAATATGGTGATGAGTAGTTATTATGTAGCAATCAGGTTTAAATTCTAGGTTAATTAGGTTTTATCCAAGTAGATACTATCATGTGAAAAGCAGTGTAAACTTCAGGACCCCTGTCTTTCGTTGTACTAACGAGCTTCATTTTGACAAGCATACCATCACAGGTCTTTGAATAAATTGACTCTACATTAACTTCGATAAATTGTGAATCATGTTTATCTATTTATGACATCACTATGCCAATGAGTCTCTTAAAAGAGAAAGTTGTGTTTTAGCAAGAGCATGATATCATCAATTACTTAGATCCAAGGCTTCACAAACTCAATCTGTATTAGAAATAGTTGTCAATGGTGGTACTTATTTTTTTTTTACAGAAGCCTCACTTACGCAATATTTGTACATTCGTAGTTTCCAGGGTTTTGTCCTTGCCATGCAGTAAATGCCCCGAGTGGAGTGACGTCATCAGCCCACCACATATTCTCGTTCTTATGAAGACTAACGAGGGCTTGAGTTTCAGCAGTGGTACTAACAAAGTCTGTTAGACTCTGAAACATTTCTGGTGACATCACTCTTGCTAGTTTCCCGCCACGATCAGCACAACTTATGATTGCACTCGTAAAGTTTTCCGCCTCTGCGGACATCATGTAACGTACTGTAGGTAGTGGGTCAGGCTCTGTGTAAAGATTCATTATGAAATAAATGATGACAAATACACATACATACATACATGCATACATACACACACATATATACACATACATATACACATACACATGCATACACACAAATACATATATACATACATATATACATACATACATACATGCATACATACATACACACATGCACACACATATACATACATACATGCACACATACATACATACATGCATACATACATACATACATACATACATACATACATACACACATATATACACACACATACATACATACATACACACATACAGGCACACGCACACACAAACATAAACATATTACATATGCAATGTTTACATATCAATACATTTAAAACAAAGACTTACGTAAACAAAACTGTCCTTTCCAGCCTATAGGACATGTATGACTGCACAGGTTATCTATAACGTTTATGGAGCAACCATGACACCAAGCAGCTTCCTCGGTGCATTCTATATCAAAACAAAGCAAGTGAATTTCATATAAAACAATTAGAGATATCATTCCCCCAAAAAATTCTTCTTTCAGCTGAGGAAAATACGAGTGACCTAAGGGGAATTTGATACAGTGAGTCGGGAGATGAGTCGAGTGGTGAGAAACACCTAGGGCAGGAATATTTTCCAGCTGAATGAAGAACAATATTGAGGAATATTATAATTAAATCATCTCAAGCCTAATATATGAAAAATATGAAAAATAATGGTGACTTGGAGCGTATTGACCCAAAATAATGGCGACTTGGAGCGTATTGACCCATATTTTGTACACAGCAAAACCGATGACGTAGACACGGGTTGTCGTGATGTAGGAAGACCAGGTTATATGATCCATGTTTTCTGTACGAAGACAATAACTTGGCTTGATTCATGGTATACTCTTTATCATCACTGATTCTGTACTAACAATATGTGCATTCTCAACCATCACATCACTATAGCTTAAAGGTCAATTCAATATGTTAATGTTGATATAACAATCGATAAAAAAAAATGTATGATATATAATATACAGCTATTGCTTACCAAACTCACAGAGATGAAGTCTCTGGTATTCACCACAGTTCTCCGCTGCCCACAGATAACCGTCATTTGGACTGAAAGTAAGTATTTTGTACTTTATGAAATATGACAATTTGTATACGTATTGCACATATTTGGACGATTTCTTATCTTAAAATAATTTTTAAAAATGCAGTGTTTGACATCTGGGTTCTCTATTCATTGAAAGACCTACACTATGCGTGGGATCGGTCAATACTAAATTATTTGATTCATGGCTGTGGTACAAACATGCCGGTACAACAGACACCAGTACGTCTAAAACAACGTTAACGTTGTCTGACTGGACAAAAAATAACATTGGTGAATGCTATCGTCTGGTATGACAAACATGTCACTAAAATTTGCAACATTGCATCGTCTAATATGACAAAATCTTACTAGCATTGCTACATTTGATCGTGTAGTATGAAGACAGTCTTAATAACATTCCTATATTTGATCGTCTGGTATGATAAAGGTATTACTAACATTTCTTCGAAAATATTTTGCTTACATCTTGAGCTTGAGCTAACTTTACTTATTGTTGCCAAGTACAACAGACGCCAGAAAATATTTGTCTGCATATAAATTTGTGCCGAACTGTTTTATCATTGATAGCTCAGGCAAACAGCATATAATACAGTTAATAAGATGTGTGTCGTGCTGACGATGAAATATAGCACTTCAATCATTATAAGAAAAAACATAAATGTAGCAATGGTAAATATATTTTGCTCAGCTAGGCAACATTTGTTAAAACATTAGTTATAACCTACTCAAGAACCGCACAGTCGAAACCGGTCAAGTTTGTCTCTCCCTGTCCCGTCTCCCAGTTGTCCCAATCTCGTATTTCATGTCCATCCGGGTACTTCCATACATCATCTATATATTCCAGGTGAAAGAAAACGTCAAGTGTAGTACCAGTATTTCCCAAGTAATCCACTACGCGTTGCTGTGTACTTGCATCACTGATCTTAGCAAGTTGCCCGCCATACATCTCACAATTTGCCTGTGCCAGTGGTTGGGTTGTTGTTGGTTGGGCAAGCCAATATGAGACTGGTGTGGGGGTTTCTGAAAACCAAGAGTATTTAAAAAAAAGAAAACGTCATTAAGAACGGGATGGGCTTTATAGAATATAAGCTCAGGATTTCAATGGCACACACGTTACTTGAAAGAAGGTTTTGATTCACTGCGATATACAATAGTTACACAGACATACAGACATACAAATAGACAGACCGACAGAGATACAGACACATCGACACTTATATAGATAGATAGGCAGACAGACAGACAGACAGACAGACAGACAGACAGACAGACATAGATAAGTAAGGTTCTACCATATCATAGTTATATACTTTAGGCAGGCAGGCAGACAGACAGACAGACACACGTAATGCTCTACAATATCATACTTATTATATACTGTAGGTTGGTAGACAGACAGACAGACAGACAGACAGTCACCCAGACATAATGCTCTACCCATACTTATCATATACTGTAGGTAGACAGACAGACAAACACGTACGGCTTTACCATATCATATTTATCATATACTGTAGGTAGGCAGACAGCCAGACACACACACAGGTAATACTCTACAATATCATACTTGTATGGTTATATTACTCCATACTTACCAATAAGACACACGGCTCCAATTGGTTCTGTTGTCACAGTACAGTCATAATCTGACCATTTATATGCTTCATCGCGACTAAAGAAAATAAAGAAATAAACGGTGATATGTATATGCAATTAACGTGAAAATATAGGAATGACCCTTCATATGGCATTTTACGTCAACACCATGGTTTGTGACGTAAGAAATAGGAGGAATTTTGTACTAAAACAGCAGTATGCTAGGAGCATCAAACAAAGCAAATGTAAATTTATTATTGAATTCACAGAACCCAGTCATTCAGCACATCACACTCCAGCTATCATGCTTAATTTTTGTCTGATTTTCCAACATGGTTGCCTCCGTCACCATATTTAACTTCAAAATTATTGAAAGGTGCTTTAACATAAAGACGTTGACACATGTTCAAAGGCAAACAATTCAAAATATTCTTAGGAGAAAGGACATATATGTGATAAGTCCTACAGGTAGCAGAAAGGCAATTTGGCGTTACTTATACAACGATGCCCCCATAGGACACTGAGTTGTTGATCAGCCAATCAGCTTAACTGTTTGAGGGCGATCTAACATATGTGAATTTCAATGACGTCCCTTCAAGGCAGTTGGAAGAGAGAGAGATTCACATTTGAAATTGCAGTTGCACTCGATTCTGATATTTACCTTAGTACTGCACAAAGGGAGTCCTGTGAATCGGGTTCACCAGTTTTCCAGTTAAAGTATACTGGTGTATTTTCATTTGATAACCAAATGTATCCTGCAGTCGGCTCACGGTACAGACCAAAGAAGAATTTGTCGTATTCAGTGTGATTATCCAAGAATATTTCCAACTCCTGTTGGATATCTATATTCCGTATATCTGCAAGTTTCCCGCCATAAGCCACGCACTCACTGTAGACTTCTTCATAAGTTGATCCATGCACAACACGAAATGACTCTACTCCTTCAAGACCCATACCTGTAGCGAAATATGTAACTTGAATTTTATTACAGTGACACAGTACAGTTCATAATGGCATTATAGCTCAGATAATGTGCATATTAGGCCTAAAAAAACAATTGTTTGGTTCCAGTTACCCGACTCCACCTAACTGTTCACTGCCGACCCTAAACTTTCTCTTACGATTCGAGAAAAAAAATAATAAAAAAGCAAAAATTGTGAAGTCTCGCGAGAAATAGTGGATTGACATCAACTTAAAAAGATACTCTAAAAATGTTCTTCCAATCTGTAATGGCTTTGCATCTGATAGGAAGAAATAAACAACACATAGACCATTTGGAAAACAATGGAAAACCTCAACGAGTCACTCACACATGAAAACAATTAATAAATAAAAAAATCTACCTACCCCACCTATTCTAAAATTGAGCGTAACCGGAACCACACAATTTTTTATTAGGCCTTACTAGGTTGTTAGTACGAATGCATGTACACAATTCTTTTAATATCTTACAAGTTGCTTTACATTTTGTATTTATTTACCATTTTGGTGACGTAATTAGACTTACGTGATAATTAGTATTATGGATTCGATCTACTGAGGCAGCTCGACAAAGCCTGGGCGAAACATCTTGACCATACACACTTTGTTTGTTTATTTATTTTATTTATCTATTGACCACTTTATTGCAATAATTTATATTTCGCAAATATTACTGTCATATATTCAACTGAACTGAAAACACACTTATCTACTTTGCTCTTTACCATAGAATGTGCGTTGCTTTAATCTATGGGATAATGTTTACACAATTGAGTTAAGAATTCCAAAACATAGGCAAAGTGTTCATGTATTAACTCACCGTCGCCACTGTCATTACAAACCTGTCCTTCCGGACAAATGCAACCAAGAACAGAATCACAAACCTAGTAAAAAAAATATTTTGATAATTAATTATATTTATGTGTTTAATGCTGTAAGAACTTAACTAACCTTACATACCCATTATGTTTTCTTGTTTTATCGTTCTGCATTCACACGGTTTTTTATTTACACATTCCGTTCTTGATATATCAATTGACTATATTTTCAATATGTCTGTGCTATTAAATATGTATGACAGCAAATGTACAAAGCCGTTACCTTATTGTTTCCACATGAAGAAGAAGAAAATATGGGTATATCGCCCTCATTGTTACAACTCGATATCATAAGGTCCTTATCAACTACAGCGCACCAAATATGGCAATCAGACTGAAAGTGATAGAAACATTACAGTGGTTAGATATGACTACTGATATATTAAGCATTACAAGTGTAACATTATCGTTTAAAGTCACATCTGCATCACTCTATAGAATATTGTGTAAACATCTAAAAACGGATTATCATAGACACAGATACGTATACTGAAACTGGTAGTAACCTTGGCAATATTGAGTACATTGAACAATTGACATGACATCCAGGGTTTGTAAACACTGTTCAAAAGCTATACTTGATGGTTCTTCCCTAATGGGTAAACATTGCTTCCTATTCAGGGACTATTCTTGGGACAAACAATACCAGTATAGATTTATTGTTCACGGAATGCAGCGATAATATTTGATATCAGGAGTTGTTCTAGGCAGGCGTGTGACTGAGGGTGAACGGATTCATTTGTCGACTGCTACTTTCTCATTTCGAATTTTGTACCTAAGTGTCAATCTGGCTATAGCTCTACCTTCTTCAAGTTATTTAAATTCTGGTTGACTAAGCATACTTTGGACCGATTCGTTAAAAAACCTGGCTGCTCTTTATTGAACTATCCAATATTTTCGTATTACTACTATACCCTTCCCAAGACATATCTATAACTCCCAATTGTTTGTTTGTTTGTTTGTTTATTTATTTATTTATTTAACTTTAACAATGGTCAAGTCCACACAGGTGACGAACACCTATAAACGACGTGGCCCTCCAAAACAAATATATACAGAAATAAAAGACAACCAGCAAATACTACAGTTACAATACAAGATCAATGGAAATACCTATTAAAGTACATTAAATGACACTTTGTACAATGTCAATGACAAACTGACACCCAGGTACAGGGAGTTTCATGATAACATATATTGTTTTATAGATAGATAGAATATGTTTTCGACATACCGTTTCATAGGTTTTATGCCATGGACATACTTCTTCACTGTAGTAGGTACTGTTCGCAGCATATCGTAAATAACAGTCATGGTCAAGTCGCTGATCCTCGGTTGATAACACCTCAAATACCATAGTACCATCGGGAAAGTCACTAAAGCAGGCACCTTCCTCTGAACTATAAATCAGAGAGGATGAAAACATGTTCAATTGAGCTTTCTCCAATAAAACCCTCGCCATCCTGCCGTGGTAACAGGCAGAACATGTTACAAACAGGTAAAGTAAATGAATGAATTGGATTTAAAATATTTGGCACAACATGCTGGATGTACAAAGATGTAATGTATTTCATCCTTTGAGCAGTTGTTTGGCCTCTTTATACATTTACATTCATGGACGAATTTCAAGTTCCATTGACATTCACCATACACGCAATTAGGCCATAAAGAAGTATTTATCAAGTGATGAAATACACTATACATTCGGCATGCTGTGCCAAGTGTTATTAATCCAATTAATATTTTTACTCCCTGCTTGTAGCAAGTTCCACTTGTTAACTGTAGGATGGCGGAAGGTTGCATGTTAGCTCCAGACGATAAGTATAACAAGTTTATTTAGACTGGATATACTGGACAGACACTAAATCAATGATTGTCGTTTACAAAATAACTGCAGACAAACAGATAAGGCGAAGATAGCTTTAGGCGCAACGATGGATGTGAAATAAACCAATAAAGATATCTGATAAGATGTCAATCTAAAATATCTATAAGAATTAGTCTAGTAGTAATACCTCGGATCTGTACTTGGAAAATTGCCAAATGAAAGCAAGTGGATGTCAGCACGACCGGCTGGCAACCCCTCGACTGTCCATGGTAGTATTTATCAGAATTGTCCAAGGGTATATAGCAAGTAGACTATAAAAGCAAACTTAGTTTCAGTGAAAAGACAGCTTTATCTGAAGTCATCTTTTTATTCATTGTTTTTCACAAAATATTACTAGATTATGAACCTTCCTACTACCCATACATCCACCTATTTTATAAAGCCAAATGACATTATCCATCCATACATACCTTCACAATAACCAACATCTGAACCTATCCAGCGTCATCCTACCTGCTTGCCTGCCTGTTCGCCCGCCTGTCTATTTATCGGATTCATTTATACCTTCACATCCATCATCCAACCAAATACCCAATAACCCACCCATGTAGTACACCCATCAACGAATGTCATCCAATTGCGATTCGTCATGGCGACCACCACGTCCTTTGACACACTTACCTTAAGTACATCATGGCATCCAATCTATTACAATATGTGAAGGTAAGTTGACTTATGTCAGACATAATTCCTGAATCAGAGCACCCATCCAAGAATTCGTCATTGTTCATACCGAGGCTGAAATAGCAAAAAGATGGCGCAATTAGCTATTCCGATGGCAAGATATAGTTTTCATCTCAAATAAAAAAAGTGTCACTGTTTGGAAACTCTAACATGTCCTCTAAAAATGTACATGCACTATAATTTACTACACCTTGACAACGTTCAAAGAGTAATGAAGATATGCAGACCTGAAAAGTTGTCCTGTCGAAGACAAAAAGAATTTCAATTTTTGAAATTTAACATGGCACAGGACTATAATACAACATGGGAGAATAAACTCAGTATTTCTGTATCTTAATTTAGTCACTTTTGTTTTAATTTATTCATTTTCCCATGTAATGTTTTATTTTCCTATATCCTGTTGACTCTTCTTTAGTCTTAACGTCCAAATACGTTATTGAAAAGGTAATATTTCTGGAATAAACCTTCTTTCAGACTACATTTATGTGTTTTGTCTTAGATTGTTTGCCCTTCTAAATATCCAAGGTCTTTCATTTAGGTTTTTATCAGTTCTTTATAATCATTTTAATTATATCTTTCTTTTGTTACATTAAAAAAACATTCTACATGACCTTTGACATACAGCAGAATCAAATCTAATTAGCCATACTCACATATAGCCAAATTGTCGTGCGAGGATACGTGTCGTGCTATCATCGTCATAGTAACGAATTGCAATATAATGATTGTAAGGATCACACCCCTGGAACGAGGATACACCATCGTCATCTCCACTGTCCTCAACCGAAGTTCTGTTGTGCGCAAGGTATAATGAACAGAATTGTAAATGTTGATTGCTGTACATATTTAAATTAGATTGAACGATTCGTGGTTTTGTACACCCCTTAAACTCTCCTGTTTGGTAGTTACCAGGAGCGCCAACTTTTAGATAAATTATTCCCCAATATGTTTTTCTTTATTCAGCCAAGGAAACCTCCAGTAACTTAAGGGGCCTTGTCACTGAGTATTTAGAAGAGAAGTGACAAACCTGTAGGTCTTGAGTCTATTTTCGGCTCATAGAAAACAAATACTTAAGGATAGTATAATTTTACCTCCTCAATAACAATTTATGAAAAATCGAGGAAAAATATCAACGATTTGGAAAATGTTGACGAATATTTCAGGCACCGCAGAACCAGTGACGTAGACATGGCTTGTCGTGACGTAGAACGACCAGGGGATATAACCCATAGTTTTATTCAAAAGACAATAAATTGACTTGTGCATGGTATAATGATAAACATTTCAGAGTAATATTTTTACAACGAGGATATTAGATGTGTCACACCATGTGTATCATAACTACTGTTTGCTGATTCAACCAGTGGTCAAATTTTAAATCAGTATTCTTGTCCCTATTCATATTTTTTTTTCAATAACAGTATGTATGCTTATGGAACTTTATCAAAACAACAACAACAACAACAACAACAACAACAACAACAACAACAACAACATTTATAAACTTGCGTGCCAATCAAAAAACGTTTATCGCGAAGTCCAGCGGATATTGATTTATTGATACATACCAATACACAAATCAATTTTGTCGAATTCTACGTACCCACCAATCACCATAGCAACATCATGATATTGCATTTCTGTGTCTCCTCCATCACGCATGGGTTGATTATTTTCCCACCTATAGGCGAACGTCTCAAACAGTTGTGTAATGTCGTCATAGACTGAGTTTCCATTCAAAACCTTTATATCAGACAGAACAAATTGAGAGTGTTATAAAAGGAGAATATAATCTAAGTATAAACCAATAATAGTTGTATTACTCGGGGAATTTAGAAAAAGATTTTTTTTTTGATTTGAAAATGCATTTTACATTTCATACGTTTGAAAGCATATTTTACATTGACATTATCACACACACACACACACACACACACACATACACACATATACAAATATTACTTTATACAGTAATAGATTAATAGACACAATATTAACGAGTTAGTTTTTCAAATTCGTGCATGGTGCTATACATGAAGTCGTTACTGATAGCCGATACGATAGATAGCTATAGGATCGATACTTACCAGCAATTCATCTGTTTCCATGACAACCATTCTCACAACCGTGAATACTATATCAACTCCAAACTCTACTAAACTTGTATCACAAAAGATTGCTTGCGCCTAAATAAAAAGGAGACCCAAAACAGGGATGGTCTTATCGTATGCAAGTTATAATTCAAAGGTCATGTGACTTTAAGATATGCAAATTTAACTACTCGTTTAAAATGGCCATATGGATGAGGATTGGGTATTTATTTTGGATTTTTAATTTATAAAACTATTTTATAATGGCTTCCTACTTGAAAAACCAATGTGAAACGACCCAAACCAAGTCAAAACTTTCCAAAAAGCTCAAAATGTGTGAAAAGTTTGTTATTGTACGTACAATAACAAACCGTTTTACACATTTATCAAACTTTTGCAATGTATTGAGTTACAATCACAGACTTGGTCTATGTCGTTGCACGTTGGTTGTTCAAGTAGGAAGCCATGATAAAATAGTTTTATAAATTAAAAATACAATATAAATACCCAATCATCATCCATATGGCCACTTTAATTCGATCAAACTTAATGCTCTCCTCTCCATTGACGCGTTCATTAATCTAACCAACTATTTATATCTATTTATAGAGTATTCATTCCATCACTTACCAAATTTATCTTTGACAAGGCGTAGTCGATTGACGCGTTGCCGAGCTCCATAAAAACATCATTTTCAATAGTGATCATTAATTCAACGAATTGTTTTGGAATGGCAATTTCTCTCTTCTTTCTCGTATTTAGCGAAGTGGTGTCAATGGCTTCAGATAAATAAATAAATAAATAAATAAATAAATAAATAAATAAATAAATAAATAAAGATAATTAAATAAATAAACATACATACATACATACATACATACATGCATGTACATAAATACATACATACATACATACACACACACACACATACATACATACATGCATGTACATACATACATACATACATACATACATACATACACACACATACATGCATGCATACATACATACACACATACATACATACATACATACATACATACATACATACACACACATACATGCATGCATACATACATACATACATACACACATACATACATACATACATACATACAGACATACATACATACACACACACACACACACACATACATACATAAAAAAGGATATCAATGAACAAATACAACAAATGACGTAAACAAAACAGTTAACATTTTGTATTTCCTAACGGCAATTGCAATGTAAATTTGAGAACATACCATGTGTACATACCTAAAAATATATTGATAAAAAGGGTGTTAAACACTACCTTTGATTCTAATGTTATCATCTTTCAAATATTCATCATGCACATGATAAATGATGTGAGGGTCTCCAGCAGTTGATTCGTCGTACAGAGGGGTAATTCTGAGTTCGTGACCATTTATGAAGAGAGAGCCATCCTACAGAAAATAGAATAGACATTCTGACCCTAATTTTGGTTGCCAATAGCGATGGCCTTAGGTTTGTTACCCAAAAATGGTGACCTAAGGGATAGCGCTTTCATGACTGGTTATTTTAAACTGTAATGTTGAAAGGGTCACGAGCCTAACGCAATTCTTTGCAATTTTTCTTCTTAACTTTCGACATCTGAATTTTTCATCGTGAGTGATGGAAGATCTCACAAAAGACCAATCTTTGTTCTAATGGATTACTGGGTAAAAAGGTGAATAAAAGTTGGCTCAGAGTCAAACTGGCTTTGTGAAAAAATAGTTTTTCTTTTTTGTTTTTTCTTTTACTATAAATTACAGATTTTTCAAAAGCCCTGACATTTTCTGGTATCTTGATGTTTCTTCTACGATGTCACTAATACTTACAATGTGTGAATAATGACGGTGACTCAGTGTGCCCTTTAATGATAGCAAAGTTTGGTTGTTGGGAGTCAAAATGTTGGAAACTGGCAATACTTGTGAGTCACCACAGTAAAAGATAGGGGAACACAAAATTTCAGTGCGTCACTAGAAATTACGTACATCAGTGGTGCATCAGGACACACGTATAAATGATAGGATAAACATATTATAACATTGACTTGGAGTCATAATGGCCTAGTGCCGAAAATATATTTTGTCACTTTTCACAGATTAGCATTTTCGTCTAAAGACCCATTTGGTTCTAATCCTCCCATGTACTAATGTCAACAAGACATAATCCTATGTCGTATTTTAAACCACTGCTGTTTCAGTATGAATATATAATACCTTGACGGAAATGTGTAAGAAATATGTAAACACAAACTTACCAAACCCCATATCTGCGTAAAGGCAGCCATACCATTCCCCAACTCCTGTTCCGTGACTGTATCCAACTTTACCAAGTTACCAATGAAGTGTTTGTGAGAATCATACTGCAAATCTTCATCGACATCCTGGTAGGTTTGTTTGCGAAAAAGTCGCGTGGCAGCCCGAATGAGTTCTGAAAATAAATGTAAATTCGAAAATTGGGAGTCTATTTCATGGAAAATGTAAAGAAAATTGTGTCTACTACAAAAGTACGACTATCTGCTGACAAACACAGATGGTAACGGTTAACTTTCAAAGGTGTATGACGCCCCCCACGACGTAAGAGTGGTTGAACTTCAGTGTACATCACTCTGTTGCGACGTAAGTACATATACACATACACATTACAGATGGTAGTCTGTACACAAGTGCATTGCCATAATAAAGTTTGGAAGAAAGGAAGGCTGGAATCAGTTGCTCACGAGTGTTTTTTTTACGTGACGAATGTGCCCGATTTTGCGGAGATTTAAGTAGATGGAGCGACAGGTTGCAGTTATATTTTATGTGTGTGTGTGTGTGTGTGTGTGTATGTACGTACGTACATACGTGTGTATGTATGTATGTATGTATGTATGTATGTATGTATGTATGTATGTGTAACACATACCTCGATTTCTTGTCATGGTAACAGAGAAGACTGCGTCAAATGCTGTGAATGTTACTGCTTCAACCTCTCCATTCCAACGTTGTACAGTAATATTGGGTGTTATAATATCATAAATAGGCTCTGTTTCTGTTTAGAATCACAATAAAATTAAGAACGGTCCTTATTAAAAACCGGACGATTTATTTGTTACTTGTTATCTACTTCACACTCATTAGTAACATAACACAAGAACATTTTAATAATTGTGTTAAAAGACAAACAATGTGTAGGCAACAACTATAACAAATATACAATAGGATATACAGTAATCATGAACAATGAGAAAAAAATCGTTTTGCAGGACGAGATTGTCAAAATTGATTATACAAATACAATTCAGACAATATAGTAACTATATATTAAAGTATACCATTCAATATCTATCCAATGCTTACCTAGAGATCGTTTTGACCTTGAATTTCGTCGGATACGAGCCTCCACATAATCTCTATAGTATCTATCAATCTGTAAATGATCAGATGGTATCTGTTCAGAATAAGATGCTTTTAAACATTGTTCGGTTGTTTGTCAGTTACTTAGTTGAGGAACTTAGTTTAACTTGTGTGTGTACACGTACATTATGTATACCAATACCAAGGTAAAAGTTGACACTGTATCGTCTATATACCGTTAGTTTGCGTTCCTTAATCATAATATGTAATTGACAACATCAGACATCGCAAGAGAAGACCCGATTAAAACAAAAGAATGGATGAACAGTTTTTGAAAAGATCTCCTACGTGCACTTCTGAATGATAGTTATATTATGGACAGATCAAAATGTATGTATGTATGTATGTATGTATGTATGTATGTATGTATGTATGTACGTACGTACGTACGTACGTGTGTGTGTATGTATGTATGTATGTATGTATGTATGTATGTATGTATGTATATTTGTCATCATTTATTTCCTAATATATGTATGTGTGTTGGTAAGTATGTATGTAAAATGTCTATGCTGGAGTCTGGACATTTCGCTCAGTGTTTTTGTAATATATTTTGTAATATATACACAAGGGGACATGCGCGCACATATATATGCAACAATGATAGGCTAACAAATTGGCATGGGTGTTTTCTGTAAGAAACGCACCATGATTGGATCACATGTAATGGAATCAACCATGATAGCGATGAATAATTTTGGGTCACACATAAAAGGATCAACCATTAAGTAGGTTATACACAATCCCTAGTTTTATTGCCCTGATATTACCTCTGACCCGGTCTATCTGCTTATTAAAAGGAAATTGACTATGTTGAGTAAGCAAAAATCTACCGAGCTGTATTTTTGTTAGATTGACGCAACAGGGTGGCAAACTAGTTAATGCTATTAAACTGAAAGTTTCAAATAGAAAACAGCTATATAAACACACTCGGTTCAACACAATAGTCGATGTGATTGGTATTCCTGCTGTGTAATTAGACTGTTTGGTAAATCGCTTATATATTCTTTTACGTGTGAATTGGTTGTTATGCCTTATGGTATAATTTGCTCCCCTCTTTAGACACACGTGAAATGACTAATGAAGTCTTAACATGAGGCCTGATGCAAAGTAAATTAACCCAAATGTGCTCATGAAAGTATTAGCCCAAAAAAGAGAAGAGTTGTTGCTGGTCAGCAAGTCTCTTAAATACGCCTGCGTCGAACTTTTTTTTGTGTTTGTACAGCCTATGCAGTCTGCAGAACCGGAGGAAAACACAAACAATAACCTTCTCTACATTATTTGCTACTTCAGTGAAGACAACTGCAGAGCCAATCATGAACAAGCAAACGACATCTGCCCCCCACACACTCTCTTGCTGCAAAGTACTAAATAAAAGGAACTGTAACTGCTACAAATAGTAGTTTGAGTTGAGAATGACTCAAACTGAACTAAAACACAAATGAACAAACACACATACATATCGGCGTCGTCGCACCACTTTAGAGAAGATGTCCTGAGCGAAATAATTCTTTTTTTTTGCCTTAAAGTGATTGGAATATTTGATTTTTGTACATTGCGTTTTGCAATTTTCTGTGTCCCTAAAGGGTAGGTTTCCTATCACCTTCATCTGATCATAGTCGACTTAGATTTAGAGGTTATATTGTGTTTATATCATGTCCGTTATATCAAACTTTCCCTTTTGTGCAAGCTTCGTTTGCCGAGATTTTTATATGCATTGTTATTTTCACTTGCGTAGTGGGAACTTTAAGTGTTCTAATACGGCATTCTATTGTTTTGGTTAATAAGAAACTATGACTTAAGACATACATCATCATCTTCACTATCTTTAAACTTGGACTTTGAATCCTATACCCGAAGAACTCAACAAACTGGTGACATGGAACTTGTCAATTTAAAACCTGTCTGATAAGCAGTACTTTTTCTGTCTTTGAGCCCAATTATAGTTTGACTATTGTCGTTTCTTGGGTTTCATTTACTATTTGACCAGTGTCTTATTTTGGATTTGTTTTTAATTCTGTAGACAACAATCCTTAGAAAGATTGCGTTACATAACATTAAACTTAACTCCCTCTTTGAGAAAAGGTTTATATTTTAACTGATTCAGAACTCAGGACTCTATTCAACATGGACACTGTCGCTATGCGAGGATACAATTATCTGTTTTAAATGAGCTGACCTGAGGGTCGAGATCACAAAGCATCTGATTTTCAACTATGTCAAGTCTTTACCTTAACGTAATCAATCACTACTCAATGCTCATTGTTTCACTCAGACTGTGTGCTGTGGTTCCTATTGTACAAAAACATCGTGAAGTAGTTAAATAGTTTTTGACCTATTACACTGTTTTTTCATTCTCACGACGCATTTCGAAAAAGGCGTGCGTGTCATTTAATCTGTTTATAGGCCAAGGATGTCTTGAGTCTGCTAAATCTAATTTCCAGTCACCTTGATAACAAGTCTACCTACACTCAATTTCTCATGAAGGGTTCTTCCACTTTCAACATCAACCTTACCCCATATGTTAACCTGAAGGCTGTTGGAATATAATGTAATCACAGAACGTTTCTTTCAATCCGGTAATTCCTGAACAATCGTCCAGAGATTTATTTTTTTAACGGTGCAAAGTCAAATGAATTGAAGAAATACTTAGCATATTTGGAGATATCTTTATATCTAGCATCAGTATATAGCAGTTCTTTTCTTCTCTGTTAACTGTTGCTGCTTAACGTCAGATATTAACTATATTACCAGTAGTTGCAGCACATTTCATCTTTACCTTACCGTTCCAAATGGTTTCACGTGGTAAATGGTGATTTTACTTACCTGGTCGAAACTTGTACCCAAATCTATCAGCCAAACTAGGATGAGTAGAAATACTCGTATTCTTCTTGGCACTGGCTTCATGGTCTGTGTTGTGTTATATAGCCAGTCTATTCCTGAGCAAATTTCAGAGCTCTCAACAATCCTTATATACTGTTTGGATCAGCGGGCAGCAAGCATTTATTTTAACATTAAACAGTTGAAATTATCCACAAGGAGAAAATTTATACTACATGTACGTCATACATAATTGCTCTTTTGAAAGTCCATTGTATTTACGGCAGGTATTTTCAATGACAAAAAATGGCTGTATTCATATCGATCATGCTGGATATTGAAGATGAAGTAGGTGTCTTGGTTAACTCCTGCTGCCATCTACATACACTATTCTACATCTGTTGCGAGACATAAGTAGTGGTTTATAGGTGGATTCCTAGCACCCAACCATCCTACCCATTAGCAAAGCAAATTGATTTGCAAATAACTAGCTACTGCGTGGCATTTCATGCAGCGATAGATACTGGCTCATTCAACTCTTTTACACTCTCTTTACATAAGCAAACATAAAGAACGATTTGGAATTTTATTGTCCAAACTTAGCATTTATTTTTAAACATAGGAATAACTCGTCCCCTAGAAAATGCATGCATATTGGCGTCATGCCAGGCAACTCGTCCTTTTTTAAAAAAAAATGTCGGAAAATTTTTTATAGGACAAATTGAATTGATGATTTGACTATGTTTTGCTTTGACACATTTCCTTTCTAAATGTCACGTGGTATAATTGCAAATAATTAAATACGCATATATCGAATTTGCATAGACGAAGTTTTGAATGCAGTTATCAATTTGTAGGAATGCCTAGAAAATGTCTGAGAGAGAGAAGTTACATATGTTTGAAGTAGGAAGAAGGGCAGCACAAAGGAAGAGGATAATAGAGAATGGGAATGTTAGCATATAGGTAAAGTAAGTTAAGAAACTTCTAGACAACGCTATTACGCGTCTTTGTAGAATTAGAAAGAAGAGGCAAACAGTCAGTCAGACATATATAGCTGCTAGTCAGAAAGTAGGGTCATTGTTAGTTAAGTAATACATGTGTGTAATAAATGCCCAATACCTGTTTCTTTATTTATAATATGGTTTATAAGCTTATTACATGTTTGCCCATATTTGGAATTATGAGTACAAAGCCTGCATTTTGAAAAATCAACTGGCTTGTGATATATGTGTTTATATGTACGCTTTCCGGTGTTTAAAATAAGTAAAGCAATTTAATTGCAGAATAAGTTTATAATATGGCAAACGTCATAACAAAAGTATATTGATAGATTTAGTCTGTTGTAGTGGTTATCTGTTACAAAGATTATGGAACATAACGACGATGAAAAATCGACGCTTAGTGAGTTCGCTGCTGGGCTCAAATGCGTTCCTTGCTTATACTAGTAACACGGAGAGGTGGGACACGTATGGTGTATGGTGAACTCGGCATATCAAACTTAGTGTACAGTACTGTAGAGAAAAGGATGATAAATTTTCTGGATACACCATACTAAGGCCAAGGAATGTAAGTTTTCCAGCACCATGTTTAGGTTGCGCAAGTCTATGCACGACCAAAACATTTTAAAACCGGCTTGGATTAACAAAATCAAAAGTATTGTCAACAAATGTGGTTTCTCAAATATTTAGTATGATTACAAGAATGTGAATACAAAATGGCTGAAACATAGCCTTGAGCTCCGGATGAAAGATATACACCTACTGGCAAAGTGAGGTCCATACAAACAAATTTATGTAAAAAAATATTAAAGTCATTTGAAAATTATCTCTGCAATTTAAACCCAACCAATGGAATCAATTTAAGTAAATTTCGATGATGAAACCATACACTTCCTATTTCAGATCGTCCTTTTCAAAATGAGAACTGTAAAAACTCGTGAACTATTTCCAACCTCAACGAAATAGGTGGTGAATTCCATTACTGCCTCAACATGCCCTGCATTTAAATGATATAGGCGAAAGTATATGAAGTTATAATTACATGAAGCCAAACACTTTAAAATGTGTTGAAGAGTTGTTCAACTGCAAATATCACAATGAAACGCTTGCAAAATTCGCCAAAGTTATAATGTCAAAATTTGAGTAGTCGCTCTCATATATCCTTCTGGAGCCCGACTTCTGCTTTTGTAATGTATGGTTTTGTGCAATTTTCACCTGTCATTGACATTTTTTTTTCTCTTTTGAGTTTTGCGTATGTGTAATCTGTTTGAACTTCCTGCATCATTCCTAATGTTGTTTTGTTTTGTTTCTTACGTATTTATTGAATGTCTATATGGTTAAAGACTTTTAATTGTCTGTTACTACTCTTGAAAGGGGCCGTAAAGTAAATAAAATAATAATTATTATTCAATAAATTATTATTATTATTACATGGAATCGATTAAACCAATCAGGATGCTTGATATCAACCATGTCATCCATGAATTTTCTCTCCATGCTCCTGAAAAGACGAGATGTGACTGTGCAAAGTACTTCCGTCATGTATGCTTGGCTTGCTGACGAGGAGGGGGTGTCGCAGTTAATACGACGAAAATAAGGTGTATCAGAACAACGTTGACAAACTAGAGTAAGCGATAAGTGTAATCTATAATGCATTTTATTATGAACATATGCACTGTAATTGGCTATTTTCATGACGCCCTATGTTAGTCAAGTTTCTAACATCCGGGTACTTTCGTTGGTGTGGGGTCGCACTCCAAAATGGCAGCCCTTACCATTGCCTGTAACCTCGTTGAGGATGATATAACCTGGGGCGAAACTACCAGTTTCAGACCCAGAAAATGCTACTTTTAAGCAACTTGAACGATGGCTACAGTGCAGGAAAGGGGCGTCGCTGTCAGGGAAGAAGACAGACTTGGTAAAGAGGTAAGATCTCTTCCGGGTTAGCTGTTGTCGTTCATCTGTTTGTTATTGATCACAGCAAAAACTAAAGACATGCATGTAAATAGCAATACCATATATGATTGTACAAACGCCAGTAATACACTGTCCGCCGTGTCTATATATTTAACATGTTCTTGAATTTGTGTGTAACAATATCATATCACCACTTTTGATCGAAGTAGACATGGTGATACACAGTTTGAAGACCGATGAATGTCGTGGATTGAATCCAATGAAGTCCGGTACATTGAAGAAATGGTATTATTTGGCAGTTAGCCAAAATATTAAATCATCAAGTAAGTTTTGATACCATTGTTCTGTCATAAGTATTATTTAGTTATTTTGGCTGAGGCCGAGTTCACTGCCGGAACCCTTTTCTCTAAAATCGTGGCAATGCACTGGATATCCTTTGGAGCAGCACTGGCATACATTTTCATAGACAGGTTATTATTTAGTAACAACATTAATTTTGATAACTTTGTATTTTCAGGTAACATTATTACAATATTTACTTGTAGTAATGTTTCCTTCGACCAAAGAACAGTAATCTGTTGTTAATCTGTGGAAATCATATAATATTTTCTTTATAGGCAACCCTGGCACTGAAAAGACATTTTTACTCTGTTCTGTTTGATAACTTTGTTTCAATTTATGGCAGGAAGTGTGTTACTGTAACTGCACCAATCGGAAAAGCAGCTTCACACATCGGTGGCACCTCCATTCATAGTTATTTTGGTTTAGGTTCTGGGTCTCTGTCAACATTTCACCTAGTAAGGGCAGCGTTTGCTAAAGCTGCTATCTGACAGAGACTCGATAATATTAAAGTTTTAGTTATTGATGAACTTTCTATGTTATCTGAAGATTTGTTTCAGAAAGTTGAATTCATTTGTACGTAGTTTACTTTAAGAAGAACAATTATTTTCCTTTTGGTGGTGTTCATATTGTTGCATGTTGTGATTACTGTCAGTTACCTTCTGTGAAATGTCAAATCTATTTATGGAATGATTTATCTGATGTATGTGTAAGATTAAAACAAATCACACACAGGAGGATAATAATTCAATTGATTTAATAGAAGATGCACAAAATGGGTAAAAAATCAGAAATCACTGGGTCTTCTTCAATCTCTGGAAAGACCTCTACAGACTGAAAATCCAATACTGATATACCCTAGTGTAGAGATGCATAACAAAAATGTATAGGTGAGCTCCCAGGTGATAAATTATTTTACTGCAATGATACATCTGTCATTAGTGATTTAGTAGGTAGCATTTTGACGTTGCATGCTCCTGTAGTTTTAGTTAGGAATCTAATTGAAAGGATGAACCTTTAGTGAAAGGGTTGTCTGGTTTTAGTAGGGAATGAAAATGATCCTTTAGTTGACTTTGGAAATGGTATGTTATCATTAAGCCTTTTCTTCTAAAGATGGAACTTCTTTGTCAGTAATTACATCACAAAGTACAGCAGTGAAAAGAGAAGAGCATGTATGTTTTATGTTATCAATATACTTTACATTGTTTACAACATTTTGCCAAACCAATTTGAGGTGACTGTGATGAAAAAATCAGCAAAAATATAATTCCTGATGTTAAGACCTCATGATTTCTAATCATGATTTGTCAGATAACGTAAGATATGTGGCAGGATGGGCTGTATTTAAGACGCTATCACAATGTAGTAGAGTTACTAAAACAGAAGAGTGAAATATTTTGTTTGTCAGTTATATCATAATGTCAGTACTTCCTCATACCAATATTCACTCTCTCATACAGAACGTAAGAATGAAGGTGCCTTACTTCATATAACTGATAGTTTATTTGTGTGTGTGCAAATTTAGAGAGTATTGCAATGAAATTATTGTAAAGAATATTTGGAAATTTTCCAAGGAAATCTAACACAAATTGTGAGAGGTATTCTTCTAAATCATACTTCTTTTCACTGTGTGTGGTTCAGGTTGGTGTACGTCTTTCGATGGACCCAACGTATTGAGTCTTCTGTAATTTCTCTTTCAATTAATGAGGGGGGGGGGGGGTGGCGGCAAGGTAGGTTGTATCCAAAAAGGCAGTGAATTAGCCAGTGATAATCCAAGTATAACTGAATAAAATGAACACACGGAATGTTTTTCTAGAAAATCATATTGATGATGATGCGGAGTATGGAATCAACAACAAATTATTTTCATACAAACTTTTAATTTCCATGTATTTGAATATGCGAGATAAAGAGTTTAAGAAAGCCATGGGACAACTGCTTGATAAGACAAAATCGATCCCACTAAGACAAGAACTGTCTGCTGCATGCCTGCAATATGATGTTTCATTTCAGACAATTATGGATGACAGCTCAAGCAACAAAGAGGTTTCTCATTGTTTATTGAAGGCAGTTGCCATATCGGATAAAGACAAATTACATTCACTTTCATTGGTTCAGTTTCAACTCCTTGTTTTGTCATACTGTGTACTTATATCTAGTAACATGGAGAAAGTGTGTTTATTGTTGAAGGCAACGATTTTGCATGAAAACAAGGATACATCACCCCTTATCAAATCATTTTATTTAACAGCAATTTCGTATGCATAGTATTTTGGCAGTCAATGATAATGCAAATACAGACATTGCTTCTCCTGGCACATCCATGTTCAGAGAAGAGTGGTCACCAAAAGAACAAAAATGGACATATGTATAACTAGCAAAAAAGACCACGCCCATAGCAACAGCCAAATGATAGTGTATATTGCAAAGAAAAAGGTAAAGATGGTTAGGCAAGTGGCTAAACAGCCAAAAGGGTGAATGCACATATGCCTAGCAGCAAGACCACATCTATAGCAACAGTAGTAAATGTGATGTATATTATAAACATAACAACATGGCCAGTTAGCCAAGTTAATAAACCATCAAACAATGGACATAATTGACCTAGCAATGAAGACAAAAGATGTAAAGGGTAATTTGGAAGATATATAGAGAGAGTAATGAATTTTATTTTACAGTAGGCTGAGCTGTTTGGACTACCACTACCATCAGCACCTAGAGGGAGAGATAAAATCCACCTATTTTATACTTACCTTGTAGACCAGACATAAACAAGTACATTGTGACTGCAAACAACAGTGTGAGAGAAATGAAGTAAATAAGACTGTAGGCTACAGAAACTTTAGAGATATTTGGAGGACATGTCTACCACACATGAAATTCATGACCCCTAGAACAGATGTGTCTGCATGCCGATTGTGATTGCCATAGACCGACTATAAGTACTAACAGATGAAGAAAACGAGGGCGCTATACAGGAATGTTTACAACATCATGATCAAAGGTGGAATTACTCGGAACTCTATGGTAAATGTACAAGATATATACCAGAAGTACTTGTTCCTGGTGGTATGTCACGTCAAAGCTTAGACAGCTCTACCTGTACAACAAGTACAACAAGTACAACAACAACAACAACAACAACAACAACATTCATTAACATGTCTGGAATTCACGTAATGATGTCACTGTTCCTGCTCCATAAATAACTGTACTGTACAGCTGAGTGAACAGACAGTAGTTGCTTTCTGGTAAATTGACCAGTGTCTTTGACTCCATGTTTTCCTTGAAGGAACAATAAATGTAGATATAAAAGTCACTGAAGTTGGTTTGATACTGGAAGATACTCCAAGGGGAATAAAACTTACATCATACACATTGTAAAAAGAAAATGATTCCTCCAGTGGAATTTATTTAATATTTCTGAATAACTTCTGTAGAATTTTTTGATTTTGCTGAATGTAATAAAAGTTGGCATAACATGGTTAATATGTGTGATAGAATGATCAACATGTAGCAGTATCAACTTCAAAAAAGGCGGCGAACGTATAATACAAACTTTGTGGTAAGGCAAATACGTCACTGAAGGCAGCTATATATTATGGGATATCGGTGTATAGGAGCTTATATATCAGCACATGTACACGTTTGGTCGTACTCGAATATTGGCGCATTTATGTGCTTTGTTCCAACCTATATATATTTTGACAGACGTACTTACAACTTTTGTTGTACATTGGTAATACATTTATGTTCGTCGTGAATCAGTGGGACGTTTAAGAGATACAGTTATATTTATGTTTCTTGCCAAAGAATGACATCCAGACCAGTAGACGTCACTTAACATAACAAAAAAAGTCTGTTGAAACCCAGCTGGGTCAAGAGCTCAACTATTTATATATTAAATGTTGCAACATTTTAATAGCGTATTATTAACATAACAATCAAAGTGATCTACTGGTGGCGCTCAATTTGCAACAGTCCAATACTAGTATACATATTTTACAACATCAACGTCACTCAAAGTCACCATCGCAGAAATCAGATTCGATAATTCTAAATCATCGGTATTTAGGTACTGGAGACATCACCGATACCCTGTCGGTTGTATTTTATGGAATTTGCTGTATACAAAATGTTGAATACCAATTCGTCTCGTCGTCGTCCCCCCCCCCCCCCCCCCCCCGCGAACGGCTGATTTAATTTACTGCTACTATGTACGAAAATCATAAACCCTCAAACAAAACGTCACCTCGGTGGACAAAAATCTCACGAACATTGCTACAGTTTTTTATCTGGCTAGACAAAATATCTCTTTGATGTTGTAAATCTCGTCTGGCTCGACAAAAATCTAATTAATATTTCCACATGTTATCGTCTGGCACGGCAAGAACTGAATTACAATTGATACAATTTAGTCAATTGACTGTCTCAAAAACAACAAAGAACGCGCCAAACTTCAAATTTGGCGATGACGATGGCTCACGCACAGAACGTGTAACAATATTCAGTGGTAAAGATGTTTGTCACCCAAGACGATTGATGAAACGCTATAGCTGTTGGTAAGATTTTTGTCTATAGCCGAACACGAAATGTGGAGATTTTGGTTGAGAGCTTGGTTTCATGTACGGCACCATGACGGACTTAATTGCAATTTGATATATCATTATCAGTACCGTCGGAGTCTTGACCGATTGATGTCGACATAGTTGCCAATGTTCATCTCGTCCACGTAGACCGAGCTGTTTACCAAATGGGTAAAACATAGTGAAATTGGCTCATTTCGGATCATGAATACCCAGTATATTTTTTTGCCACATTTTTTCTTCTTCGTCGATGGTTACGGCATCTGATTTCCTGTCCTTTCTACCCTTTCGTTGTTGTTTTTAGATCGACTTCTTTTGTTCATAGAGCCTGCAGTGTGTGAAATTAAGGGAATATGACCACTGTTGTACGTAGAAAGAGCTGTGTTGTGAACCCGGGTAGGGTTTGGATAACTATAAGATATGAGAAGTGTTCGGTAGCTAACCCCGGTTCACAATCATATAAATAGCCATGCGAATAGCCAGTGTTCTTACCGTGTTCAGTCTCTAGGCAGACTAGATCTACCGATCTGCAATAATATAGCATCCAAATAGTACATCATGTACCAAATAGCAGTGCCAATATTCCAGTAGTTCTAATACCAGTAGTACAGTACCACTCTGGATACCAAGATTGTCTTCAGGTACGTCCAATGGGAGTTACCAAAGATACAACAATAGGATAATAAGTCTCCCAACAGTAGATATACGCGTTCATTCAACCATAGTCCGCAAGCAAGAGAGAGTTGGGTTGAGAAAGCACATGGTTTGGGTCTGGTCTCTGCTGGGGGGGGTGGGGGTGGCAGATGCCCTTATAAGGATACCTTCCCAACCCGAGTGTCCCAATCAAATACTATCACGTCATAGGTCATCTAACTACGTAATAGGTCACCGACTGGCTCGTTTCACAACAGCTGTTCGTCATTATGGAAAACTGCTGGACAGGTCCATACTCAGTGCATTTCAAATTGATCATTTGACCGCCAAGTTGTTGTAATTCTGAAAAACTGTCGGTCCGAACGGAAATCTGTCGGTCACGGACGGGCGTTAATTTCGCATGCTTAAAGCCTGGTTCCTCTATTCACATGATTGCAACTGGCGGTCGTTTAGACTCACAGGATAACTTCCGCGTAAATAACGCTCGTTGCTACTTATTGTTGTTGCTAGGGTTGTATATAAATGATAGTCCAGCTGATGGTTACTGTGTTGTTTCAGTGGAATGATACGACTACTATATGCAGCTGACACCCAAGGAATACCAGGAACTTAAAAAAAATAAAAATTGTTTTCTTTCCAATGCATAATGGACTGCTGTCATTAAATATGGTCAGATAGGACCACACAATTATATATACTCTGATTTGGGACAGCATGTTTGTTCGAGACATGTGATGTAGCTGGCTACTTGAGAGCAAAATTATGGTTGTTATAAATATATCATGTATATGATCACATACCGCTTGGGCCAGATAAACCATAGATCTTCAGGAGATACTCACAATCCCCACTATCAAGACCACAAGTGATTTCTCCCTGGGTGATTTAAACATAGTTGGTTAATGTAGTGATTATTGAGTGCAAAAGACAGCAGACAACAAATCTGAAATAAGGAGACCACATTATAGCAAAGTACATATAAAATAAACCTACATACATTCATGACCATCAAGTAAATTGACTTGGTCTCTATTCAGTTGCATTGCTTTGCGAAGGTTCTTATCTGTGTCTTTAGCTTGGAACAAATTCCACACAACTGTGTTATCACAGCTGTTGGGCCCAGACACATTCAAAATCTGGATACTCCCTCCTCCATGGTCACCCCCTATCTTCACCCACACCAGAGTCGATGGGATGATACTGTGGGATACAAGCTTACTGGTTCTGTAAGAAGGAAGTGATAATGGTTTATGCTATGCAAATGGTAGAGCTTATATCTAGATCTAAATTTTATGATTACACAGAGTAGTCAGTAAATGGTAGGTATTGGTTGTATAAGTACACTGCACTGACAGAGTACAAAGTGTGAGTGGTAGGTATTGGTAGTATGAGTACACTACACTGACAGAGTACAATATGTGAGTGGTAGGTATTGGTTGTATGAGCACACTGCACTGACAGAGTACAGTATGTGAGTGGTAGGTATTGGTAGTATGAGTACACTGCACTGACAGAGTACAGTATGTGAGTGGTAGGTATTGGTTGTACGAGTACACTACACTGGCAGAGTACAATATGTGAGTGGTAGGTATTGGTAGTATGAGTACACTGCACTGACAGAGTACAGTATGTGAGTGGTAGGTATTGGTAGTATGAATACACTGTACTGGCAGAGTACAATATGTGAGTGGTAGGTATTGGTTGTACGAGTACACTACACTGACAGAGTACAGTATGTGAGTGGTAGGTATTGGTAGTATGAGTACACCTTACTGACAGAGTACAGTATGTGAGTGGTAGGTATTGGTAGTATGAGTACACTGCACTGACAGAGTACAGTATGTGAGTGGTAGGTATTGGTAGTATGAATACACTGTACTGGCAGAGTACAATATGTGAGTGGTAGGTATTGGTTGTACGAGTACACTACACTGACAGAGTACAATATGTGAGTGGTAGGTAATGGTTGTATGAGTACACTGCACTGGCAGAGTACAGTATGTGAGTGGTAGGTATTGGTTGTATGAGTACACTACACTGACAGAGTACAATATGTGAGTGGTAGGTAATGGTTGTATGAGTACACTGTACTGACAGAGTACAATATGTGAGTGGTAGGTATTGGTTGTACGAGTACACTACACTGACAGAGTACAATATGTGAGTGGTAGGTAATGGTTGTATGAGTACACTGTACTGACAGAGTACAATATGTGAGTGGTAGGTATTGGTTGTACGAGTACACTACACTGACAGAGTACAATATGTGAGTGGTAGGTAATGGTTGTATGAGTACACTGTACTGACAGAGTACAATATGTGAGTGGTAGGTATTGGTTGTACGAGTACACTACACTGACAGAGTACAATATGTGAGTGGTAGGTATTGGTTGTACGAGTACACTACACTGACAGAGTACAATATGTGAGTGGTAGGTATTGGTTGTACGAGTACACTACACTGACAGAGTACAGTATGTGAGTGGTAGGTAATGGTTGTATGAGTACACTGCACTGGCAGAGTACAGTGTGTGAGTGGTAGGTATTGGTAGTATGAATACACTGTACTGACAGAGTACAGTGTGTGAGTGGTAGGTATTGGTAGTATGAGTACACTGTACTGACAGAGTACAGTATGTGAATGGTAGGTATTGGTGTATGAGTACACTGTACTGACAGAGTACAGTATGTGAATGGTAGGTATTGGTTGTATGAGTACACTGCACTGACAGAGTACAATGTGTGAGTGGTAGGTAATGGTTGTATGAGTACACTGCACTGACAGAGTACAATGTGTGAGTGGTAGGTAATGGTTGTATGAGTACACTGTACTGACAGAGTACAATATGTGAGTGGTAGGTATTGGTAGTATGAATACACTGTACTGGCAGAGTACAGTATGTGAGTTCTAGGTATTGGTTGTATGAGTACACTGTACTGGCAGAGTACAGTATGTGAGTGGTAGGTAATGGTTGTATGAGTACACTGTACTGACAGAGTACAATATGTGAGTGGTAGGTATTGGTAGTATGAATACACTGTACTGACAGAGTACAGTATGTGAGTGGTAGGTATTGGTAGTATGAGTACACTGCACTGACAGAGTACAGTATGTGAGTGGTAGGTATTGGTTGTATGAGTACACTGTACTGGCAGAGTACAGTATGTGAGTGGTAGGTATTGGTTGTACGAGTACACTGTACTGGCAGAGTACAATATGTGAGTGGTAGGTATTGGTTGTATGAGTACACTGTACTGGCAGAGTACAGTATGTGAGTGGTAGGTATTGGTTGTATGAGTACACTGCACTAACAGAGTACAGTATGTGAGTGGTAGGTATTGGTAGTATGAATACACTGTACTGGCAGAGTACAGTATGTGAGTGGTAGGTATTGTTGTACGAGTACACTACACTGACAGAGTACAATGTGTGAGTGGTAGGTATTGGTAGTATGAATACACTGTACTGGCAGAGTACAGTATGTGAGTGGTAGGTATTGGTAGTATGAATACACTGTACTGGCAGAGTACAGTATGTGAGTGGTAGGTAATGGTTGTATGAGTACACTGTACTGGCAGAGTACAATATGTGAGTGGTAGGTATTGGTAGTATGAATACACTGTACTGGCAGAGTACAGTATGTGAGTGGTAGGTATTGGTAGTATGAGTACACTGTACTGGCAGAGTACAGTATGTGAGTGGTAGGTATTGGTTGTATGAGCACACTGCACTGACAGAGTACAGTATGTGAGTGGTAGGTATTGGTAGTATGAGTACACTGCACTGACAGAGTACAGTATGTGAGTGGTAGGTATTGGTTGTACGAGTACACTACACTGGCAGAGTACAATATGTGAGTGGTAGGTATTGGTAGTATGAGTACACTGCACTGACAGAGTACAGTATGTGAGTGGTAGGTATTGGTAGTATGAATACACTGTACTGGCAGAGTACAATATGTGAGTGGTAGGTATTGGTTGTACGAGTACACTACACTGACAGAGTACAGTATGTGAGTGGTAGGTATTGGTAGTATGAGTACACCTTACTGACAGAGTACAGTATGTGAGTGGTAGGTATTGGTAGTATGAGTACACTGCACTGACAGAGTACAGTATGTGAGTGGTAGGTATTGGTAGTATGAATACACTGTACTGGCAGAGTACAATATGTGAGTGGTAGGTATTGGTTGTACGAGTACACTACACTGACAGAGTACAATATGTGAGTGGTAGGTAATGGTTGTATGAGTACACTGCACTGGCAGAGTACAGTATGTGAGTGGTAGGTATTGGTTGTATGAGTACACTACACTGACAGAGTACAATATGTGAGTGGTAGGTAATGGTTGTATGAGTACACTGTACTGACAGAGTACAATATGTGAGTGGTAGGTATTGGTTGTACGAGTACACTACACTGACAGAGTACAATATGTGAGTGGTAGGTAATGGTTGTATGAGTACACTGTACTGACAGAGTACAATATGTGAGTGGTAGGTATTGGTTGTACGAGTACACTACACTGACAGAGTACAATATGTGAGTGGTAGGTAATGGTTGTATGAGTACACTGTACTGACAGAGTACAATATGTGAGTGGTAGGTATTGGTTGTACGAGTACACTACACTGACAGAGTACAATATGTGAGTGGTAGGTATTGGTTGTACGAGTACACTACACTGACAGAGTACAATATGTGAGTGGTAGGTATTGGTTGTACGAGTACACTACACTGACAGAGTACAGTATGTGAGTGGTAGGTAATGGTTGTATGAGTACACTGCACTGGCAGAGTACAGTGTGTGAGTGGTAGGTATTGGTAGTATGAATACACTGTACTGACAGAGTACAGTGTGTGAGTGGTAGGTATTGGTAGTATGAGTACACTGTACTGACAGAGTACAGTATGTGAATGGTAGGTATTGGTGTATGAGTACACTGTACTGACAGAGTACAGTATGTGAATGGTAGGTATTGGTTGTATGAGTACACTGCACTGACAGAGTACAATGTGTGAGTGGTAGGTAATGGTTGTATGAGTACACTGCACTGACAGAGTACAATGTGTGAGTGGTAGGTAATGGTTGTATGAGTACACTGTACTGACAGAGTACAATATGTGAGTGGTAGGTATTGGTAGTATGAATACACTGTACTGGCAGAGTACAGTATGTGAGTTCTAGGTATTGGTTGTATGAGTACACTGTACTGGCAGAGTACAGTATGTGAGTGGTAGGTAATGGTTGTATGAGTACACTGTACTGACAGAGTACAATATGTGAGTGGTAGGTATTGGTAGTATGAATACACTGTACTGACAGAGTACAGTATGTGAGTGGTAGGTATTGGTAGTATGAGTACACTGCACTGACAGAGTACAGTATGTGAGTGGTAGGTATTGGTTGTATGAGTACACTGTACTGGCAGAGTACAGTATGTGAGTGGTAGGTATTGGTTGTACGAGTACACTGTACTGGCAGAGTACAATATGTGAGTGGTAGGTATTGGTTGTATGAGTACACTGTACTGGCAGAGTACAGTATGTGAGTGGTAGGTATTGGTTGTATGAGTACACTGCACTAACAGAGTACAGTATGTGAGTGGTAGGTATTGGTAGTATGAATACACTGTACTGGCAGAGTACAGTATGTGAGTGGTAGGTATTGTTGTACGAGTACACTACACTGACAGAGTACAATGTGTGAGTGGTAGGTATTGGTAGTATGAATACACTGTACTGGCAGAGTACAGTATGTGAGTGGTAGGTATTGGTAGTATGAATACACTGTACTGGCAGAGTACAGTATGTGAGTGGTAGGTAATGGTTGTATGAGTACACTGTACTGGCAGAGTACAATATGTGAGTGGTAGGTATTGGTAGTATGAATACACTGTACTGGCAGAGTACAGTATGTGAGTGGTAGGTATTGGTAGTATGAGTACACTGTACTGGCAGAGTACAGTATGTGAGTGGTAGGTATTGGTAGTATGAATACACTGTACTGACATAGTACAGTATGTGAGTGGTAGGTATTGGTTGTATGAGTACACTGTACTGGCAGAGTACAATATGTGAGTGGTAGGTATTGTTGTACGAGTACACTACACTGACAGAGTACAATGTGTGAGTGGTAGGTATTGGTTGTGTGAGTACACTGCACTGACGGAGTACAGTATGTGAGAGTTACATATATTTATTCATTCTCCGAGCACTCTTACAGCAACATGACAGTACTTCAAACTGAAAGAGAAAGAGTTTCATTAGTCATCACTCAAAAGAGTAGTAACTCCCTCGTTAGCACTAGTATATAAGCTGAAAATAAGTAAAACGTATCCAAACTAAATATTTTGATACCTCTCAAGATCATTCAGTCTTCTTATGACTATATTTGTCAGATCAGACACAACGACACATGGAGCCATACTCAATTCACGCAATCTGCTGCCATCACTTCCTTTTACAGTGAAAGTGAAAGGGAGGTTTTGAGCCTGAAGAACAAACTGTAGCTCTTTTGCCCGTTTCCTATCGTTCTTTTCACTGTCAATGGTTATATTCCATTGTCTGAGCTATCTAGAATGAAATGAAATAAGGGATAAAAATAGAAAACAACAACAACAACAACAACAACAACAACAACAACAACAACAAAATCTTGACAATTTCGAAGTGAATCCGTTTGCTTCACACAAACAATTTCTAGACAAACTTCTGCAGTGATGCAGGTATTATGCAGTCAAATATATATTACCCTCTTGTGATGAACCAACAGCAAGGTAATAAATTAGTAGAAACAAATATATGACAAAATGTCTTGCCCTAATCAACTATTTCATGACACATGTACATTCAAATGTTTCTCTTTCTGTGCACAACATTGACACTTCAAAAAACTATTATATATTATTGTATTGGCAATAGACAAACCATGACAAATTTTAAAAAGAAACAAATCATATCTGAAAGTGTACAAAGCTATTGATAAACAAGACACATAATGGCTATACATGTAGATATACAATATACCTCCTGTCTTTGCGCAAGCTTGACCATGTTGCACCAGTGTCTGCCTTTAACAGCAAACCTACCCCAGGCTGAACATTAGGCAACAGACCAGATGACCTCAACAAAGAATTCCTTTCCTGTGCACTCATCCGATACATTTCTGCCACAGCCTGATGAGTTGTTGCATCACCTCCACCACTTATACTCTGACGAACTTCTGTTATCATCTTAGAGCGGTACCTTAATGTTCTTTTAGAACACTCTGAGCTGGATTTCCTTGATTTGTTTTTATTTTTGTCATTACAATTGGTTTGGTAAAATGAAAATAAAGAATTATGATATTATAACTTAATTATTAGTTTATATTACCAGAAAAAACTATTTTGAAACATTATATCAATGGTGTGGGTAAATTAATGTACAGTCGTCAATGACATATTTGATATATGGAGTAATAAATGGATATCACTGATGATACTTAGGCACTTAGCATGACAAAACTTCACAACATTCCCAATATACAGCAACTACTTTTAGTGAAGAAGTTCAAAACTAATTCTCCGCTCATCATTGCGAGAAGAACAAACTAGAATATAAGAACTAAGAACATATACCTGGCCTTTTGTTTTGAATTTAACAGTGTTGTTGCCTTCAGTGTGAAGCTTGTATTTTACTATGGCTGTAGACAGTTTCTCGAACTAAGACCATACAGCTCCTCTATGTTGTCTTTCTCAACCATGATACTGTCTATTGGTGACTGCTGTACTGCACATGCTGGATTTGACTGTCGTACAGACTTTTCTTGCTTCTTTTCCCCTGTCTTTGGTTTGTATGTACAGTAGTAGTGATCATGACTTATGGGTGTAAAGTTACAATTGTTCATGTGCATATGTAAGTCTCCTAACTTAATGGTCGCCGCACATCCAGTAATGACTTTGTCACATACAACTAGCTGGTCCGCCAATAGTTTGGAAAATGGGAGAGGGACAAATGCTACACTACTGACATCGATTTGGACCCGGCAGACAGGGCAAGTACTGGAAACAGACAACCATCACACAAATATTCACAGCAAAGTATGTGTTGACCCTCACATTGCAACTGGACGCACCAGTCGACCACATCCTTACATATAGGGCACTGGATATCTAAGTCTTGGTTCAACAAAGGAAATCTGTCTTTACTTAGGTTAACATGACACCCTAAGTTGTTACCAGATTTCCTTCTCACCATATTTAGTAGGTCATTGTCTACTGGCGTTGACCCACTCTTACCTGCATAAAGCTGTACCTGGCTGCTGTTTACTGCCCCTGTTTTGGGTCAGTTTTCTCTTTCTACCTGCCTTACTCAGTGCTGTACAAATTGGACAACTGCCAGTCCTTGGCCCAATTATATGCCTCTATCCATCCCTGGTCGATAACTCCAGCCAGCTTCCCGACTTTGTTTACTAGTGTAGTAGTGTCAAGGCTACGCTTGCAGTCTTTACAAATCCTTGTAGGATGAATACTTGTTTCATCACGGACGATGTCAATGGAATAAAACATAAATTCATATCAACAGAATAATCTTTGCATAAATAACTTGTGCTCTGTAATTTACCAGCACAAATCCGGCAACGATTTAAGGTCAAACTTTGATGGCACTGAAAATTATAAGCTGACGACGATTTGGCAATACACAACATAACATCGTATTTAGCGACTTGCCGGTCAGCTGACAGACGCCGTGTGACCATGGGAACAGTAGGGCACCAATCAATCACATCCCGCACGACATCGAAAAGCCGAAGTGTACACACAAAATCCGAAGCAATGACACTCCATGCAGTCGATCATTCATTCACACACACATAAACAATAAAAAATCGATTATATGATCTTAAAACGCAAACAAAGTACATGACAGTCGTTAAAATATTACCCTTCCGAGCACTCAGGGGGCTTAGATACGCGGGTTACAGATGTGCTGTTCGAACGATCGTAGCAGCTAGGTACTCGACCCTGGTAGCCGCCATTACTTCTGGGCAAACTGGACATCGGGTATCTTCGGATATCTGTTCGGCTCTACATACGTAAACTCGTTACCTTATGTGGAAGAAAACAAATGGTGTCTATGGATTTGGAGAGCCTGTTTCGTTACGTGTTATAAATACGCTCGATACGACAATGAAGAGGAGCAATGACCAAATGGAAACCACGGAGACAGACGGTGGTATTTATGGCTGGCTCCTGGTTCTCTCTTGCCACGTTGGCAGTATGTTCATAGTTGGGACTTACCAGTCTGTAGGGCCAGTATTTGTAGAAGTACAGAGGTATTTCAATGCAGGATCAGCTCGGACGTCGTGGATTCTGTCAGTGGCTGCGTGTACGCAATTAACATTCGGTAAGGCCATATAAACCCACTTTAAAAAGGAAAAATGTTATACTTACAACCAGTTAGTGATAAACAGCACGGGGTGATCTTAGGAGGAAAGGGGAGGGACACAAACACATTATGGAGTGTAAAGTTGAGAGGGCCTGTACATTCTAATGCTCTGAAATGGGTTGAGCATGGCATATAATAATCAAATATAAATACTAATTTACATCCATATATACTTTAAGTATTTGAAGGGAGTGTGTCTTCTATGCAGAGTTTGCTTTTTACAAGGCAAATGTATATTTAGAAATGCAGTTCACTGATTTACAATGGTGTATACATGGTCTCTTGTACCATGACGGGTCATTTTTTAGCACCGGGGTCAAACCATACATGTCACTTGTACCATGACGGTCATTCTTTAGCACCGGGGGTCAAACCAAGCTTTTCTTGCGTGAAACGAATGTCAGGCGATTGATTCAACTCACATAATGCTCGTGTTCATTTGTTATGCTGCATTGAAACTTCGGATAACAATATCCATGACAAGAGTACGGTAAACATTGGTTGATTAATTGACCTTGGACGTATTAAATGCATGTCTCCATAACATGTTATTTTTTTTATATTTTGTAAGATGTTTATACCACACACGTTTTCAGCATGGGTGCAGGAATCCTACTGTAAATCAAATCCTGAATTTGTAAAAGTTTTAGTGTGCCGCAAAGCTGTTTTAACAATCAAAACAGATATGCATACTCACCATGCATGCAGTATCGACCTTAGTTGTCATGGTTGTATTAGAGGGAAAAAAGGCTGCACATTCGATAGTCTCGCGCCATAAATGAAAAATATATTGTATGTTTTGAAGGCCGTTTGACGTTCAATAGGCAGGCAGGCGCCAAATCACTTTCCATTCACCGACAAGTGTACTACAATGAACTCGTCAGAAGGGAATAGTTACTGATATAGTAAAATAACTGCATTCATTAAAGTATTGGGTCATGACCTCAATTCCCTCATGCGTGAAGGTGGTTGGCAATCGTTAAGATATTGAAAGTTTATGATATTGTATTCTTTAATTTACACAAAAGGTATATCATGCCCACCATACACGCCTTTGTTATCTCCTTCCATATCCAGGTCCTGTTGCAAACATCACAGTCAAGAAAATAGGTTATCGACGTACAGTAGTAATTGGAGGCATATTATCTTCTGTCGGTTTCCTTCTGTCTGCCTTCGCACCAACCCTTGAGTTTTTATACTTTAGTTTTGGATTACTAACCGGTAGGTGTTGCCATTTAAATATAGAAAGTGTACTTAGGGTAATGTTAACAACATATATAGATAAATCAATGTGATACCTTCAGTAAGCCATAAGGGAAGGGTATTTTATAGCTTTTTCTGTCTGTCTGTCTGTCTGTCTGTCTGTCTGTCTGTCTGTCTGTCTGTCTGTCTATGAAAATGATACCTCAAACACTGCTGTGTTCCGTGTGTTATATCTTAGGCTAATAACTTTTAACCTCAAATATTTATTAAAGCGCTGGTTTGTCCCATACTGGGAAAAATTTTAGTGGCATAAGTCCACATCAATCTACAGGAAAATAAAAATTACCTAATATTCATAATCATATAAAAATATCTAATAAGCCATTTTTGTGATTCTGACCCTCTAGTTTTCAAAATAAATAATTCAGTCTCACATGTGTTTACAGTCACTTTCTGCCTAACACCGTATTTGCTCAAATTTGACAACAGTTTCTTAAGACAATGGCAGTATCCAAATGTACAATCCATTTTGTTATATCAAATAATGTAATAACCATGATTTCATACACACAGGCTGTGGTTATGGTTTTATTACGAGTCCTTTGATGGGAATAGTTCCTTTCTACATTAAGAAGAGGTTCATTCTTGCAAATGCACTGATAAGCGTTGGTTCTGGAACAGGAGCGTTTGCATTTACACCTCTCTGGCAATTACTGATAGACTGGTATGGATGGCGTGGAGCATGTATTGTATTTGCTGCTATAAATGCTAACTTGTGCATCTGTGGAGCATTCTTCAGAGATCCAAAAGTCATAACCTCAATGCAACAGACTGAAAGTGTTGACGACATTTCGGCCAACCAATATGACACGAATCAAACATCGTATAACAAGCAGGCAAAAAAGCAGAAGATTTGTGAATGTTTTGACTGCGGCTTACTTAGGAAATATCCAACACTGGCGCTAATGTCCGTTATGTCAATTTTTCTCGGCATTGGAGTTGCATTTACTGGTGTACCGTCACACACCTTTGCACGTGCAAATTCAAAGAATCTCGGATCTAATAGTGAAATTGCACTGGTTATGTCCATATTTGGTGTCATGGGGATCCTGGGCAGGCTGATAACCCCTGTTATCTTACTTTTCAAATTTCGTGCACTTACAAGTGTGAGACTGTATGGATGGACCTTTATCTTGGTTGGAGTAACATGTCTCCTCAGTTCATTGGCTGACTCGTACTTAAAATATAGCATTAACGTAGCGTTTTTGGGGCTGTTTAGCGGCCTTCTCTTCTGCTTAATATCACAGACAATCAAAGATGTTGCAGGACCAACGAACATGACTGCAGCTGTAGCTGTGACAACACCTTTTGGTGGTATTGGAGGACTAATTGGTCCTCTGATAGGTGGTAAGTGAAACGATTCCGTAGAGTGTAGAATGACTTCAACCTATACCCCCGCACTAACTGAAAACAATTCAGTGAAGTACAATACAATATCTCACATGGTTATAATATTAATGAATGAAAACATTGAGATTTGTTGGTCCTATTAGATCAATATTTTTGTGACTACAACTATCAGAAAAAAACAATTTCAACTAACCACACGAGCTCTCTAAAATAGCGCTACAAAACTGCCAAATATTTAATAAATCTGTTGTAGAGAACTCCTCTGTAAAAAATAACGTAAAGATGTTATTGTTTTAATTTGTCTCAAGGAGAAGGATTGTTAAAGAAAAGGACGGTCATGGCTGATGAAAGACATAATTTGAACGTTTAAGTAAAATGTGTCTGTTTGTAAAATGTGATTTTATTTCAAATTTTGTTTTCCGACAGGGTGGTTATACGATACTACCAAAGACTACAACAACACCTTCTACTTCTATGGTTCCTGTATGGTATGTGCAGGTCTTACCCTTCTCATCCTTCAACCATTTACCGATCGGTGTCAGAAGGAAATACACACAGAAAGTGAGGTCAAGACTGAAGTGTACACGGTGGGAACTGTTTCAACAGCTACCAATACGGGATAGAGAAAACAAACGAGCCATGAAACGTTCAAATCCAGTGACTGCTCTACAGTATATATTCCTTTTTAGCATGTCAGTCAAATGTGACTACTATTCTAAGGCACTTTACAATGAGACGATATTCTTGTTCTATATTGAACCTCTAACCGTGACGACTGATCCATGCTAAATGTAAACCGTAATGTATATGGCACTAGGTATAGTTAGGGACAGGTAGCAGTGACGATATCTTCCATTGTTACAGGAATATTGATAAATTATTCAGAATTCATGAGTCGTGCTAAGTGACTCTCGGTGTTAAACGGTTGCGACTATAGTGCGCATGCGCTGATCAATACACATCTTGAATGGAACACAATGAGAATGTAACACTGTAAGTAACAATTTAATCACTCGACTCACATGCACTACATGTGTACGTTACACATCAAATACACGTGTGATACACAGTGATAGAAACAATCTCAATACAATGATATTCTGTTACGTAACAACATAAGTCTTCGACATCTCAACATCCCGTATTTTGGAATTGTTTGCACCAGGTACGATTGAAGCGTCAGCAAGTTCGATTTGATGTAATGTGTTAATTTTAGAACTTCATCGTATGATTTCATTGTTCTGTAAAAGTATGAATATAATATTGCACAACTAGTTTATGGTCTTGATACATTTTCTAGTGAAATGTTTTTGACCAGCATTCTGTGTAGTTTATCGATATATTGTGTTTCAATGGAGAATAACTGTAAGGAAGTGGTATAAAGGTGAATTTTACATTAAGTTTGGTTAAATATGTGCAAATTCCAAATATGATATTTCTGGATCGTAACAGTATTATTGCTTTTCTCTTGTCACATCTGTTCATACATTCGTGTTTGGGACCTACCAGTCTATAGGACCAGTGTCACATACATTCCAAAGGTAAAAATGAACTTGAGATATGGTGTACCTAACAATCATTCTAATGCTAAGAAAAAACAAAATGGTATCGATTTAATGGCTTCTACTGTCCGAAACCCAGCACTTTAAAATAAAATAATTTACAAGTTTGGACACAAAGGAAGAGATTCCAACTAGATACAATGAAACATGTATAACAAAAGAAAGCAACTGGATGAAACAATGGAGAAAACTAATATTAGCGAGAACAATGGGAGATTGAAATTGATCACCGGTTGTATTTGTATAGCCTTTGTTAGCAGTAAAGTCAAGTTCAAGCTAACGGTGCGAAACTTATGTTAAGACAAAATAAACTACTATATGCCATATCAATATTGGAGATAGGTTATATAATGATATCAGTGATGTGTTGATATCAAACAAACTTATTATGATTTCAATAAAGTTATTATGATTTCAAAGGAATGGGATTTCTATACATTATACGTCGGCATCACCTGTCACAAGAATATTTTAATTGTAAAGTATTTTTTGATATATTTCTAAAGATTAACACGGCGGTACGTGGATATGATAATCTGAATATCACGTCATTATATGCAAATATTATGAACTTCAAACCAATGAACTGTCTCAAATGACTAGTGACGTGAAACTTGACATTTAAACAAGAATTGTGGTGTGATTTTAATATGCTTTACATATTGGGAAACTTCCTTTTCCGGGCTATATGTAACTTTGGATGTTTCGATATACCTCTTTTATCTCTTCGATCTGGGGATGATCTCTTCTATATCTGCTGGACGATATATCTGATCGATCCAGCTTGGCGATCTATGTTATCCTAACCTCTCCTACTGGTTCTCAATAACTAGTGTTTTGTTCGGATAACTCTAAACGTTTTATTCCTGATTTCTTCGCGATTAAGAAAGATACGGCAAACCCACATTGTATGGGACGCATTTAAGTGTGCTTTCAGCAGACACTGTATAAAGTTAAGTTCAATTAGAAGCAGAAAGAAGAAGGAAAAGGAAAATAGTCTCATCAGTGAAATCAATAATTTACATGGCCTCGTCGATTCCCAAGATTCAGTCACTGATAAAACTTTACAGCAATTGTCCACAAAGAGGGAAGACCTGGACCTTTTGTCTGATCCACATGACATACTAAACGAGGAGATTGAATATTATCATAAGTTGTATTCATTTGACGAGACAGCATTACCTCTCTAACTGGAAACAACTGTGATGAGTTCTTCCCCGAAACTCGACACTGTCGCCTTAGTGACACTAAACGTAATAGTTGTTGTTAAGGTTTAATCACTGTCAATGAACTTCGTCGTGCTACTAATTCATTTCCGTCTGGTAAATCCCCAGGTCTAGATGGTATTTCTGTTGAAGTTTATAAGGCCTTTTCCCCACAAGTGTGTAATCATATGCTTCTCGGGTTTAATTTATTCATTTGCTTGTTGAAATTTCTCCTTATCGCAGAGAGAAGGCTTTCTATCCATTTTGCTAAAGCAAGATGCTCATCAGGGAAGAGACAAAGATCCGGTATTTTTGAAGAACTGGCGTCCTCTGACTCTTCTTTGTTGTGACACTCGTATTTTAGCCAAATGTTTGTCACTGCATGTACATGTTAAAAGCGTTGTTTCCGACATAATCCATGAGAATCAATCAGGTTTTAGTCATTGTAGATTCATTGCAGATAACATCCGTAGGCTTTTAGAAATTCTAGATTTTTATCAGAGGGAGGAATTGTTGGGTCTTGTTTTCATTGCCGGTTTTGAAAAAAGTATTCGATGAAGTTAGATGGGACCTTAATATAAGAAGAAGTCTTGAATTTTTCAATTTGGGACAGCCTTTTATTTAGTGGGTTAAAGTTATATACAGCAGCATTTGTAGTCGTATTTGTTATTTTGGATACCCTATCCAGGGGAGTTAGACAAGGTTGTCCATTGTCACCTTACCTCTTTGTAATTGTTGTAGAGGTGATAGCAATCAGAGTGAGAGAGTGTACAATTAAGGGTTTGCTCACAGGGCCGTTTGAGAACAAAATTTCTCAATACGCTGATATTAATTTTCCAATTCAGCCTACACTTGAATCTTTTAGTATGTTGGTTGATATTTTGAATAAGATTTCTTTAATTTCTGGTCTCAAACCTAATTATGAGAAATGCAAAGTATTGCGTACTGGCTCTTTGTAATACACTCCATTTCATATTGATACTACATATCCATTGGAGTGGACTAATGGTGCAGTTGATGCTTTGGGTGTACATATCACAGTTGATTTATTACATTTGATTGATGCTAATTTTAACCCCGCATTGAAAAGGCCAGGAAGATACTGCAGCCATGGCGGGGACGGATTCTGACACTTTATGGGAAAATATATATTATCAAAACATTGGTAGTTTCACAATGTACCCATCTTTTTGTGACCCTCCCTTCTCCCGGATTAGACTTTTTCAAGAAGTAAAATTCCTTGGTCTTTCAGTTTCTCTGGGAAAGTAAACGAGAATTGGTTAGGAGAAATGTTACTTATAGTGCATATGAAAAGGGCGGTTTTAATTTGACTAATCTTCGGGCTTTTAACAAGTCGTTAAAAGCTGCCTGATTCCTTAGAATCATGAATAATGGCAATTTGTTTTCTAGCAAATGGTATAAATTTACCCTTTGCAAACTTGGGGGGGGGGGGGGGGGGCTTGATAAAATACGCCCATCTCAGTAGTCAGGATTATTGTATTCTGGACGCTGTCAGTTCTGTGTTTTAAAAAGAATTTACTCTAGCATTGCTGCAGTACAATAATACACCTGTTGTTAATTATTTGAACGTGTTAGTAGACAGAGTGACTATAGCACACCTATCCCTAGGTCTCTTGGATTTAATGGATTTTGGAAAGGTAAAATGTGAGGAAATGGACGGACGGGGGGTGAAGACTATTCTAATATGTGATACGACAACTGCAAACTTGTAGGACTGCTCCCCTCGGAGCTATCACAACCTAGACCTCGCTTTGAATGTTTTAATGATGCTTGACCCAACAACTTTGAAAACAGTGAACTTTATATTGACCTATCCAGAAATATTCAGCCAATTTTAAACCAATTATAGTTTCCGCATCTTACAGCAATATTGAAATAGTGGCTCCCCCGGCGTTAACCTGTGCACTGTGTTCGAATTCTAGGCCACATTATATACAGTGCCTTTAATGGCGTCTATGAATTTGGAGAGCCTGTTTTGTTACCTGTTATAAATACACGTTATACGACAATGAAGAGGAGCAATGATCAAATGGCAACCATGGAGAAAGACGGTGGTATTTATGGCTGGCTCCTGGTTCTCTCTTGTCACGTTGGCTGTATGTTCATAATTGGGACTTACCAGTCTGTAGGACCAGTATTTGTAGAACTACAGAGGTATTTCAATGCGGGATCAGCTCGAACGTCGTGGATTCTCTCGGTGGCTACGTTTACGCAATTAACATTCGGTAAGGCCTTACAAATCCACTTTCTAGAAAAAAATGGCCACACTATGGAAAACAATATTATATTTACAAAAGCAATTGTCCTGGAGGAACCTATTGATGACAAACAGAACTTACATATCCTGCCGTAAATCATGAATTTTTTGAAAAGTTTATGTATACCGCAAAATTGTTTTAACGTTGGAAACGGATATACATGCTAACCATGTGTGTATTGACCTTAGTTATCCTGTTTGAATTGGAGGGAACAAAGGCAGTACAATTGACTGTCTCGTATTTAATGAAAAATATATTTTAAAAGGTCCTTTAACTTTCAACAGACAGGCAGGCGCCACACCATGTGCCACTTTCTATTCACCGACAATTGTAATAGAATGAACTCTTCAGAAGGGGATTGTTACTAGTACTCATATACTGAGTCCTGTAAAATGAAAACAGTTCATGTCCTCACAATAAGAAAAGCCAAACCATCCAAGATATCAAAGGAAATTAAATCATTCATTGGGTCACGACCTCATTCATTCCCCACATGAACGTGGTTGTCAGTCGTTGAAATTGTGAAAGTTTATGATATCATGCCCATCATTCATGCCTTTGTTATCTCCTTCCATATCCAGGTCCTGTTGCAAACATCACAGTCAAGAAAATAGGTTATCGACGTACATTCGTAATTGGAGGTATATTGTCTTCTCTTGGTTTCCTTCTGTCTGCCTTCGCACCAACCCTCGAGTTTTTATACTTCAGTTTTGGATTACTAACCGGTAGGTGTTGTCCTATAAATGAATGTAAAATATGTACATAAGGTAATGTTAATAATATATACAACCAAATCAATGATGTGTCACCTTCAATTTAGCCATACTGGAAGGATATATTATAGCGTATAGTCTGTGTGTGTGTGTGTGTGTGTGTGTGTGTGTGTGTGTGTGTGTGTGTGTGTGTGTGTGTGTGTGTGTCTGTGAAAATGATACCTCAAAAACTACTGTGTGCCGTGTGTCATAATTCAGGCTAATAGCACTTAACTCCAATATTTATAAAGGCGCTTCTCCTGTGCTGGGATAAATTTTCGTGGCAAAATAAGTCCACGTCAATCCACTGGAAAATAAATCACCCCAAATATTTATAATAATACAAACTCTCTGATGTGCCATTTTTGGTGACACTGACCCTCCAGTTTTGAACTTCAGTCTTGCATGAAATTATAGTCACTTTCCACCTTCACTGTACGTATTTGCTTAAATTTAGCAGCAGCATTTGAAGACAATGGCAGTATGCAAATATTATTACATTACAATTCGTATTGTTATGACAAATAACATAAGAACCATGATTTCGTCATGCACAGGCTGTGGTTATGGTTTTATTGTGAGTCCTTTGTTTGGAATAGTTCCCTTCTACATAAAGAAGAGGTACATTCTTGCAAATGCTGTGGTAGGCGTTGGTTCAGGAACAGGAGCGTTTGCATTTACACCTCTCTGGCAATTACTGATAGACTGGTATGGATGGCGTGGAGCGTGTATCGTATTTGCTGCTATCAATGCTAATTTGTGCATCTGCGGAGTATTCTTCAGAGATCCAAAAGTCCTAACGTCAAAGCAACAGACTGAAAGTGTTGACGACATGTCGGCCAGCCAACATGACACGAATCAAACATCGCGTGAGAAGAAATCAACAAAGCAGAAGATTTGTGAAGTTTGTGACTGTGGCTTACTTAGGAAATATCCAACACTATTGCTCATATCTGTTATGTCATTTTTTCTCGGCATTGGAGTTGCTTTTACAGGAATACCACCACACACAGTTGCACGTGCTCTGTCAAAGAACCTTGGATCGAATAGTGAAATTGCCCTGGTTATGTCCATATTTGGTATCATGGGAATCGTGGGCAGGCTGATAACTCCCGTTATCTTACTTTTCAAATTTCGTGCGCTAACAAGTGTAAAACTGTATGGATGGTCCTTTACCTCTGTTGGAGTAACATGTCTCCTCAGTTCATTGGCTGACTCGTACGTAAAATACAGCGTCAATGCAGCCTTTTTGGGACTGTTTAGCGGCTTTCTCTTCTGCTTAATATCACAGACAATTAAAGATGTTGCAGGACCAACGAACATGACTGCAGCTCTATCTGTGTGTGGTCCTTTTGGTGGTATTGGAGGACTAATCGGTCCACTGATAGGTGGTAAGTGAAGAGATTCCATAGAGTGTAGAATGACTTCGACCTATACCCCTACCTAACTGAAAAAAAATTCAGTGAAGTACAATACAATATCTCACATAGGTATTAATGATTCAGAATGAAAACACTGAGATTTGTTGGTCCTATTAGATCAATATTTTGATTACGAATAGCAGATTTCAACTAACCACACGAGCTCTCTAAATATTTAAGAAATCTGTTGTAGAAAATAACATAAAGGTAGGAGCGCAAAGGTCCTAACTGCAGCCTAATGTAGAACACACCTCTTTTTATATAACAAGATTTGACAATAATTGCACCTTGGGTTATATGATTCTCTACTCTTCTTTTTCCATTATATTGTAGGTTGACGATTTTAAATATTTAATAACAGTTAGGGTGTCTGAAATAGGGGTAATGTTATATATAGTTAGGATCACAGATCACATATGAATGATGGCTGCAACTGTCAGTTTTTAAAGCAGTGATTAAAAACCGATCAAACCTCGAAGCAACCCCCTCTATGCGTCAAGGAGAAAGAATTGTTAAAGAAAACTACGATCATGACAGACGAAAGTCTTAATTTGAACCTTTAAGTAAATTGTGTGTGTTTGTAAAGTGTGATATTTTTTCTTCAATTTTTCTTTTCCAATAGGGTGGTTATACGATACTACCAAAGACTACAACAACACCTTCTACTTCTATGGTTCCTGTATGGTATGTTCAGGTCTTACCCTTCTTATCCTTCAGCCATTTACCGATCGGTGTCAGAAGGAAATACGTACAGAGAGTGAGGTCGAGACTGATGTATACACGATGGAAACGGTTTCAACAGCTACCAATACGGGATAGAGAAAACAAGCAAACTACGAAACGTTCAAATCTCGTGAATGCCCCACTTTAGAAGTTCCTTCTAAGGCACGTCAGACAGATATGATTGCCATTCTACTCGCTACACGTGCATTAGAAAAAAAGACGCTTCAGAATGAATTGACATATATTGTTGTTCTATATTGAACCTCGAGCTAGTGCAGTTACTGAGAACCGAATGAGATTTATTTTAGACGGAAAAGCTATTAATGAGGTGGGATTATTTTTTTTTTGTCCTTTTATCGTAATAAGTCGGAAAATGATTTAAAACATCACTAATTGTCAAAATAGATTAGCAAATACAGGTAGCTAAAAAGTCTTTATTCAGTTTTAGACGTCTTTAACATACACCATATATCAATTGCTTGATTTCTGGACAATATATTCATTGAAAAAAGAAACCTGTACGAAATACAAAATGATTTCCGAGTGAACGTTTCAGCGTACATTTACAGGAAATGTAACATTAACATGCAGTGGTGGTTAGAAATGATATCAAGATATATATATATATATATATATATATATATATATATATATATATATATATATATATATATATATATATATATATATATATATATATATATATATATATATATATACAGCAAAGTATGCCCTCATTGTGAAAGCGTTTTATTGTGTGGTGTATGTGCTCATTGCAAAGTTGAATTTCCGAGGCCATTTAGATGATAAGAGGGGAAAATGCACATAACTTCAAGTTCAATGTTCAATTCTTGCTTGTCAACTTTGAAAGGAAGTGATTCTGTATGCATGTGGTGCACTCCCGGTATCCAATCAATGTCAGAATAACTACATGCATTTGAACACTGCAACTTTGGAAATGAAATATGCACTGCTACTAGTCATTTGATGACACAACATTCCGTTTGAGAATGAAACCTTCTATTTGGCAATTGGTTATCTCATGATACTATAATTATTTGAGCATGAGATTTCATTTCAGAATCCCATTGTCTATTTGTTAATTTCCATTTGAAAAATCAGTACATTCTGTTATCACCCACGATTTCAGTGTCATGCCTACACATTATCAATTCCAACCTTAGATATTACATGTCATCTTCAAGCGACCTCTACAGGAAGCCCAACGTAAAATTTGCACACAGTGTACATTAAACAACCAAGAGTTATTGTCATTCGTATTTGCCTACAAGTGGAGGTAAAAAAATGATGCCCCCCCCCCTTCGGGAAGAAGTTGCTACATAACAGTTGTGGTAATAAAGTGCATAAAAAGAGAGATAAACAACGCTGTGTACGAAATGTCATGTGATTCTTGTTAAGGAAGAGCCGGTCGTTCGACCATACCGGCCACCTAATAGATTTTAATATAGCTCTGGATGTCTATTTGCTACGAGGTTCGAAACAGAGGAAAGACGTGTCGGCCTCGTAGCGTATACATCCAGAGCTAATTTTAATAGAATTTATGTGGAAAGGACGTTGTCAAAATCCACCAACGTGAAGGTTCAAAGCTGGCCCATGCCGCATGTCACGTTCAATACCTGATGATTTTCGGTAAGTAGGCTATATCGTAAAACTGCATACTTCAATTTCAATATAATTTAGTACATACGTTAAACATAACAGAGTACATATCTCCTATAAAAGTTGTTGATTTTGTTTGAAGATTGTGAATAATTTGCATAATTAAATTATTTTCGGTAATTAGGCTATATCTTAAGACTGCATACTTCAATTTCAATATAATTTACTTCATACATTAAACATAACAAAGTTTATATGCTCTATAAAGTTGTTGATGTACCCACAGACAAGTCGTCTTAGCTGTTTGTGATGTACCATTATGATGTTAATAACTAATTTACATGATTAATGATTTTCGGTAATTAGGATATATCATAAGAATGCATACTTGAATTTCAATACAATTTAGTACATGCGTTAACCATAACAAAGCGGATATGTCCTATAAAGGTTTTGATATAGCTTACAGTTTTAATGAAACATTTGCATAATTAATGATTTTAGGTAACTAGGTTGTATCTTAAAAATGCAAGCTTCAAATTTCGTATAATATGGTACATATATGTCAACCATAATAATACGCACCTGTCCTATGAAGATTGTTCCTACAACTTTTACCTTTAATGAGTATTTTGAATAATGAACGGTATTCAGTAATTAAGCGGTATGATGCACTCTTCAAATTCCGTATAATGTGGCACATACATTAACCTATTAGAAAGCACGCCTGTCCAAAAACAAAGCCTGTTACCACAGTTTTTTTTAGTTTAATGAGTTATTTGCATAATTAGTGATTCCCTTACGGGAGGCATTCAGTTGAAATCTTGTCCTCTTAGGGGGCACAGTCATGTTCTTGTTCTGGCAGTTACAAGCTGTATTCGTTGCTTTCTTCCGGGTTCGATGATCTTTTTAATGTGTGCTGTTAGGATGGATGACAAGTTCCAAATGTAGCTATAGTTCACTTTGACCTTTATATCCTGTTGGATATTTTGTGCAGCTTGGAGCCCTTTGGGAAAAGCCTGTCAATTAAACGGAGGATTTGGTTTCCAATGTTTAGTTTGACGTTTTTACTGTACAGTGTGTGAAACCGAATGGTATTTCTTCATCTATTCTTTCTTCTTACATTTTCACCACCTTTACTTATCCAGCGTAGATATTTTACATATATTAAGTTGATATGTGATTATATATATGCACACACACGTTCATGGATGCAGTCATTCATGCAGGTATCCATCGATCTGTCCATCCATCCATCATCCATCCACTCACCCACCCATCCATCCATCCCCCCACCCCACTCACCCACCAACCCATCCATCCATTGGTATGCATCTATCCAAGTGCACGCACGCACACACACACAAGCTTGTACGTAGTATGTATGTATGTATGTATGTATGTATGTATGTATGTATGTATGCATGCACGCACGCACGCACCCACCCATGCATGCACACACACACGCTCACACATACCTGGGTTACAATGATTCGCGTTATCACTACTTAATGTAATAGAAACCAATGACGTCAATCCAATTCCGGGAATTCCCCCACAGCTCATATCTAAATTTACCTTGCGAAATAGGTGGTTCAGCTTCAACACATAGTGCTAGACATGGGTATAGCCAGCTGAACTGCTCAGATTTGGAAATCGAACAACCATACGATTCCACAATGGCATACTCGACAGGTTCGGTTTTACTTCGCTGTAAACAATCGCCCACTCATGCGGAAGTGTTACAGACGAAAATTGAAATTTGGTTTCAAAAGAAACTGCGGTCGTCAGATGTGGAGGTTATGTTTGTAAGACAGGTCAAAGTCGAGTCCCAGATAGATTTACATTTTGTGGTCAATCTGGACAAGAAACTAGGTAAGTGCACCTTTGACAGTATTTGTTATCTACTGAGAAACAATTGACATGTTCAAATGATTTGGACATGGGTAATACAATGACGTTTGTTGCTTTGTCAACATGAAGTATTTATGTCATTATAAATCGCCCGTGTCGCACGGGGGTGTCACTCTTCCACCAAAAATACAAATTGGTATATCCGCAAAGAACAAATCAGACTGAATTAGGCTAAGATGTATTACAAAACGCTGTAGAAATAATATTTATTTGACAATATCTTGAGCATTTACGTGTGCGTGTTGGAAGATCAAAAACGACCTATTTTGAACGCCATGATAGATCGTCAGACTTACACGTACGACTGTGTTATCATAAAAAAAACAGTTGCAAAGGTCGGCTCTTCCCGTGAACTATCTGCTCGGGGAATTACGTTATTTTATTCATTTGACAATGAAGATCAGAGAAACGTATGACATAGACAACCTCCAAAGATATACGAACCATGTGCAACATCTAAATTCTACCTTTACCACCTTCCCCCATATATTACCGTACTGTTCTCATTTCAATCACGTGAGACCCATCTTCTTATCACACAAAAACAAAGAACTGACTCGTCAGCACAATTTGATCGACGTGTTGTGATATAAATGTACAGCAACAGTGGAATTCAATAGCAGAAGCTGGCCATGTATGCCAAAGTCATGAAACAGTCATTCAGGTAATAGAATGACTCAATGTAAAAGTAAAATATGACCCTCCAAAATAAACATCATCACCTAAAATATAACCCTCCACGTGAACCTATTTATAAAAGTGACCCAAACCGACTACTTACCAAACCCCCTTGTTAAGGTGAAAAAAAAACTAGTTAAATTTTGAATCGAAATACAAGAGAGCAGTGGGGGTGAGAGGGTGGGGGTGAGTATGGAAGGGGGTCCCCCCTCCCGCTGAGAAATGTTTGAAATTTAAGGACTAAACCAGTGTTATCTGGTGTTATTTGAACATGTCCCCAGTGATAACAACACCCTTTCCTGGTCACAATTGAAATTTGAACATAGTATACTTAGTAATTTGATTTTATGGTAGTATTTTGGTTTGTTTCAGCATTTGCCAACGGTTACTATAAGCCTTTGACAAGAAACTTTAAAAAGTTTAGCTACCGCCTACGCCAGAAACATATGTACCGGGGAATTTAACATTTATAGCTAGTTCTTGCACTTGCAGCACAACAGATTTGTTCATACCCTGGAAATTATTTTCTTTGTCTTGAGTTGGTAAGCATATTTCGTTCCTACTTTGGCTGGCAACAAATTGTTATTCGAAAATCATTCAGCCCCTCCCCGAAATCAAATGGTGTACCCCTTATAACAAGATGAATGGTGTTTGTCTAGATCTTGTACCGTGGATACTATCAACAGAAGAAACCTGTGACATAGACATCAATGGAATTGTGATATCGCTGAAAGTTGAGCAATGCCCCGAGTACTTAGACTGGCAAGCCAAATCAATGTCTACGGACGCCAGAGCATCCATTGACCCTACTTCACCTTTCTTACCGGAGGTATGAAACGTTAAGATATATATTGGCATACTTGAATGGTCGCGTGTTCGCATTGAAGTACATTCCAGAAATGATGGCATTGCTATTTTTATATATTGGAATGTCCCAGCAAGCAACCATCGCAGTGGATTGGTTAAGCAATAATCGTAATTTTCACCAGAGTGTTCAATGTAAGAGGGCGGGCATTTATGTTAACGTTTGTACACGTCTGCCTAGCCCGTATTTTAAGCTGTTAATATGCTTTGCTTATCGAGCCTTTCCGAAAAGTTGCATAGAGTTTGATTATGACGTTTAACATCAAATGGCTGTGTAGATTATGAGTTAAAGTTAAACTGGCCATATGGATGAGGAATGGGTATTCATTTTCGATTTGTAATTTATAAAACAATTTGATTATGGCTTCCTAAATAATGAATGTGAAACAACATACGCCTAGCAATTGTCTGTAACTCAATACATTGCAAAAAAGATTAATAGACGTGTAAAGTCTTGTTATTGTACGTACAACAACACACTTTTTGCAGTCATTTGATTTAGTTTTTGCAATGTATTGAGTTGCAAACACAGTCAATGCTGTTTCACTTTGATTATTGAAGTACCCAATCCTCATCCATATAGCCACTTTAAACGTCAAAATATACCCTTTCAGTAGTTAAGGATGGGACTATGCAGTCCCACAGAAAACCAAAGGAGACTCTCATTTACTCTGTTATATAGGACATACTAATACGTGTCAACTGAAAAAGTGTAGCATGCATGAAGAATAACAGGACAATGGTGAATGTATTTCGTAGAAATATATTGATCACTTTGTTTTAGATGTATTATTGCCCCCCCCCCATATATATATATATATATATATATATATATATATATATATATATATATATATATATATATATATATATATATATATATATATATATATATATATATATATATATATATATAACTCGGTGAGTATCAATCTGCTAAGACAGTGCTCTATACCGCAGTGGCAGAGCGTAATAGTTTTGGTAGTACTGGAACTCTTTCTTGGGTGTAACTTGGAGTTACACCCAAGAAAGAGTTCCAGTACTACCAAAACTATATATATATATATATATATATATATATATATAGTTTTGGTAGTACTGGAACTCTTTCTTGGGTGTAACTCGGAGTTTCACGCATATTGCGATCATCAGACACATCAGAGAGTGTCTGATGATCGCAATATGCGTGAAACTCCGAGTTACACCCAAGAAAGAGTTCCAGTACTACCAAAACTATTACGCTCTGCCACTGCGGTATAGAGCACTGTCTTATAGCAGATTGATACTCACCGAGTTATATATATATATATATATATATATATATATATATATATATATATATATATATATATATATATATATATATATATATATATATATATATGGGGGGGGGGCAATAATACATCTAAAACAAAGTGATCAATGTTGTTTTTATGTACTGCTTTTACAATTTGTTTTTAAAACGTCGCGTGGTCGACAGCAGTACTCTTTGCTCAAATATGTACACATAAATCAACTCTGTAATGGCAATAGAAATCATATGCTCATATTCGTAGTATAGAAGTCCACTTGTAACTGCTAGAATAAAATTTTTAACAGCCCTGTCATTACTATAGTCCGATAAAAAATATGTCGTCACAAGATATCCCTTCGTCAAGAATCCTACTTGATGCCAGCCTTTTTTTTTACTAACTTTGAAATTTCACGCGTAATTGAACAATTTCTTGGTGTTCAGTGTTTAATAAATGGTCATACCCAACGAAGTATTGAAATAATTTATGCATTTTCATAATTTTCCGTTTAAGCGAGATATACCATGGCCTAAAACCCGACTTTCCTTAACGAAAGAAAACTTGGAAGCATACAGTAGAGAGATTGGTGATGACTCTAGGACGGCAGGCGATTCAATGAGCACATCAACTACGGTAACTATGGATACGACCTTGTCAAGTCAAGCGAGGGAGATGACAAGATCTCGACAACTTGGAAGTATATCATCAACAGGTAACGTTCCATGAATTTGTCTGTCAAAATGTACAATTCATAAAATGAAGTCAGGTAGAATCGTCGTCGTACAAGTCAAAATTGCAACTTGTAAATACCAATAATATCTGTCACAAATGATATCCGGATATATATTATTACTAAAAGGCATACCATGGTCACACAACTTTGTACAAAAAACAACATCCACCATAGGAAATAAAACTTGTGACCGTAAAATGTCAAATTTTATTTATGGAGTTTTGCAGAGTGTATTGTTTCGTATAATTTGACGTATTACCATTGCCTTGGGGAGTGAACTACACTATGCACTCCTGTATTGTCAATTAATTAAACATCCAGTAGCTGCAATTGACACATTTTCCATCAAGTAACCAAAGATATCTTCACTTTAATTACTTATAAAAAGACAAAATCTCTGTAGAATGATGGACGACATTATTCGTGGGGGGTTTGGTGACAAGTTTAAATCTTGAAATTTGTTTTGAATCTTTCTCCATGTTAAAACTGAACTAGTTTGTAACTGTGGTATCATTTTTCAAACAGACAGACAACCAACATATATTCACTAAAATACAAATAATTAGACATTGTCCATATATTAATGAATGGTCGAACCTCTCCGGAAATAGTGCAGTAACATATTCAAAATGTGATCACCGTTGAGGGCGCTGATTTTTAGATGCGGGCCCAAAAGGCGAACTAATTTGATTTACTGTACTCTACCATGCTACAAAAGACACTGTCTCCCATAATTCAATACCATTCAAGGTGCAGGACATATTACGAGTAAGTGATTTTAACAAAAATGTTCGAACATGTTCCAAAGAATTACAGCTAAATATTGATTCCCATTTACAATTTGGCGTTAGTATTAGTTAAAAATGAAAAAAAAGTGTTGATATTCGAAGACTAATGTTAATCCCTTTGTATATTGTTGCCGTCTGATTACAGGATCCCCCTTCTTAACACATGAGGACAGTAGTAACATAATTGAAGTGACTGACTTCAAACCTGACACAAGCACAGGACATATGAAATTGTATTTCCAAAGCAAGAAGAATTCACGTGGAGGAGAAATAGTAAAAGTAGAAAGGGCTGACGGGCGTTTGTATATAACATTCAAAAGCCACAGAGGTGAGTGTTCAATGTCTGAAATGAGACACAGTGGTCAATTAAACAAGACCAACCTAGGAATATTTTTGGTAATTAAAGCAAGTTGTAAAGATGTTAAAAAGCGGGTGAAATTTGATGATTTTTCTTAAATTCTAGGTTTGACACGTTTTTCTTTATGGTAAATTTATCACTACAGCTGTTGAAAGAGTTTTGAGAAAAACTGATCATATAATAGAAGGTGCTTTGTTGTCAGTGAAGAGAGTGAGCCCAAACAAAATACCAACAACTGACAAGTCTTGTTTCCTGCTGACGGGAATACCAACATATGTGCAGGGATTGGACTATGATCTAAGACTGTACATAGAGAACTGTACTGGAATTCTAAACCCTCAATTGACCTATGGCGAAAGTCCTGGAACTGTGATGGTAAAAGTCCAATCTGATATTGAAGGTAAGGAATATAATGTGCGTGTGGCTATTGTTTCAACTCATTCTGGTGTTCTTTTTTCACTTCCAGTGGAGTTTATAATTTCACAGTTGCAATTCCTTACGTGTGTATTACTCTGGGGAGGACATCACAGAAGGAGAGTGCACCCAGTGATGAATATGGATAAATGAAAGCAATGCACATAGGGCATTCTGAAAAGGGTTCGCACATGTTATGTTTGACTACAATTTATCAAACAAAATTTGCAATCTCAGAATTATTTCATTTCCAGATATGGATAGAGTAAATGAGAAATTCAACCAAAAGAAGTTCAAAGGTCACTGTATAACTTTTGAAATGGTGTTCCGTACAAATAAGATTTTGGTAAAACACATTGACAGTGATACTGATGACGCAACTTTGAACCTTTACTTCTCAAATCCAAGAAGCAAAGGTGGCGAGGTGAAAGATGTCAAACTTGATAGACAAAATAAAACAGCCGAAATTGTCTTTGAGAATTACGACGGTAAGATATCTGCTTTGAACTTAGTATGGTTACAGAAAAGAACATTGCCATTTCTGGAGTGACTATGCTTAATTGGTCTGAGTGGTCGGCTCATAATCAGCATATTGCAGTTTATAGCCGTTCCTGAATTGGTAAAGCACGTGCAGTAATTGAGCAACGATTTTAGAATCATAGTTGTAATGTGAAAATATCACTGAGTATCTGAGGAAATATGAAAGACCGCTGTAAGAATAAGACTGATCCAGGCACAACAACTACAAACCATTTTCGGAACCGAGTTAAACAATCTTGGGCCTGATCTAGATATCGACCAAGAACCATGGCTTGATAATACAGCTGCTACTGCTGCTAGTTTAAAGTAGTATATTATCAATATTAGATGAATATACTAACCAGTAATGTGTAATTCCTCTTTTACAGATACTAGTCGGGTCTTGGATACCACCCATGTAATCAAAGGTAAGACAGTAACAGTGCTACCCTTTCATCGAAGCTTGAGTATATCTGAATCCGACCACATAGCCGATGTTGATATTGTCATTGGGCACCCAATATATATCAGTACAGACCCAAGTAAAATGAATTTTATCATGAGTACTCAAGTACTTAAGGAAGAACTGATTATGATACTACAAGATGTAAATGCAACCATGGAATGGCCAGACGACAAAGGGGACATGGTGCAACTCCTTCCCTTAGATGACAGCAAAGAATGGGCTGACAGTGCAAAGGTGGCTTTGACTACCTACCTACAAAAGTTCAAATGTACACTGATACCTGTTCCAGAAGGAGTATATCTAATGTTTCTAGAGAAGTTGAAAAGTATGACAGCTGATGATGTTACCATAGCAACAGACCAGTCAATGTTCACAGTAACACTGTGTGGCAAACAAAATCGAGTTGATGTCCTCGAGCTGAAGATCAAAGAATCAATTAAAGCAATGGAAATGGATTTGGAGAAAGCCAGGAACTCGACAACAGAGACCAAAACCCTCTCAAAACTGAACATAAAACAGTTACAGATGTGCCAGTTTATGCAAAAAGCTTTGGAAAATCACGCCAATGTACGCATTGATGTTAACAAGGAAAGTTCAACTGTCACGTTTGAAGGTCCGTCACTTGCTGTCAAAGATGCCGAGCTGAATATGTTCAAAACCATTAACAACACGGCAATAGGAACACTGCAATCTTTCCCCTATGTTGCTTTTTTAAAGCAGGAGGGAGTGGAGCAAATTATCCATGACATGTTTAGAGAAAAACAAATATCTGCTACCTATCATATCGAGTATGGGGATGTCAGATGTTCCGCTACCAACCAAATACATCTTGAACAGGCTGTTGACATACTGCGGAGAAGAATTATTGAAAAGAAAGTAAGTTCAACATCAGTCACTGCAGATGAAGACTGGAAGCAACTCATTCGTGACATTCAAGCTGAATATCATGTCAATATAAGTGGTCCAGCAAGAAGTGAAACTAATAACATAACTGTGGTTGGTTTTCGTGAAGGTGTCGATTCTGCTGTTAGAAAACTCCAACAGTTCATGGATGAACGTACTCCAGTCGAGACCTTTATTGACATGAAGCCGGGAGAAGCGAGATACGTGACTGAAGTAAACAAGGATGAGATGAAGGCTATACAACAGAAGCATGATGCTATCATAGAGCAAGTTATTAAAAGACCGAAATCTGGAGTCATGATCTATTCGTCCCCCAAGAGCAAGTCAGGTGTTGTGTCATGTATAAAGGATATTCTTCGCAGGGTGCATCATAAGGAACATGTAATGACCAAACCGGGAATGGAACATCTATTTGCAAGTGACAAAGGGAAGGCATTCACTAAATTTATCGAGAGTGAAGTTAACTGCAGGATAGATGTATCTTACAAAGCAATTCGATCTGGAGCAACACACGAGCATCTTAATAGGTTTGAGAGTTTCCCAACAACCTCTTCTGAATCAACACTTGTTCGCCTGAATCTAGACGATGGTAGGAGAATATCTGTCATCAGAGGTGACATCACCAAGATGCAAGTTCATGCTATTGTGAATGCAGCTAACGGTAACCTTGATCATTGCGGGGGCCTTGCTAAAGCCATCGTAGATGCAGGTATGGTGTTATATTAAATATACGCGTTTGAATAATTATGAAATAACAATGTTTTCTGTGGATATTCATACTCATGCCATTAATATAAGTGAAGTAATATACTTTCAACAAATTCATCCATCCATCTGTCAGGTTGTCTGGGTGGTCAACGTACTATGCCACCCTATGAATTGAAAGTATTACATAATTATTTATTAGTTTCCATATATTTGCTCTCTAAAAACACGTTCATGGTTCCTGCATTTTAAACGTTTATTTCCTCTGACGTAGGTGGAGATGCAATTCAACAAGAGAGCTCTGATATTCTGATACGTCGTGGCTGTGAATTGCTGGAAGGCCAGTCAGTGTCAACTGGACCAGGTCGTTTGAAATGCAAGAGAATTATTCACGCAGTCGGTCCTAAATGGGACATAGATAAAAATGACTATGATAAACACGTTTCACTGAAGAAAAAACTCCTTGCAGATGCTGTTGAAAACAGCCTCAAGGAAGCAGAGAAGTGGGAATGTCAGTCAATCGCGATTCCAGCTATTAGCTCAGGAATCTTTGGATTTCCAATAGACCTCTGTATAGATGTCATACTGGACACAATTGCTGCGTATTGTAAACACACTCCACCAAAGAATGTGCTGGATATTTCCCTGGTTGACTTATCTCAGCACATTTGTGGAAGGTTCAGAAGTGGTATCGTAAATAGATTTGACAAATTGAGTGTGAAAGGTAATATAAATTGACAGACAGTTTATGATAAAGGATTGTTTTGTAAATAAGAAATTAGTGGTATTGGTCGATGTATCATATGAAAAAAAAGAGTTACAATATTTACTGGTTTTTTACTTTAATTAGTTACCATACCAAAATAAATAATGTTATTAGATACATAGGGTGAAAGAGAGCTTTTTTCCAAGTGCGAAAATCTTGATTTGTTAACAAATGATTAGTTTAGCTGTTAACAAATGAATTGGCTAGCGATCGATTAACGACGGCTCATAAACCAACGAGTCATCCAAGCAAAACGGTAATTAGATACAGGTTAAGTTATCCTGTGTAACAGTTATGAAATTTATCAGTTACTGAATTGTAATAAGTGTAAACGGATAAATAAATGTACTGAGAATTTTAATCATGTTTTAAGTCCACCTGTGATGTATTGATTTTTCATAGGTTTGCAGAAACCTCAAGGCGATGGTACCAACATCAAAGATGGACATGCTTCCGGAATGCAGAGAAATCGTGCACAGAAGAATGCCAATCCAAATGAAATATCTACACCAGAAGGGAAAGTTATTAAATTGGTAAAGGGAAGTATAAGTAAACAGAAGGTAAGTAAGAACTATTTACATGACTGTTTGTTACGATGTGTTTGCAACGCAACAAACCGGAAACATTAGGAGATATAAATTTATTAATGGGAACGAGGGCGAAGCTGTTTTCACCTTACATGAATTCATACATTATCAATACCCAGCTTAGCATTACAGATTCAACTAAAAAGATATTATCAGCCTTACATTCGGCTCTAGTTGTCACCCCACGTCAATTGTACCTAAAATATTAGTTTTAAGCCTCAACAACTGTGGGGGAATGTAACCATCATGTTTCAACTTAACCCTGGTTATATAGATAGTACTCCATTCTAACTTTTTGACAAACTGAAGTGAGTGTGTATATTGTTAGTAATATACATTTTTCATTGTCAGGTAAACGTGATTGTTAATACAACTGGTCAACATTTGGATTTGAAAACATCTGGAGGTGTTTCTAAAAGCATTGCAGCGGATGGCGGTAGTTCTATACAGCAAGAACTTGACCAGTTAAAAGCAAAAAGTGGCATACCTGCAGAAGGAAGTGTCGTTGTAACTGGAGGAGGAAAACTTGCATGCAAGGCAGTGTACCACGTAATCTGCCATGCATGGAGAGATGATCCTATTAAAGCTGGCGAGGTAAGTTTTGCCTCGGGCAGCCATCGTAGAAAGATACTATAACAGCAAATCATGGCAAACGTATATTTAATCCAGATTTAAACTGAAGGCCTCACGTATACGTGGGGAGAACAGTTCACTATAAGTGAATGAATACCCACTGTAAACAACATCACACTTTTGATTTGTTGCAAAACATTAGAATTAGAAGCTAGGAAACATGCCATTCTGTCATGAACATCAATTCTTAAACATATTGTCCAATTACAAACTATAATTGTGCACATTATTCATTAACATGCAAAGCAACATAAGACATTTAGGTTTTGTTATTATCAATATTTATGAGATTTGAAGCATGTATTTATTATATACTGTCTGGTGAATAAATAACGGACCTTTGAAACAAAAACATGTGAAACTATCATTCAAGTTAGAGCCTCCGAGGCATTAAACAGATGATACAATGTATTGCCAAATCATTTTAATTGTTTGTTAAGTTAAACAGGTGTTTAAATAATTAGATAAATAAGTTGTTCAAACGTTGCAGCCATGTATTAATGCTGGAAATAATATTTCACACATATATATTGTACATTAGATGGACTGGCACACAATAAACACAAAATAAATGACCACTCGAATACTCCATCATACACAACCGTTACTTAAGATAGGGTTGGAATCACCTTGCCTTCATAATTTCAGTACAAACGCCCTTATTTCTATTCATAACAATACACAGACCTTGAACAAGATATTAGAAGATTCCATGTCCAAGGCAGATAGAGCCGGAATGACGTCCATTGCCTTTCCAGCCATTGGTACTGGGGGTCTTGGATTTCCAGGCGAGGAAGTAGCAAATGCTATGATCCAACAGGCAGAGGCATTTAGCAAGAAACATCCTCGTAGTACGCTAAATGATATCAGATTGGTAGTGTACGAACAGGACAGAAAGACAGTCAAGGTTTGTTGTAAAATAAACATTATACACCTATCTTGAAAACAGAAGTTCTGTTACATATAATTTGTTGTCCGAGATTTTATAGATACGTTAAATATTTCGTAATTAGCAACAGTGATTCAACTGTGCATATTTGGCCAGGTCTCATATACATTATACATTCAATGTAAACTTGCTCCGTAGGCTTTCCAGGACGTCTTTTCCAAACACATGACAACGTTACACGAAAGAAAAGGCAGAAAGGGGGAACCGGGCACAGTATCGAGGGGAGAAGCTGGGGCTACGGACATCAAAGACAGACAAACAAGTAAGAACATAACATGCAATCGATAATTTCATCAATATGGTAACATTTTGCCTATAATACCAAAATTGTATGTAAATTCCCCAGACATGGCTGATTTAGATACAGCTAACAAGGAATGTTTGCCAGACGACCGTGCGTATATACATTTAATGATCAACCTCGATTATTTGTCAAGTTGGAGTTATTCTTTTACTGACTTGAAGGCTAGAGTGCATTACTACTGAAACAATTGAGTCGTGATTGAAGGGAGACTTGAATTTCCATTCAATCGGATTTTGGACACTCCCCATAATAACAATCATGTTGTGTACAGTTAGTAGATATTTTTCATCTATCAAGAAAACAACAACCTAAAATTGCAAAATCAACCTTTATTCTACATGAGTATGATACACATATTCTTCTGGTTAGCGCTGTTTTTTCTTGCTGTAAGCCTATCAAGAATAATTTGATGTTGACAGGTTTACAGCATTGTTCAGATGGCACCGTGTATCTAACGATGGGAAATGTTGAAGTGAGGATAGCAATGGGAGATATAACGACAGAAACATCAGACTGTATTGTAAATTGCACTGACAATGAATTCAACTATGGAGGTAAGGTTTTAACAAAGTTTCAATGTGTATGTATGTATGTATGTATGTATGTATGTATGTATGTATGTATGTATGTATGTATGTATACTTTAATATCGTTGAATATTGATAAAACATAGTCTTCATATCAAGTCGCTCTGTTGGTCAATCCGATATCGATTGTCATTAGTAAAACTGGTTGTGTAGTGGCATGCTCCATATTTAATAACAATAGATTATGACATCAAAGGTTAAGACAAAAGAAGGCACATAACCTTTTAAAGATATGATGTATGTTAGATTCATTTAACAATTTATTTGTCACTGGTATTCTAGGTGGGGTTTCGAAGGCAATCGTTGAAGCTGCAGGCGAAGAAGTAAAGCTGGAACTACAGAAAAACGGTAAGCTAGAAAAACTACTTTTGTTGCATACTTTTAAAACTTTAAAACATATGTCCCATACGCTCACCCTGTTGCTCTTTCATTGGACGTGTCTTAACAACATATAGGTTTATATGCAGGTTCACAACATCAATCATATACATATTATTTTGTCTCGAAATAGGATCATGATATATCACATTATGTAAACAAATAATAGATGTATACATTACAAATACAGAAGAAAATACAAAAAAATACACAGTTGATAATTTCAATAGTGGTGTTTTCACACCCGATAGTCCAAAAAGAGTAGACAGGAAAATGATGGCGCAAATGCTATAATAATTAAGGAAATGAATGTCATTGAATTTGATACAGACGTATTTGATCATTTAGTAAACATTTACCCTTTTTATCCTTTCATAAGCGTACAGCACACAGGGGTCGTCAGGACAGATGTTAATGACATCACCTGGGAAATTAAAATGTAAGATAATAATCCATATGGCTACTGATCCGAAAAACATGAAGAGTAATATTGGTCGTTTACTAAAGCTTGCTGATCAATGTGGGATGACATCACTATCTATGCCAGCCATTGGATCAGGTAATACATATTATATTTCTTGGAAGCTATATGCCTGTGGTAGAATTGAATTGTCGAGGCATGCAGCAAGTCTGCCACAGCCCTGGTGGGACAGGCTTGACTTGCCACAGTCGAACATGACATGCCTGTCACATGCCTGCCACACCCTAAATGAGACAAGCGTGATGGAAAAGTCCTGAACCAGGCATGTGAAATGAAAGTGAAGCTTGTGTGAATGTTTGTGTACTTTACAATGCTCTGCAATATAACTAATTCATATTAAGATAATTATGACCACGCAGATGATGAAGTACATTTCAATGACAGCTTTTCCCTGTAGAGACTCAGTAACATGTTACAGGTCTGTGACAGCAAAAACCCCCACAATGTTGTAACATATCTGTAGCCATAGGGCTGCCAACAGATGTGACTACATTAATGTATGCATTTCTGTGGTACACTGCTAATGCATTAATGTGAGTAAAGGCATGTCGCACTACCTGTATGCACATTGTTGTATTCATAGATGTGTAAACAGGTGATCAAATCACAATGTCAAATGTTTGCTCAAGCAAGTACACATCATTATAACACGCTTATGATATGTACGGTTTGAAATATGTAGTACTGAAATCTGGCACAATTTACAGAGCCTGTAACAGAACTTGTACATACTTGTACACGCACATATCTGAATACAAATCTGTGTGAACACCCTTGCCTCTGTCATGTGATTGCACACATGCATACACGGCTATGACAGTAGACCTGTTTACATGTCTGTGAGACAGCTTTGAAATCTTACCAAATTTACAAAACTTGTTTCACATATCCTATTACAGGATAACACAGGGTTTGTTACAGGCCATAGTTTGTAGCTGGTAACCGAGGTTTGATACGTATGTGTTGAATTAATGTGCAAATGGATGTAATATATTTCAGGAGGATTGGGGAAGGAACCGAAGGAGGTCGCAAAGAAGATATTACATAGCATTGAGGCATCACCAAAACTGACGAGTCTGAGACAAATACGTATTGTTATCTTTAAACCATGTATGCTAAGTGACTTTCAACAAGCAATGAAAGACTTTTGTTCATTTGCCCCAGGAAGGGCAATCATGAGACAATGCCGTAAGTATCACAGGTTTGCTATGAGACATGACCAATGCACCATGACGTTATTATATTGTTAATTTCATGAATGATAGCATAGCTTGTAAATATCAAATAATTATTAACCTCTTCTTAAACGTTGTCCATGAGTATATCTTTTGGTAATCGCGCATCAGATTCATTTGCATTCACTACAAAAAGTATTAACAATGAGATATGAATTTAATTTAATCTAATATGATATCTAAAATAGTTTGAATTGTGCTTATTGAATTACCATGTATCATGTGTAGCGAAACTTGTATAAAATTATAAGAACTTGAGATTTAATCACAGCAATTGTGATGTTTCATACCCATACTCTGTATACATGTAGCAACTAAGGACCACTGTTGTTATGAATGATGTACATGATTCATCTTTCTATCTACTAATAACTGTAAAAAAAAAAGTTCAATCATAGAGATTCAGAGAAATGCATGTCCTGCTAAAAGTCACAACATAAAATACATTCATGTTTGTAAAATTCTTTCTCTAGGACAAATAAAATCACCTTATGCCAAAGACATGAAACCTATTCTCCACAAGCAGAAAGTGACCGAACAGGTAAAAACACAAGACATTGGTGAGGTAGGACCCTTGCCAATAGAAAAGGGTGTTTGTCTCGATATATATGCTGGTTCAGAATCGGATGTAAATAAAGCAGTAGAAAAACTAAGTGGATATGTTGAGAAGGAAATTATTGAAAAGGTACGTACTATGATGGCTGTATTAAGAATGGTATATATATATATATATATATATATATATATATATATATATATATATATATATATATATATATATATATATATATATATATAACTCGGTGAGTATCAATCTGCTAAGACAGTGCTCTATACCGCAGTGGCAGAGCGTAATAGTTGTCTGATGATCGCACAATGCGTGAAACTCCGAGTTACAACCAAGAAAGAGTTCCAGTACTACCAAAACTATATATATATATATATATGATTACAAATATTTACACAGAGAAATATTTTGCTGTCATTTCTCTGTTATATTATCTGTTAATGTCTTGACATAGTGCTCCATGAACAAGTATTAATATTAAGTGTTAGTTTACTTGTTCGACGTAACTAATGATGCAGTACTAAGATTGTACAAATACCACGCTAGAAAATGACAATTGGACCCCCCCGCAATATTTTTATTCATTTCAGTCAAGGAAAATATGAGCAACCTAATGGGCATTTGTCGCTACGAGTCGCTAGACGAGTAGGTCACGAGTATGATCCGGTTTAATGAAGAAAAATATTGACGAATAACACAATTTTACCAGCGCCTGTAATATCAAAGAAAATCGGGGAAAGTAATTGCAATTTTGAATGTTTTGACCCATATTTCGAACCAGTGACGTAGTCACGCGTTTTCCTGACATAGACGCGCGTTGTCGTGACGTAGAACCCCGAGAGCATATTTTTGGTCAACTTGGCTCGTGCACGGTATAATGATATTTGACTGGGAATACTATGATAAAATAAAAATAAAATGCCAATCTCCTTAGTCATCTTAATACCTATGTCTTTCTTTCTTACTGAATACTTTGTAGATTGTTGATGATGACAAAGTTAGCAAGCTTACAAATGGTGATTTTCAGAGTATACAACGCAAAGCTGCATTACTTCAGGTAAGACATTGAAATCATACTGACAGAGTTTGAATAAAGATATCATTGTAACCACGAAAGCTGATATATTAAACAAGTGATTGCAAGGTATCATTTTGTAACAAAGAAACGCTGCAAAATGGATATCTCAAGGGATATGTCATCTTAATCGTAAGTTGAGCATATGTTTGATCATCATCATCATCGATCATCATCATCATCATCATCATCATCATCATCATCATCATCATCATCATCATCATCATCATCATCATCTTCTCCATCTCCACATTCATCAGTCTAATCCTCGTCTTCGTCGTCATCAACGTCATCGATCAGCAATGAAATGTACGATCATAACCATTATAGCTAATATCACCACCGCCACTACAATAACATAACCATTAATAATTATGGGCAAATTTGCAAACTTGCAATCTTAGAACTTTGTAATAGACGAAACATCTTCACCAGAGACCATGTAAATGGTCGACTCCTGTTAACTACTTATGTTAACTTTTCAAACGCATTTTCATCCAATTGAAACAAAAAGAAGTTTACCGTTATGTAATTCATACCATATTTCCACAGGTTAAAGTACAAAAAGTCGACACTGGTCGTGTTTGTCGACTGAGATTAGAAGGTTCAGCTGAGGGTGTAATGAAAGTGCACGATGACGTCTTGAAACTCTTCAGACGTCTTCAAGAAGAAGAACAAGAAAGATCTGAAGCTATTCTGTTGGCAAAGAATGTAACCTGGTTGTATTGGTCACATGATCAGTTTGAAGCATACGAAGATGAATTAACTGGTTATATAGAACAAGCATATAAACAAAATAAACCAGATGTATTCTTAGAAGTGGATGGCAAGTCATATCAAATTTGCTTCCATAAAATGCAGGAGCAAGATTTGAGTGATATGTCGACAGTCCCAATAAGGAGAGACCTAAAAGAAGGTGTGGTAAAATTTAAAGTCTTATAAACCGATAAAATATCACTATACGAAAAGTCAAATTTAACCACCTTTACCCAACCGTTTACCCTACCCACCTAACCACCATCTCTGTCCAGGTGTAGTACGAGACACAGTACCACTTTTGACTGTCTATAGCCCCAGGTGAGAGATCACCGGGGGTAAATTAAGTCAAAGGTGGTACTTCGTCTCATACTCACCACATTTACACATCATCTGCCCAAGATTTACCCCGGTGGAAAGACACCGTCAAATATGACTTTTCGTATAAGTCTATTATCTGGAATGCAATGTATGACATTAATGTTAGCCGTTGATAGGTTGGTTTCGTTATCCTCGTGGACTACGTAATACATTATTACATTCCCATGTTTTAATATGTTTGTTTTTTGAGAAAAAAGGAACCATATATGTAACAAATTTCTGAGAAGGTTTTAGTGAAATAGCCTAAGGGTGGAATAATTTTGCATATTTAATGTCTTATACCTTGTAGCAGATTAAGAATAAGCAAGTATAAATCTCGGGGACTTGAATATTGTTGAAAATAAATATTGCACGTTGTGTCGGTGATATTGCATGTATTGAGTAGAAGCTACATATTTGTGAAGTAACTGGATACCAATTTCCATTAATATTGCCCATAATGATCAGGTTTTGGAACATAAAATCAGCCAAAGATATCAACCCACTATACGTCATAAATATTCTCCGTTAGGTTTGCTTGCAGAGCCACTGTAGGATGTGAAGGGAATGTAACTTTTCAATCTGTTTAGAGTCATTTCATAATTGTGCAATAGTAACATTACGCTCACCCCCCCCTCCTCTACCCTTTTAAACTTGAAACTTGTTAATAATCGTTCACCGGAAGGTCCTTGCCATGGACACACATTGTTACATTGGAGAACACGGACATGCACATAGAATATGACATGTTATTGTTCTTTTCCTTTGAAAGTGATAAACACTTAGAAGTCATTCATTTTCCGCAGTGACTTTACGATTGTTAGTGTAAACCCATGATTTTACTCGTATGGTATACTGTTAGAAGAAGTTTATTTTCAAAGTATCTTAAAGAAATTATATTTAAAAAAAAACAATATTACAATTCCTGAACGTATGGTATACCTTAAGATAAGAAACGAACGATACAAAAGGATCGCTGATTATAGATAATTGTTTACAAAAGTATGTGATGTTTTCTGCTAGCATTGCTATTAATAGGTGGTTTTACTAGCTATAACCCCATGGTTTCTTTAATAACATGAGTATCTCTTCTGTCCATCTTCAGGTGGGATTTTGTTTCCGACTCACTGGACAGCAATGCAGCCAGGAGAAGATTTGAAAATTGTCCCACTTGTCAGTTCGTCTGATGAATATAAGAAAGTCGAATCGTCATTCCGACGTTCAATGCAACCAAACACTTCAACTGTTATCAAGGTAGGGTTTAGTTTTGTATGAATCAAATGGTTAAACGGAACGTGTGACGTGATTAACGTCTATGATGCCACATCTCGTGTTTTATCTGAGTGTATGGTTATCCTATTATGTTCAATGTGTTACAATGGGTATTGTATATATCACTATATCAATTATATATCAATGTATCTTAATCTTGAAATATTACACCCACCCGATGTCAAGATGGCTTTACATTTCATGTAACATGTTATATCAATATTACTACAGGTTGAACGTGTTCAAAATCAACAACTATACAAGCAAATAATAATCAAGAAACAAACCATAGAGCACAAGAGCAAATCCGGCATAAACACGGAGAGGTCACTGTACCATGGCACGTCAAAAGATGTTTGTAAAGTTATCAATGCACATGGGTTCAATCGAAGCTATGCCGGGAAACATGGTAAGTAGAACACATAGTAAAACATAACTCAAATACTTCAATCCGCACCGTACTTATAAATATAAGTCAATGGTGATAGGTGATTGAAATAGCCATTACCTATAACCATTGCAATATGTTTCCTTCGAAGAATTTGTTCTTATGTACAACAATCACAATGGTCAATTGCTTGAAAAGGATTGTGTCTGTCATTAACATAGAATTTTTGATAACTATACGCTTGCATTCATGACTCTGATACTGACAACTGTCATACTCTTTTAGTATTACCTTGAAAAAGATTACTTCAATATAGGGTATCTGTCTCTAATAGACACACATGTTCTATGAAAATTAAGGCTTCTAATGAACACGTTTAGGGAGACAACTGCAAAAGTCAAATCTCACAGGTTACACATCTATTTCGTCTGTATTATAGCTGCGGCATATGGAAATGGTTGTTACTTTGCTGTCAACGCCAACTACTCAGCACAGGATCGATATTCGCCGAGAGACGATAACGATGTCAAGTACATTTACCAGTGTCGGGTACTTACAGGGGAGTACACACGTGGTAAAAGTGGTATGATCGTACCACCTTCGAAATACCAAAACGACCCAACTAACTGTTATGACAGTGTGGTTGACAATGTTACAAATCCAACCATATTTGTTATTTTCCATGATGCAATGGCTTATCCAGAGTATCTCATTTCATTCAAGTAAACACGTACCATAATAGTTACCATCAGTAAGTTATCGGTGCCCACTTCTAACCCCCCCCCCGCCCATATACAGTTTAAATATTATATTAAAATAGTCACAAACAGGCCTGATCATTCGTTTGTCTTCTACTGTTCATATCAAATGATGTTTATAAATTCAACAATACTACTGTCTGAGAAATATAATACAAGTATACAGGTACATTTCTGCTTTTAGGGCCTATTTAGGCCTCTGACATCAGATCTGGATAAACTTTGGTCTTATCAGTCTTATAACTCTTATAATCAAGAGTTATTTCAACATTTGTGTTACTAGAAGCTACTTTGGGATGATGGGAATACTAGGTCAATTTGTAAGGGTTGTAAGAATTGGTTTTCTGTATACGCTTGCGTCATTGCGATTCCAGTATATATTTGACATGCACTACCTACTAAGTTGCCCGCTATGATATGTCACGTGCACAGCTGCGCAAAGTTTCATTGAATCAAATCGGCAGTGTTATCACATTTGAGTGAAACTTCCAACAAATATTAAACACAATAGCTGGCATAGATGTACACGTCCGTTAGACTTGTGATGAGAACATCTTTGACAGAATGGCAGCTATGCTTTTGTAGAACCTGCTGAAATATTACGTACATAGAAAAAAAGGGACAAACTAGGACAAAAAGTTCCAATAGTTCACCAGACTACATTGAATTTCTTAGAATCTCTTTTAAATATCGATGGGTTCGGAGTCGATCTTATCATTATCTGCGCTAGCAATATGTCCAAGGAACTATGTTAGTACACTTACAGTAGCTGAGGAACTAGAATGCTTACTCTCAGTGATTAAGTTCAAGTGTATATTATCAGGTACAATCATTTCTGTATTATTATATTTTATAGTGGCCCTAGCCTACAAGGTCAAATATCAAAATTAAGCTATTTTCGTGTATCGCAGACCAATTCATGGGGTAGGTTATTGTACTTCACACCTTAATGAGAATAAATGGCCCTTCATCTAAGCAAATTTGATTCCATATTGACCTGGATCTTGATCTTTAAGTTCAGATGTGAAAGCCAAACATGTTCTTATCTTAAATATTTAATGTGTCTTAAACATTATACGTTTGTGCCAAATATAGCTAAGATTATATCTTCAACAACAAACTTTAACATTGTCTGGGTGTTGTTTTACATTTATTACTTGCCTACTTTATATTTAGAATTCTGATGTTGTTATTTGGGTTTTGTCACTAAAATAATCGGACAAGATATGTGGTGAATTCAAGTGTACCAGGCTGTAAAAGAAAAGAACCCATTAAAACTTTGTGAAGGATGTGAGATTTGAACAGCATCGTGCGAACAATCATTTTTTGGGGGGCAGCTAAAATGCAATGGAAACGTCTAGGCCATAATAAATATGGGGAAGTATAAAGGCATTGTACAAAATTAATAAAATACTCAATGGTAAAATGTATCTCAATCTATACAGGATTCCACATTTATTTTGTCAGTGTGGTCAGACCAGATAATGTGTTTATCTATGAAATTTCAACACAAGAGACAACATCCACCCCTTTGATGTGATCGCCACCAATGACAATATAACCAGTTACATCTACTATTTTGCTGTGTCACCCCCCAATAAAATCAACAATATTCCTATTTATGGTTAATTTATTGCTATCACACCAGAGTTGAACGTCATGTAAATGATTTGACACTGTATGAAGATCAATGTAGCTTGCTTTAGAATAAGGATGGACAAGATTGGAATCGTCTGCAAACAGCTGCAGTCTAAAATCAAAGAATGTTGAAGATCATTTATATAGATTAGAAATAAAGTAAGGCCCAGAACTGAGCCTTGAGGTACCCCATGATAAATTGTGGATTTTTTCTGACAAATGGCCATTTAGTTGACGAATTGAGAGCTGTCTGTGAGATAACGTTTTACTCATTGTTGGCCCCCCACACAAATAATGCTATGTTTGGATAACAAAATTGAATGATTGATTGTGTCAAATGCTTTGCTGAGGTCAATAAATACTTAAACTTTGATTTCCTTTGTCAATTTCTTGCTAAATATGGTTAACTAAATTGATAAAGGTCAGCTTGGTACTGCTTTTGTAATAAAGCCATACTGATGTTTGTACAAAGTACTGAATTATCAAGGTGAGAAGTAATTTGTTTATTTACATATTTTCAAAGACCTTGCGAAACAAGGGCAAAATGGATACCGGGCTATAATTTCCAACTATTTCCCTAATCTCCATTTTTTAAATTGGCATAGCTTTTGCAATCTTTAGAGTTGTGGGAAATACACCAGTTGACAAAAAACTATTTATAAGGCACCATAAAAAACTTGAGTTGTTCCGTTATATTCAATTTTAGAATAGGTGGGGTAGGTAAATTTTTATAAACATATTTCAAAATTTATTTCTTCATATGTGAGTCCCTACTTCAGGTAGTTATGTTTTCCGTTGATTTCCATATGGTCTCTTCTCATCAGATGTAAAGTCATTACAGATTGGAAGAACATTTTCATGTTGTCTTTTTAAGCTGATGCATTCACTATTCCTTGCGAGACTTCACAATTTTACCGATTTTATTATTATTTTCTGGAATAAGTAAAAACAAAATGAGGGTCGAAGGGAAAAACTGGGTGGGTCTGATAACCGAAACCAAACATTTTTTTTAAGGCCTAAGTACTGTCTCTCAGTCTGTAGTGTAGTCAAATATAATTGACTTGTTTGTCTGCTACAGGATTCCACAATGGCAGTGATAGTGCTAGTGTACTTATTGATGCATGTATTATGGTGTTCTAATTAATCCAGTCGTGTTTATGACTAGATTCTGTCATTGTGTAGGACATACTGTAGTTAACTATCGTACAACTATTGGTCAACTTCACTCTGAATTAAAAATAATGTTTTTCGATCGAGATGGCATCTCCATATAGTGTCTCTATTAATTTATAAATCTTAGCTAAGGATTTTATTTAGTCATTTAAAAACAAACGGCAGCAGTGAAGCATAAACCTGCACTTTACAGATTTCAAGCAGGTAATTCTAAACTTTTGTTACATTGCTATTGCCTATGTTGTGTTCATAAGACTGTAGTAATACGAATAAAATGAATCCTCCAGTGACTTTCTGACCTACCTTTACAGAGAAACATCGTCCAAAACTTAAAAAAAATAATTATAAAGTGTTATTGTGTTATATTAGTGTGGCATGCTTCAAATACTTGAATTGTTGTGTCAATTAATCTATAAAATTATTTTTAATTTTCAGATTTGTGAATTTTGTCTGCAAAAGTATTCACTAACACCTGAATGTCTGGTCAGTGAGTGAATTGATTCTCGACAATGAAATTAAAATATTGTATGTCCAGTGGCTGTGTTTGGTGACAACACCAAGTGATTTAAATATGAAAGACACAACTTGACCAAGGACAGTCTTTGTTTAGTTGAGTCTGTTGTGCTATGAATAGGTGGAGAACGTAGATGATCTTATGACGTACAACCGTGTTTGAAATAAGGGAGACGGATACTGCAAAAGCTATGAATTTATTTGGTTCCTATGTGAATATCATCTTAAGATTTCCATAGCATATTAAAACCGACATATTGTTTTGAAAACACAACACTGTATTATTGTATTATATCGACGATGAGCGTTTCACACAGTGGCTTAACTGATAGCAGGTATACATTATTAACCAAGTAATTAACTGATAATTAATTAATTAATTAATTAATATATATACCGTTATGTGTCTACTCTACCCATCCAAGTCACCCTATAGTATGGTATACTAACATAATAGTGTTAACGCAAATTTATTTCTTGAAAAGTCGTCGTGTACATGTCAAGTGGTAAATATTCCAATACTTTTGTGACTATTCCAGTTTCCTAATAAATCAAACAAACTAGCAGACGACAACAGCTTCACTTATTTATTTTTCTATTTTTTTTATTTTTGTGCTGGGAATTCCTCACAGCGATTTTCTGTTATGCAGACAAATACAAACAAACACACACAAATGCTACAGTGATCCATTCGGGTTTGGGACTACGTGACAGGGCTATACTGCACACTCTATATCACGTTGCTGTGGAACTGTCAAGGCTTTCCCAGTCAGTCCACAGGCTATCCCAGAGTCATCCAGGCCCGGCAAACATAGCACCTGCGGGCTCCGTGTGAGTAATCGTCCCCGTTGAGTCTGTAGAACACTCACCCTGGGTTTGGGTCGGTCACAGAAAAATCCCCTGTTTCCAGTGGGATTCGAACCCGTGACCTCCCGACTGCTAATCATGTGCGCTAACTACTACGCTACAGGGAGTCGGTAAGTTTAAGGTGGTTAATTTTTGCAGGATGACTAAGTGGTCTGTAATTACGTCATCACTATAATTGCCTTCTTAGTATTCAATACACGAGTGCTTAGCACAAGGTCTTAAGTGTAAGTTCAATACTGCCTTTGTTCTTGTTAGCCCAGAGAGAGGCATACGTACATGCAGAGGCACCAAGTGTGAAATAACGTCTCGTCGTTAAAAGTACATTTACTTACTTATCACCTCGGAGAAGTACTTTCATACATAAACTTTCTTCTGTATGACAATGATGTCTAGGCTGGATAGGTACAGTCAAGTTTAGTTTGCTGGCTTTGAACAAAAACATGGTGAGTACCAAGCTACTAGTATAGTATGTATTACATACTGTCAAATGTTGTGAATTTCAAGGTTTCAATGTTTACTCCAAGATCGTTCTCAAGTTCAGTGGTTTGTCGTGGTACGGATATTTGAAAGTTGCTGCTATGAATGTACTGTATTGTTATGATCAAGATGTATGACTTTGCATATCGTAGCATTGAACTCCAGCTGCCACTTATGATGGTTTGAGTGCCCGGATGTAGATGAGCTCAGGCTCCCCAGTCAAAGTTTCTAGGTTCATTGTCTAGGGTTTTAACCTTGTCAAGGTCAACAGAATGTCCTGGTGATTCAAATTGGATATGCTGGGAGACTTTTGATTCGATTCAATTCGATACTATGACTCACGAATATATTCGACTTTTTTTCCCACAGATTCACAGCCATACAGCTAACTTCACTCATTGCTCAATTTAGAGACTGCCACTATGACGTCAAAGAAAACAAATAGAAAATCACGGAAACTAGTTGGCCTGCTAATATTCTGCCTCCTATTTTTCCTACTTTCGGGTTATTACCTTATATCACAATTCACAGATCTTCCTACGATTCCATTTTTTGCACGTCAGTGTGGAGCCGACGTTGAAGTATTGACCGATTCTACAGTACTTGTGTATCCGTCAAGTGACAGAGATGACGTCATAAGGCTATCAATGGCCGACTATCAGGAACTCAAACGTCTTCAGTACCACACAGAAGTAACACACGTCACCGCTGAAAACATAACAGTTCGCGACCGTGTCAGTTTCCTACCCAAAGAGGGATCATGGATGGACACGGCTCTTGTGACAACTCAATGTTCAATCCAGCCGAGGAATACCCACCAAAATTTGATAAACGTGTTAGAGGAAAAGCCAATGCATCTGTGAGTGAAGTAGTATGTCGATTAAAACAATCTCCACCAATACAATTTGTGCAACCTGACGAATCTCCATTCCATGAACTTGGAATTGGAAAATATATTCCAAAGGAGTCATTTCTTTTAAAAGGTTCATCAACGCTATACAATACATGTGCTGTAGTGATGAATTCAGATGCTTTACGCGATTCCAATATGGGGCGAGATATAGGTAGGTATTATTTGGTCTCTCTTCGGACATGTACATGTATACACACAAAGTTATTTATCTATATATACTAGCTATATATATATTTATCTATATCTACACGTACTACGTGTGCGTGCGTGCGTGCGTGCGTGCGTGCGTGCGTGCTTGTTTAACGTTTGCGTCTGTCTGTGTCTGTCTGTCTGTCTGTCTGTCTGTCTGTCTGTCTGTCTGTCTGTCTGTCTGTCTGTCTGTCTGACTGTCTCTGTCTGTCTGTCTGTCTGTCTGTCTGTCTGTCTGTCTGTCTGTCTTTCTGTCTGTTTGTTTATCTTTCTGTCCGTTTGTTTGTTTGTCTGTCTGTCTGTCTGTCTGTCTGTCTGTCTGTCTGTCTGTATGTATGTATGTATGTATGTATGTATGTATGTATGTATGTTTGGATACATCAGTTACAGGAAGTACATTTCGTACTTACCTCTATTTTCTCGAGATTTCTTCAGTTTTAATGTCGTTAATAATATTGCCAAAATAATAATAATGATGATCAGAACAATTAAAGTGGCCACACCGCCAGAGACGAAACTGGTTTTAGAATCTACTTTTTCTGGTATTTCTGCAAAATGACACAAACTATTATTGCTTTTGAATACATTGATTTCGAGGGTGCACATTTTATAAATATTACACTCGTCTATATGTAGTACTATTTTGTATATGTTACCTTTTACAGCTGCAAATGTCGTCTCATTTTTTCATTTTTCCTTGGTAGATTCACATGACGCAGTCCTTCGTTTCAATGTAGCACCAATTAAAGGTTTCGAGAAGGATGTTGGTAGTAAGACAACCATACGTATCACTAACAACCAAGTGTTAAGATCTTACTGGTTGAAGACGCTGGAAGAATTGAAAGGCACTGAGATGATTTTGACGTGGAGAGAGGGACCGTACAATGCAAATATGAATAAGGTATTATTAAATGGTTTTCGACTTTCTTATCTTAATCTACCAAATACTTTTTAGATTATGATAATAATACCACCCGTAAAGTAAAAAGTGACTATTTATGTCAGGGGATTTGGGGGTATTAGAATTTTTCTTATACGCTATTTGCAAAGCCATACATCTCATTTGCACATACTTAAGGAAAACTCCAACCAGACCTTCTTGTACCTACAAAATGTACAGTGTATCTATTCTGAGTACTGCTGTATATCTGCATAAAGTATGCGTTTGGGTGATTATACCACAGTACATTAAAACAGTGAAGAAATAAGTGTTACTAACAGTCAAGAATAACAATAGACTTTAGAAGGGCAGCACGGCATTCTATACGTCTCTAAAAGAATAAAATAGCGCAAATATTGCGTTGCCGCACAACTTCATGTTCAGGGCAATGATAGATATATAATTTTTTGAAGATTTAAAGTTGTAACCAAAACAAAATTTTCATACCTAATTTCCATCATCATAATCCAGCCATCCTATGTTGGAAGTGTACAAGACAAGTATAGCAACATCCTAATCAAACTTTAAGGGATGTGTCTACAAGGTTTTGTACTTCTTTATTTTTTTAAATCAATTTGGAACCAAGTCATACCAATGTAACAGGTTTATCTTTCTTGGTTGTCTTATTGTAATATTGTAAAAGCCAGCTACATTCAGTTTATATGGGTAGGTGATGAAACAGCTGTCTTACAATATATTACATAATCCAGTCATAAACCAAACTGGCCATGCTACAGGCTTTACCACCAGAGGAAATAGTAAAGTAAACATTATAGTTAATTAACAATGTACTGTTCTCACTGTGTCAGCTATTAATGAGGACAAATCTACACATTCTCAACAAAGTTAAGCTCAATCTACTGGGTAATTTCAGAGTTGAAGATTTTTGAGGAAAAGCAATGACAAAGAATAACACTTCTAGAAACATCTCACCAAGTTTCAAACTCATTCACTTAGTATTTTTTGAGATATAAGTTTTTGACCAAAATTCACATTTTTACACCTTAATTCCATATCACTCATGGAATCATGGCATGCTTAACATATCTTCGTCCATACATCCCTAAATGCATTTCCATTAAATTTCAGCCCAATCTGCTCAGTGGTTTTGGAATTATAGATTTTTAACCAAAAAGACACATTTTCAGCCCTAATTTGCATATCACTGATGGAATCATCCCGTCATGAACAAATCTTACTTTACACCCCCTTAAGAATGTTCCCACCAAATTTCGCACCAATCTGCCCAGTAGTTTTTGAGTTTAAGTTTTTTGACCAAAAATCACATTTTTTGACCCAAAACCCACATCCCTGATGCAATCACTTTCATTTGAACAATTTCCCAACTAGACACCAGAAGTAACATGACCACTAAATATCAAAGCAATCGGTCCAGCAGTTTTTGACTTTAAGTTGTTTACACACACACACATACACACACACAGACAGACAGACAGACAGACAGACAGACACTTTGCCATGCCTATAGCACTACTGAACCTTATCAGTTCAGTTGTGCTAATAAATCGGTTCACTTTAGCTCACTAAAAACAAATTAAACATCCATGTTCGGATGAGACTAGGTAGATTCAAATTCAGAACTGATAATTTGTCTAGGATGGGACAAAACGTAATATTTTATGTGCATGCGAGCTATCAATGTCTGCATTTTGTCTGTGTAAATTTTGACTAAAATTGAAACGTTCCGTGAGATGGAAAAATAATTATTTAGCCGATTATTGAAACTGAGTCTGTATAGTCTTCATACATAAACTCTTCTGCCCCTAAATATGTAGATGAAGCTATTTAGTTTGTTTTTTAAATATCTCCCCTTTGCCATCTCTAACCTAGTGGTACAGAGATAGTCAAGAGTTCTTTTGCAATTATGGTAGATGGCACTACAAGCATCCCGAGTCACCATTGTATTTGATACGTTTGGAAACCCTTTGGAAACTATGGGATATTATCCAAGAATTTAATGTTGAAGAAGTTAAATCTTTTCCAGCAACATCTGGATTTTTAGGTGAGATTATGTATGTATGTATGTATGTATGTATGTATGTATGTATGTATGTATGTATGTATGTAAGTCTGTCTGTCTGTCTGTCTGTCTGTCTGTCTGTCTGTCTGTCTGTATGTATGTATGTATGTATGTATGTATGTATGTATGTATGTATGTATGTTTTTTATGTTGTTAATACTTTATCAAAGGATTCAATAATTGATATCGAATCATTTCCCATGCACTGACCACATGGTGTGTACCTTGAGAACAGCACTACACTTATGTCAGGGTAGAAGTGAAAGATATGTTCAATGATTTTTTAGAGTCTTGCATACTCTTGTATCATTGTATACGTAGACTAATGTACATGTATGCATAAAACGCTAATCATGTTATTACCTCGTGTAAGGGGAGGTATTGAAATGGCCATGTCTGTCTGTCTGTCTGTCTGTCTGTCTGTCTGTCTGTCTGTCTGTCTGTCTGTCTGTCTGTCTGCCTGTCTGTCTGCCTGTCTGTCTGCCTGTCTGTCTGTCTGTCTGTCTGTCTGTCTGTCTGTCTGTGTCTGTCTGTCTGTCTGTCTGTCTGTCTGTCTGTCTGTCTGTCTGTCTGTCTGTCTGTCTGTTTGTCTGTCTGTCCGTCTGCGTGTGTGTCTGTCTGTGTCATCATTTTCTTTTCTTACAAACAGCTAGCTCATTTATAATGGAATTTGCTTCCAAATGATAATCTTAAGAACTGATAGATTTTGGTAACTATCCAATGAACATTATTTAGTTATTTGCATATTTAATTGTTTTGAGTAATTATGCTATATCTTTGGAACGCATACTTCAAATTCAATATAATGTGGTTCATACGTCAACCATGTCCTATAAGGTTTGTTGATTTAGCTTAAAGCTTTTATGAATAATTTGAATAGATAATGAATTTCGGTAATTAAAAATGCATACTTAATTTTCAATATAAGTTAGTACATAAGTTAACCATAACTAAGCATTAAAGTTTGTTGATGTAGATTACAGTTTTAATGAATAATGTACTAAATTAATGAAGTTCGGTAATTCCACTTTATCTTAAGAATGCAAGCTTCAAATTTCATAGAATTTGGTACATATACCAACCATAACAATGCGCACAAGTTTGTTGACATAGCCTTTACTTTTAATGAGTAATTTGAATAATTAATGATCTTCAGTATATATCTTTGGAATGCATGTTTCAAATTCCATATAACTTGGCACATACATCAACCATGACAAAGCACACATCCTCCAAAGCCTGTTGATATAGTTTTCAATTTTATGACTAATTTGCATAATTAATGATAATTTCAGATAATTTTGTATGTGTATTAATAGTTGATGGTAAAGAAGTACATGTGTCATTTAAAGCTTGATGTTATAATTTACGATTTATATGGTTAATTTGCATACTCAATCTTTTTAGGCAATATGTTAAGTCTGCAAGCTTCATATTTCATTTAGTTTCAAATAATTTATTTTCCAATTAAGTGGTTCATCATGTATAATAACAATAGTTGAGAATTTTGCATTCCAACAATGTGTGCTGGCCCAAAAATCTATGGATTTGCCTTTACGGGAGGCATTCAGTTTAAATCTGGTTATGCAAGAAATCACTGCAATTTATTTCCATGGATCGAGAATAATGCCTTTATAGCTTTGTCACCTTTTTTTCTCCACTAGGTATCCACCTGTTATTGCATATCTGTGAGGTAGTTGATGTTTATGGTTATATCCCATCCAATGGAAAGGAGGACTACTGTCACTATTATGAAAACTGCTATTTTTACGGTGGCCTACTTTTCTGGGTTAACCCTCATCCTCTTAGTGCTGAAAAGAATTTGATTGTATCTATGACCGCTCACAATCTAGAAGAATTGCGTCAAAAGACACAGATAACATTGCAAGGATATTCTAAATTTAAATGTGAGACCAATTAATGAAATGATTGCACTAATTAGATGTTGTTCCCCAAAATATGTCTTCGTTCAGCCAAAAAAAATACGAGTGACCATAGGGGGCATTGTCACCACGAGTCACTAGACGAGTAGTGACAACTCTTAGGTCACGAGTACTTTCCGGCTGAATGAAGAAAACTATTGGAGAATAGTATAATTATAAGAAAATTAGCGGAAAGTAATGGCAATTTTGAACGTTTTGATTCATAATTCGAACACAGCAGAACCAGTTACATAGACGCGCGCTGTCTTGACGTAGAACGACCAGAGTATATAATTCCATATTTTTTCAAATAGTTTTTCCCCTGTCTATTTATTTAGTGTGTCAAAAGGATTGGGTCAGGTTTTATAGAGCGGAGACAAGTTAAAACAAGTTAGACAGTCGTGAATTTTCTTTTAGTAAAATGCATACTAATGTTGCAGCAACACTTTTACCTGAAAAAGCGAATTTACCAGTGTATATTCTGGGGTTGTGAATTCCTACGTTTAAAAAAAGTCTTATGAAATATGTGATGGTGATAAGTCAATCAATCAATCAATCAATCAATCAATCAATCAATCAATCAATCAATCAATCAATCAATCGAACAAACAATTAAACAATCAACCAAAACAAAATAAACAAATAAACAAACAGACAAACAACCTCCCATCCTCCCACCCCATCCCTCCATCCATCCATCCAACCAACCAACCAACCAACCAACCAACCAACCACCTAATCATCTAACTAGTAGTAGTCCGCATTCTCGCAAACTATAGTGCATATTTTTGCCGAAGCATCGAAATATGTTGCTACCTGTGTCTTGGACGGTGCCCGAAAAGAGGCTGTGGTTTATTACAATCGTAGTCAGTCAGTCAGTCAGTCAGTCAGTCAGTTAGTTAGTTGGTTATTTAATTAGTTTAGTTAGTGAGTCAGTCATTCAGAGAGTCAGCCTGACAGACAGACAGAAAGACAGACAGAAAGTCATTCCGACAGTCCATCAGTGAGACAAACAAACATACAGACGGACAGACAAGCAGACAGGCAGGCACTCGATATATTATTCCAAGTCCTTTCATTTGTTAATACTTGTCATAGAGTCTTGCAATGTTTGTTCCTCTTGGCAGTTTAGGTTGCCACACCATACACATTTATACTTAAAATGCAAACACGGCAGTTCAATGAGCGTTCAAAGAATCAACGACTAATTTGTTTAGAATTTAGCAAATATTTTCTGTTTTGAAATTTTATATACTATCCAGTTGTAAACGTTTTGAGAAAAGCTATAACAGAAATCTCAAAATTGTAATGTTTGCTACATTGAATCAAATTACTCTCGTGGCGACTTCCTTTTTAGTGAGGTAATTTTCGTTTTGTGATTCTTCGTACTGTGTTCCCTTTGTATTGTTATACCGTAAATAAACATTTCGGTTCCTGGATTAATTACCATACGCGATAATGGAGTTCATCAGAGTAGTAGACGTGGACGGTAAGGCTACATCATCACTGGATAACCTCTTTGTCATGTGTATACTTTCGCAAATAAAGGTACTTTAAAGTTCAAATTCAAGCCCCGACTGCCCATTTAATCACCGTGACATATACATTTTCTATCACTATACGAAAAGTCAAATTTACCCACCTTTACCCAACCTGTGACCCACCTAATCACCATCTCTGTCCAGGGGTAGTACGAGACACAATACCACTTTTGACTGTCTACAACCCCCAGTTGAGAGATCACCAGGGGTAAATTAAGTCAAAGGTGGAACTTCGTCTCATACTCACCACATTTACACATCCTCTGCCCAGGATTTACCCCGGTGGAAAGACATGGTCAAATGTGACTTTTCGTATAGTGTAAATACAAAATCTCAAAAATGTCTAGGGTACGTACTAAATTCGAACACAAATATATTACGTATACAAATAACTACTACAGCAGAAAAAAATCTTTCTGTGCTACAAGTTTGCCCATCACTAATGGAAGTGGAATTCCAAGTTTAAACAATTGTGCGCGAGTATGGTGCTAACCTCAGCTATTCAGGCATCAACACAAACGTCATATGTGTTATTATCGTTATCACGTTCACACTCTCTGAAGTAATTAGCATAATTAAAGTATTGTAAATACATACACATTATAATCCTTTACTATATATTACAATGCAAACTTCAAGTATAAAAATGAAAACGGCGTCAAATAGTATTCTTGATAGTGAAAATAGTGAATTGCTTAAAAGCACCTTTTTTTAGTTGCATGCCTTGATTTCGCTGTATATAGCAAACTATTTTTCTTAGTAAAATGAACATACGAAACATTATTTCTGTATACTTGTATATTTACTTCATTAAGATAATGGCATTTAAAAACAAAATACATGTCATTACAAAGATGGAGAGAAAACCAGGATTCAAGTACACAAAGTAAAGTGCACAGTTGGAAAATCAAGTAAAATTAAATATATGAAGTTGTCATGTGCATTTGACTTAACACCATGATCACATTTAAACAAACTTAAAATTTAAAAAAAATGTCACCTGTAAAGAAGCATCGTGTTAATCGATAACAATCATATTTACATCCTTTATTTTATCGATTTCCAACATTTTGACATAATATTTTATCATACTATATATACAAAAATACTTGTACCATTTGGCTAGTAGGGAACTTGCAATCCAGACTGAGCATGCTCAGACACAAAGGACTATATTATTATGTGTGGTTATTGTAATACCTAATCTGGAGCTACTGTTTAAAATTATCCCCCCACAATTGCCTGGGTAACTATGAATTGATTATTTGTGCTAACAAACAATGTATCAATATTGTTTACAATACAAATTAATTAGTATTTATTATCACATTTCCCGTGATGAAAGATTCAACATGGCGGATTTGCAAGTTCCCTATTGCGATCATCTAAAATTGTTTTTTTTTTACTCTTTTACAGAAAACCCCTAAAACATAACTATAATCAAGAAACAACGACAAAACATGAGAATTGAAGATTTAAATGTAGTTACTAAATGTACTTATGTACTTTCACTGAATATTTGTGAGGATATGTTTTCATAAAGTGTGGAAACAAATAATCCGAGATAATATGCTGATAATATGTCCTGTGCTACACATTTTGTTGTATACCGTAAACACGTTTGGTTGCCATTGTTACCAAAATGACTCTATTTAGTCATAAAGTATAGAAAAAATTTCATTCAGACTTAGTTCTGCCTTTGCTACACATATCAATTACTGCTATCAAGTTATATGGTAAATTTGGCCGATACTCAGCGCCTAAGTAAATTATCCAACTTAATTGTGAAATCTTGAAGCCTTACAAAGACAAAACGTATCAAGAAGCTTTGGTAAAAATAATTTCATCAGAAGTGGTGATCCCATACACCAATGGAGGAAATGCCTAAACTACCCAAACACATTTCACGCGTAAAAGTGAAACATACCAAAGTTGAACACATTATGAAAGTACTATGTTATAACTCAAAACAATGCTTAGTTGATGACAGTAATAAAATATTTTCCAAAGGTATTTTCTCTACATTGAGTAATAAATGACGAACTAATCTACATGAATACTGCTTATTATCTGGATGAATGTACACACGGATTCGTCAAGTCCCTTGTGAACATCGTTTTACTGAAATGAAAACAAGTACCCATTGTGGTAAGAATATTTTACAGGGTTCATTGAGAAAATACAACATATTTGACAGAACTTAGCTGCGATGGTTTTCATCGAGGGAGTATCTCATTGCAGCCACTTTCACTGAAGCGCTACACATTTCGTACGCAAGGCAGCGTTTATGTTGTAAATTAATGGTGGTACATTTCTGTTCATACTTTTTTGTAATAATACTTTTTTTCACTATCACCTTCACTTTATGATCGACTTTCCAAAATGGGTTTACCATATATGACACACCCTTAATAGTAGTTTCGGTGTCATTTCTGTTTGATCTAATTAATGGTTGAGTACTATTGTACAATCCAAAAGAGGAAATACTGAGTACCGTTTATAATGGAATCAATGTTAAGGCATAGACAATGACAAAATGTCATTTACAATGAGTAGCTGATGGGAAAGGTGAATGCGAGTTGATTACGGGAAAGAAATTATGGCGAGTGTCAGATAAATATTCGGAGACACATGGCAGTGTCTATCTCTGAACCATTACCTTCAGATTGTTGACTTGGGTGTCCATTGCTTTTGACAAAGTCTTGAAGTTTGGGCGATTTTCGGGATTTTCATCGCAGCATGACGTCATCATGTCATATCTGTTAACAAAACGGAAATAAAATGTTGGTGAAACACATTGAAAATACTATTCTGTCTGTCTGTCTGTCTGTATGTATGTATGTATGTATGTATGTATGTATGTATGTATGTATGTATGTATGTATGTGTGTGTGTGTGTGTGTGTGTGTGTGTGTGTATGTATGTATGTATGTATGTATGTATGTATGTATGTATGTATACATTTATCATTATTTATGGTTATCAACTTACAATTTGTTTCCGCACTCAGGAGGACGAGGGAGTCGATACCCGTTCTTTATCTTTTTAGCTATCGCTGCCTCACTCATACCATCGAAAGGGTGATATCCTGGTAACATCAAACAGTACAGATATGGTTAACATTATTAACTATATTGAGAACTTATTAAAATAATTACACAATATGTTTTTATTATAATTGATTAAAAAACTAGAATCCATGCTTTTCGTTACTGAAAATTATAACTACTTATTAATCTGATTAATGTCAAGTTTGTGTTTCAGTTATTGAGAAATAATTCTAAACTGCAGTCCTTGAGCTCTAGTAACTAGACGTCAAGTCTAGATTCGCCATTGGAATCTCTATCACTGCATCTAGGCGGCTTCATCAGTTATACTGATATGTCCTCACATTTTCACAATATTTGGAATCTTACCTAAATTAAGGATTTCCCAGATCAAAAGTCCAAAGGACCACACATCACTTTCTGTTGCAACGTCTTTGTTTTTGAAAGATTCGGGTGCCATCCATCGACGCGGAATGTCCTTCTGGAAAAGTAAAAAAAAATTGGCTGTACTAGTACGACTGACTGACTGACTGACTGACTGACTTACTCACCTCCAATATATTTTGTCTCAAAACTCATGAAAATAAACAAGATAATTAACTGCATCCATGCATATTCAATACATTGCCAATCGTTCTAATTTGAATAGCAAACATTTATATATTTTTGCGATTAAAGACTAAAGTGGCCTTAAACATTAAAGTAAGCTAAAACAGTTTGCTCACCTTAGTCTTCTTGAAAAACCTTTTAACATCAACCACATCACTGGCATAACCGAACTGAGATATCTTACAGGTCATTGACCTTGTTACCATGACATGTCTTGTAACTAGGTATCTGTGTACAATCTGAGCAACCCATAATCAAGTAGAAAAGTGGGAACATATAAAAAGTGAGAAAGCACTTCGACAATAAATTAAAACAAATCATGATATATCATAATTAATCACCTACTGTATGTAGCCAAATAGACATGAACAACAAGGTAATGTGAAACATCAACTCTCAACACATGCACTCAAATTTGATATGGGTATGTTATTTTGTTTAAGTCGTAGATCACTTACGTTTTTGTTTGACAAGTATTCCATTCCTTTCGCTATGTCACAGACAAATGATTGGAACTGAGAGAACGGATGAGAATCTTCTTGAATAACTTGGCGATTTCTTTCCATATAGTCGTGTACGCTTCCAGTCACAAAGTATGGCATGATGACATAAGCAGGAGCTGTAGGGTAAGACAACATGAAACCATGGTTAGTTGAAATTCATTGCCTTGTTTGTCAGCTAAAGGGGTCGTCCTAAACACCGATATTAAAATGTCATGTGTGTAGGGGGAAGTAGACTACCACAATCTTGAATGTTTTACTATGGGAAATCATGCATTATTCGGTTCTTAACCAGGAATTACTGGTATAAACAATCTCACATTCTAAGAAACGAGGCACAGTGTTTACGTAGCTACCCAGACCCTTACAGGAGAGCTATTTTGTCGATGTCGATTTCCAATTCAATACTGTGAACCTACTTACCAGCTTGCTGTCTGCTCTGACATTCGCAAAATAATTTGTTGAGAAAATGTTTCATCTAGAAATAACAATTAAAATACCACATTATTGTAGTATATGTCATGTTGTACTTGAAATACCTACGTGATTTCGTGCAGCATCCCAGAAGTTTGACGACATTTGGATGACTGTTCAACATTTTCAACAACTCGATTTCCTTAATAATATCTTGTTCTCCAATATCTTTTCCTTCATCTGAAATGAAAATAAACTGAAAGATATAGACTCAATACTGTTTTCTGCTACTGATCTTACTAGCGTCTCTTTGTTATTGGTTTAAAACTACATCAGTAATTCAGCAAGACTAAGCCTGGTTAATCTGTTAGACATATGCAGTACAAAATTATTGAGGCTGCAGAAAGCCAATAATATAAACCACAAGTACATAGAGCATGACACAATCGTTGCAACTATGTGAAGAGTAACTGTCAGTGAACATTTATTTTCTTCACGACCAAAAGCAATAATATACAATTATTCTTCATTAGTTTTGGAAATTAAACAAATAACACAAACATTATACGACTAGGAAAAGCCTAGTCTGGTACTATCCTACCTGTCACATGACGACCACACTTTTAATTGACTGATAACTTATTTCTGTATGTCACTCAAAATATGCAATTAATACATCATACCTTGACACATCTTTATGGCCACATTTGTGATACCTTCCTGCCCATGTATGTCTACAGCAGTTCCCTCGGCAACGTGATGATATTTTCCTCTATAGATTATGTTTATCACTTTCAATTTATCTTTCGGATATTCAAATACCACTGCTCCGAGTTTCATGTATTCCGATTCTTCTGTCTTTGGGGCTTTGAATTCAGCATAGGCTCCTTCCTCAAGTAGAATCTGATAAAGAAAATGTATATACATTATGTTTTTTTATCGATATATTTAGTTAGATATCGCTACATTCATTCATTCATTCATTCATTCATTCATTCATTCATTCATTTAAATAATCAAATAAAAGTATATCACAGCAGATAACAACATCATTAGACCCTTGCCGGTGCCATCATATCACCACCACCACCACCACCACCACCACCACCACCACCACTAGCCTCACAACCACCACAACCACCACCACCACCGCCGCCACCACCACCACCACTAGCCTCACAACCATCACCACCACCACCACCACCACCACCACCACCACCACTAGCCTCACAGCCACCACCACGACCACCACCACCACCACCACCACCACTAGCCTCACAGCCACCACCACCACCACTAGCCTCACAGCCACCACCACTAGCCTCACAACCACCACCACTGCCACCAGCATCACAACCACCAGCAGCAGCAGTAGCAGCAGCAGCCGGAACACTACCACCACCACCACCACCACCACCACCAGTAACAACAACAACAACAGCAGCAACAGCAGCAGCAACAACAACAACAACAACAACAACAACAACAACAACAACAACAACAACAACAACAACAACAACACGACGACGACGACGACGATGACGACGACCAAAATATGTTAAAGTTAAAATTTATCATATTCTTACTTCGTTGTTGAGTCGGACGTTCTTCACCTTTTTGTCTGGCTGTGATAATTCTGCATATTCAACGACAGCGTTATCTAGAAAAATAAGACAATTTTGTAAATTCTATATTTTTGTTACAGTCACATGAAAAATTTGACCTTTGTATTAAAATTTAACTGTGTTAGATAGTGTATTGCTTAGATATCACTGAACTGTAACATTCACATAGGGAGATAGTTATGATGACGGCAAAATTGTCCATTCGCTTAAAGGTAAGAATACTCACACGTTCATTATGTTGGGGAAACGCAAGGAACAAAACATGATACCAAGCAATGTCAATATACAGTATGTAACATTAATATATATATATATATATATATATATATATATATATATATATATATATATATATATATATATATATATATATATATATATATACTCTGAGTAACGGCTCCGTACAATAACTTGTGTATTTTGTGTAAATACAGCTCTACTTCTCAGTATTGAGCGCTTTTCCTTCAGATTATGACTTACCTCTTACACTGAATTAGTATATATATATATATATATATATATATATATATATATATATATATATATATATATATATATATATATATACATATATATATAAAACGAAAAACCCGACTTGATTTTCTTCTACCCTCAATATATATATATATATATATATATATATATATATATATATGCAAAATAGGAGATATTGGAAATGCTATTTCTAACCTTCAATCCCTTTAAGCTGTATATCGTCATACGGCCCAGTTTCCCCTTCTGCAATGCTCAAGGATCCTGAGAATGAAACAAGCATAAGATTTTTAGCTTGTTACCCGGACAATTTTTCCCCCGACATATTTACATTGTGAAGTTTGAAATACGTTGATTGTCATATATACGTTCATAGCTACAGATATGAAGATTTGTAGTTAGAGGTTTGGATAATAATTTACATTCCGCTACATATGTATGTATGTATGTATGTATGTATGTATGTATGTATGCATGTATGTGTGTGTGGGTGTCTGTCTGTCGTCTGTCTGTCTGTCTGTCTGTCTGTCTGTCTGTCTGTATGTATGTTTGAATACATCAGTTACAGGAAGTAAATTTCGTACTTACCTCTGTTTTCTCGAGATTTCTTCAGTTTTAATGTCGTTAATAATATTGCCAAAATAATAATAATGATGATCAGAACAATTAAAGTGGCCACACCGCCAGAGACGAGACTGGTTTCAGAATCCACCTTTTCTGGTATTTCTGCAAAATGACACAAAGTATTATTGCTTTTGAATACATTGATTTCGAGGGTGCACAAATTATAAATATTACACTCGTCTATATGTAGTACTATTTTGTATATGCTACCTTTTACAGCTGCAAATGTCGTCTCCTCACATTCTCCATTGTCCATACAGTACACAACTCTATAAATACCACTGGAGTCTTCTACTTTGTCCTTAGTCACCCCTTCACCAACACAGGTTTCTTCAACAATCCAGTCGCCAGTAGAGTTCAGTAGTTCAATTTTAACACAAGCATATTTATTATCTTCGTGTGGCGTCCAACTCAATACGTTTCCATGCAACTGAACATCAGGCTTTCCTGTGATGATAAGTTAAAAAAAAAACTATTTATATACTAAATATCTAAATTTGTCATGAGCACATATGACATTTAATTAATGAATATTACTTTTATGTAATTATTAGCTGAGCACTTGAGACCTGTTGAGACAATGCAAGAATAACTGGCATGCTAATAGTACTTTATTCATTGGCATTCCCAGTAGCTAAGACATTTGTCTTCAGTGGATAGAGTCAATCATATACAAATAAAGATGAAAGTACTACAAGGTACATTAAGCAATTATTAAATTCAAAGTTTGACAGAATACTTGTATAGGTAATAACACGGACTAACCACCATTTTAGTACACTCACCATACGTTGCATATGTGTAAACTGCCGAGTAAAGTCCAAATCCATCACGATTACCACCTCGGGCCTTGAACGCATGGCTTGTTCCGGCTTTCAAATATTTTATTGTCAGCTGAGTTTCACGACTACCTAATCCATCCCGTGGCCATTGTTTCCCGTTCTCGTGAGAAGCGTCACGATATTCCACATTATACACCACGTCAGCTGGATCTCCTCCAGCAAATCCAGGGATTATTTGAATTGTTAAGCTCGTATAACCTTTGGATACTAACACTATTTCTGTCGGAGGTTCTGGAACACCTGTTAATATTATCAATTTTGAAATAAAAAATAGACAAAGTGTTAGCAACATGTAGCTAGTATAATTAATTATATTATAGATGGGGTGTTTAATGTTTATAGATACATATGTACGTGGGGTACGCACGTGCGCGCACACACATACGCATACATGTACACACTGAGTAACATATGCGGCACGCCTGTCGAAAGAGTTCATTAAATATAACTAAAACTATACATGTTCTCGATTCTGCTTCATAATCATTATACACGCCAAACAAAGCTGTATGGGTCTATTAACAAGTAACGATATATTGCATACCTTTAGGAGCAAGTTCTACTTTTAGTACAGTTGACCCTACATCGTTTGTAGCAGTTACACTGTAGATACCAAAATGCTGTTCAGTGACCTTTTCAATAAATGCTACACTTGTTGATTCATTGTCTGTTTTCTGTAGATGTATCCCATTCAATATCCAGTCTCCAAATGTTACGGGTAATGGGTTGGCATCCGTTTTCAGTGCCATTGTCATTGGTTTGTGAATTTCTACTGAATATTTGGTCAGGCCAGTAGCAGTCGGTGTATCTGTTATAAAAAAGAAACCATGTATGTATTTGCTACATTGATAAAGGGCACACACCTATGCAGCAATTAACATTACACATGGAAAAGTTTGTAAATAATACTATGGAATATAAATATCTATGCAAGGTTGGTAAGGTGATTTATCGTAAATATACATTATCTCTGCCTTAGTAATTCAATGGAGAGGGTGCGCATCAAATTTCCCCGTATAATAATACCCTAACATGTATTTTCAGATGCAAGCATTTTTAAAATCTTGTTATTTGACTATGACTCTGACCTTCAGGTTCAAATGTTGAAATCAAGATTATTTCGTACATGTTTTAGGTACTTTGTTGTGTTTAAGAGTGACCAAATTGTTTCCTAAATGTGTTTTCCTAAATCCTAGGCAAAGTAAATAAACAACAGCGAATCCAATGAATTCAATGGCAGAAGTAAACGTGCCTAGGGCATATCTGAAACATTAAGATTGTTAGCTTTAAAGCATCCACAACAACAACAACAGTCAGTTAATCTGCATCATCATTCAGCTGGCTCGACAGAAATCTTGCCAAGAACATGGCATATTATCGCATGACTCGACTATATATACGTATGCATGTTAATTATTAATCCCCTTAAGAACAACGATGACAACAAGTTGGCTCCAGGAAAGGAAGCAATTTTTTTGACATACAAGACGACAGCATTTAGCAATGCTGGTAACATTAACAGTGCCCTAACCCTAACCGGTAAGAATAACACAACTTTGTTTACTCACATTGGACATTTATCGTTGTTGTACTTGAATCAGTTCGCTGACCTCCACTGATTGGTGTATTAGTAGCTTGACAGGTGTAAAGTCCATGGTCACTCTTACGTATGTTACTAAAAGTAATTAGTTCACTGTTGGATACTGTTGTTGTACCCTTCATCCATTTAACACTGGATGCTGCTGGGTTAGCTGAGACCTGACACTCCAAAGTCACATACTGCAATTCTCTCACAGTCTTGACTGCGGGGGTTGTCACTTCAACAGCATCTGAAGTATAGGGAAAGTGTATGCTTTAGTAATCTTGTGGCATAATGTATACATGCTTTAACATATTTATATGTTGATTTCGATTGCCTATAAAACTATCTACATGGTTATGTACTGGATACATACTACATGGTGGGGGTATGCGTTTTTAAGGTGTGTGTGTGGCGTGGGGGGGGGTTTAGCTATTTTTCGTGAAACTATATTTTGATGATTAATATTTCAATGACGGGGGGGGGGGGTCAGTAATGTTTGTGCAATGTCTTTCGTGAAAGTTAAACTTTTTCATCCACTGATGAACTTCTGACAAATATACCCCCCTCCTTCTAATATGGTCCGGTCCCCTCACGCATTGTGTGTAGCAGTGGTGAGGTCTCACAACAGTGTAGTAGACTATTTTCCATAGTGCGCTAATTTGCATAGTACGCTAATTTGCATAGTAAGCTAACTTGCATGCTGATGTTAACGTTAGCTTACACTGGACATCCACAGTTATTGTAGCTGTTGAATTTCTCCATACATTGTCATGCATTCTATTCTTAGCAATACATCTGTATTGTCCTGACTTTTCTATTTGTATACTGGTGATTGTCAGAATAGATGTAGATGACTGTGTGACGCCATTGTTGTCTTTCCATTCAAAACTAGGATTTGGATTACCATCTGCTGTACAGGTAGCAGTGAATGTACTGAATTCTAAAACTTTACTATTGTTACTGTGTTGAATGGACACTGATTCTGGTTCATCTGTTTCAACAACAACAACAGAAACAACACAAAGTAAAATAGAATAACAATATCGGTAAACATGGTTCACTAAAATTTGAACGGAGATTTCTCAATACAGCATTAGTTCATTTCTCAAGGTACCACCACCACAACCACCACCATCTCACATTAACAGCAATCTGTACTTACACTGTACATCTACAGTTATTGTAGCTGTAGAACTTCTCAATACATTGTCATGCATTCTATTCTTAGCATTACATGTGTACAGTCCTGACTTGTCTCTTTGTATATTGTTGATTGTCAGAGTAGATGTAGATGACTGTGTGACTCCATTGCTGTCTTCCCATTCAAAACTAGGATTTGGATTACCATCTGCTGTACAGGTAGCAGTGAATGTATTGGATTCTAAAACTTTACCATTGTTACTGTATTGAATGGACACTGATTCAGGTTCATCTGGTGAGGATGATAAAGAAATGTTTAGCCATTGACTTGTCTTTCTCGTTTGAGTAATTAGAAAGTACATATAGTCTGTACAACGAGCAGCATTTGTACACGTTTCACATGCACTTTCCTCTCCAACTTCAAAAGTAGGACTTCAACAATTATATTCATGTGGTGTAGGTACCACGAATCATACAGATATCAAGTACGTCAACGTTGAATACGAGAACCCATTGCCAAAAATGAATACCTGTCAAGTATTCATAAGATATCAAGTACTTACATTGGACGTCAAATACAATATCATCGTCACATTTAGGCGGAGTATCCAGAGTAGAATGACTTAGTTTACAATTAAATCTGTCATTGATGTTATCCTTGGTAATTGTAGTTGTCAATTCAAGTGGTCTCTCTCCACTAGTTGTTGTATTTATATCATTCTTCATCCATACCAATTCACCAGGAGGTGCTGCTTTGTTTAGGTCACATATTAATGTCACTGTAGTACCACTGATGACCTTGTAGTTTGACCCAACAGATCCTAATACTGTACATGTAGGTACCTCGTCTGTCATCAGGGAAAAACATACATTCAGTGTCATATTTATGTGTACAATAGATTAAACTAGACACAAGCTGCTGAAACCAGACTATGTGACAGGGATATATTGCTGGGGTTCTACTACAATCTCCATGTTTCTATCAAGGCTGACAGTTTAAATATTGTGTTTGAACGGATTAGTCAAGCAGAATGAATTACTAATAAGGTTCAATGTCTATACAATGACAATAAAATGACCTCTATAAAATAAGATGATTGAACAACTTAACGGTCAAATGTGCCTAACAAGATTTGAAGGGCAAAACAATATATTTTTGTACCTACATTCATTGTTATAATGCAACATTATGAGTTATACCTTTTATACATGATGTACTCTTAACTGAAATTAATTACACGAAACTATATGAAATTTGACCTTGCATATTTAAAATGTAGTCTAATTATTGAAAACTCATTAATTATGAGCTACATCAACAAGCCTTAATGGACACTTACACTTCTTTGCCATCAATGTATGTACTAAAGTAATTGAAATTTAACAACTAAAATTGTGTTAGATATTGTCTAATTAGCAAACATGATGACTTATGCAAATTACACATCACAATTAAAAATTACACAAAGTCTGCATCAAACATATGTACTTCATTGTGGTTGATGAAGGTACAACATTATTTGCGATTTGAAGATTGCATTCCAATTACCAAAAATCATTAACTATGCAAATTTCTCACTAAAACTAAATGCTACATCAAAAAGCATTAGTGTACATGTGTGCTTTGTTATGTACAGGATATATGAAATTAAAACTTACATTCTAAAAATATAACCTAATAAGCGATAGTGATTAATTATGTAAATTCCTCGTTTCAAACTATAGGTTACATCAATAAGGTTCATAGGACATGTGCGCATTGTTACGGTTTGAATATGTATCAAAGTATATTAAATTTGAAGCTTCTATTCTTAAGATATCACCTAATTACCCAATGCAATCAAATATCGCAAATTACTCATTAAAATTAGATATCATGTCAACAGGCTGTATAGGGTATGTGTGCTTATTGTGGTTGAAGTATGTACCTAGTTTTGCAGAATTTGAAAAGTGAATTCTTTACATATGGTTTAATTACTGGAAATCATTGATTATGTCAATTCCTCATTAAAACTAAAATCTAAGCCAACTTTATAAGACGTGTGCTTTGTTATGGTTGATGCACCAACCAAATGTTGCGAAAGTCGAAGTGAGCATTCTTTAGATATAGCTTAATTACTGAAAATCGTTAATATTATGCTAATTACTCATTACAACTATAAACTACATCAACAAACGTTATAGGACATACGTGCTCTGTTATGGTTAATGTCTGTACCAAATTATATTGAATTTGAGGAAGGCAAGTACACACATACATACATACATACATATATATATATATACAGCCTAATTACTAAATTCATCAATTATGTAAATGGATAATTAATACTAATTGGAGGTTAACCAAAATCTAATCACTTCATGTGATTAGCACATGAAAGACCTAGAGCAAGTTTCATTGGAATCGATGCTGTAGTTTTTAGAGTGTCCACAGATATGTGCAGATAGACAGACACAGACAGACAGCCAGACAGACAGACAGACAGACAGAGGAACACACACGCACACACACACACACACACACAAACACGGACAAACAGTCGAGCGTAACATAACGTCTTCTTGTGTCTCCGGAGATAACTGTATGTTGAAGAAATGACAAACACTATTATGAGTGGAAGGAAACAAATTTCACATGACTATTTTAAAAAGCTATTGATGATCATGAATAACATTTATTTGCTTAATGATAGGTGAATATACGTAAACAGTGTATATTTCTTTAATTTTCAAATAACACTTACCTAAAACTATAAGTGTTGCAGTATATGAACTAGGCGATGCTCCGATTGCTCTACACTCCCATTCACCTTCGTCGATGTCAATGTCTACGGGGTTTATTGTTAGGTAATGTTGACCTGTATCTCGATCATCATATATACTGCACGTGGGACAGGCAACATCGTCAATAAGATTTCCACCAGAAACCAGTCTTTGTGTTGGATTTATTTGATACCATCTAGGATAATACGAATAAAAGTCATAGCCATCCACCGCGCATCGTAGGGTTGTTTGATCACCATCAATAGCAATGGTCGTTGATGGAATCGTTATCCAATCCTGTGACGATACTAAAATATGCAAAAAGAATAGCATATTTGAGAAATTCAGGGCAATACATCAAACAATTGCATATTATAGATCTGGAACAGTGTGTTATGTCCATTGAGTAGGTTCTGGCTATTCACAGATATCTACAAGTGACAAAGCAGAACTGTTTGTGAATTTTACTATTCATAACAATAGCCAAACAATGTTATGACCAGCTATGGGAACAAAGGAAATGTTTCAAACACCTTTTAATTTGCACAACGTCTTGCTCAAATACATGACTGACCTCGTCTAAACCCCGTCTCTAGCTTAGAGTTGTCACACTATGCAATGTTCTTAATATATTTTTTCTGTGTCCGCTAAGCAGAATGATTGCCAGATATGATAAAGTAAGCATTGCCTTTGCTCTCCTTTAATGGCATGCTACAATACCTGAGAAATGTCAAATGCCGGAGGTGGCGCTCAGTCGCCGGCCACTGCCAATAAAAAGTATACTATATTAGACAGTGTTTACTTGCAGAATGATAACAGGCTTCCCATTGATGCTTTTAATATTTTCTTTAAAGCTAATATCCGATTATCTAATCAATTAATCTTCAACACGGTGAAATTTTATACATGTAAATATATGTACAAAGTTCTGTATATGGCTATTGGTTAAATACAAACACGTGATTTGCACGTCGATGGAATTATTGTATATGTGCTGATTAAATAATTCAATTACACAATCATACAATATAATTGTGTTGTTATACCTGAAGTATAGATACAATACACACACACACACACACACACACACACACACACACACACACACACACACACACACACTTCTTTGAATCTCTGCCACCATTCATTACTTGAGGTCGCCGTAAATTCGATCACATGTAGATTGTATGGAATTGTGGCGATCCCGCCATTGTTTTTCCCTCATGTTGTGGACAAATATTTATAGGTTTAGCCACCCGTTTATCAACTCTGACATCAAATCACAATGTGTAATCTTTTCGAGATCTGATGCCATGTCCGGCTGGACGTTGTCTGCGTTTACAATAAGCCAGTGTTCGCGTCAGGTGAGAACTGCATGTATAAATAACATTTCCGATACACAAGTTCATACATATAACACAATAAAGTATAGTATTGACCTTGTACTTACCACTTATGATCGTATCATACAGATAGAATGCTGCTAGAAAATTAACGAAATGGAGCTTCATTGTTTCGTTGGAACAACTTCGTTGTCATCAGCATAGAACTCACTTTTTACAGCAATCTTTCCGGGTTCATGACCCTTTACCCCATTGTTACTTGTAAAGGTACACGGGAATCAAACAAAGTGACCCGTAGTCTATACATCGTACACGATACTACCGTGACTACATACATTCGTAAACATATAAAACGCCAGGTGTGCTAAGTTTGTAGCTAACTATATTGCGAGGACTGCTACTGTTTCATTAGAATAATATATCCTTGCGAAGCGGTAATAACTTTTTACGCGCCCTCAAATACATTCACCTCGCGCTTACTATTACAGACCATCTCAACAAGTCGACATAGCCTGGTCTTTATACCCGCTTCTTATTTTTAAAGGACTCAAGCAAACCAACATATGGACTGTGATACACGTATGTAACGGATGATTTATCGTAGAGTATAAAATAACGAAACGACATTTGACTATTGTCCACACTTAGTCGAAAATGTTCGCATTTAAAAGCACATATTCAGAAATAAAACCCGTTGAAATATTGTCATGTATCCATTTATTAAAGCAGACGTACCAATCTGATTAAAACCCGATGTCGTGTACGTCCCGATATCGCGATTTCTTTTTGGCTGTTACATTTACTGTCGTTTGTTCTTTTGTGCGCGCTTATTACATACTAGACTGTCAACAGTCGTCTTGACTGTTTTGCAATTTATCTTTAATACTATTGCTACCGTTGAAATCAATAGAATTAAAACATGGGGTGGGTTGACGTTTCATGAAGTCAAGACGGATTATATTCGAATCCCAAGCTCAGTGAGTAGCGCGCGTTCTGTATCATATGTATAGAACAGAGAATGTGAATTATACATGCTGATTATTATATTGCATGTTGTAGGCTATATATATGTGTACATAATTAGTAAGAAATCAATGAATTTTTCAGAAGGATTTTAATTGTAGAAATACGACAAAATATGACCCGCGTCTGAATACAGACTGATTACCATAGGTTTTCACAGCGTGGACAATGGTGTTATTGTGGTTTTGTTCTTTATTTCAATTTCGAAAGTTGAGTGTTATATTGTAAAACGGATTCTGATTAGCCATTCATCAGTACGAGATTGGGTTCGGGAAAACCTATGGTATGGTATTGTGTCAGTTGTATTTAACGAGCCTTCACAAATGAACCAACCACAGTAAACGTCTTCAGCTGCTGTTTACAACACAACTCTGTAAGTTAGCTTTGTGACCCTGAAATGTAATTTTGTCGTCATTTTTTGACGTGTTAATCAATTTTAAAGTTATTGAAACCGATTTAGATATATTCCCTGTGCTTTTATCATCATATTTTGTGATGTTATATGTCTTGAGTATTTTTTCTGTCCTTTGAGTTTTTTTCCCGTAATGTGTGGTGTTACGTGTGTATGGACGATTTTCGTATCGTCACTACGAATTATTTTAACACATCGACTGAAAACATCTCCAAATTTGGTGTCTCTTCCTAACATATGGTGCCAGTAACACTGTATTGTGGTTTCGATTTATGGTATGCTGAGCGAGAAAGGCAATGTCATATGAATTTCGTGGAACTCATTTGTAAAAAATGCGGTGTTTGTGCTAGGAAAGTATTCAGTACAGGCACAGAATTACATGTATCAACCACCTCCATGGTACAGGCTACAACTGTTTTAATACTGTTGACAAGCTTCAAGTTCAACATTGTTTTGTCAGATGTCAGTGAAGATACACAAGATAGTCATCCAATATATGTAGATTCTTTTGTTTATCTGTTTATGTTGTAAGATCATCATTTCTACTTTGAAGAAAAAATCACAGCTAGTCATGGTATCATACATACTAGGGACACTTATACCATAGTGGTCAAAACACTGAGAATAGATAGAGGTAACCACTTCCTGAAAGAAAGCTTTAAAGATAGAGGAAATACTTCAGCATCAACATATAATAATTATTATTGTCAAAGATAAAGGAATGTCAGGGATTAAGCTGATATATCATTTATATTTCATGTATACAAATTTAGTAGGTGAAGCTACAATATGTAGCAAAATGGCATGTCCTTTCTGCAAAGAAGGTATAGACTGAGCAGTTCAAATCATCTATGATGGCTCTCACACATTTTGTTCTTGATGGTTTTGTAATTGATAGATTGTGTCACTGTCCTGTACAATGGTGTGATGTTATCACTTGTGGTGCAGTTGTGTGTTTGTTACTGTTACTAGATAGTATTTTCACCAATCTTCTTACATGTATGTAACCTAGCAGTTAGTAGTGACTGCAAGTGCAGGTTGTACTTTGACTGTACCCATTCAAAATTTGAAGTGTCATGAAGAGAAGACTGAAAGTACAAGCTACATGTAATCACATGTATATTATTCAATCACTTCTTACCCTCCCAATCAACAAGTCAATGTACTGTGAGTCATTGGTATATCCGACCAGGAAAGCAACATTCGCTAACTGGCGTCTGCAACTTACACAGATTGGTGTCTGCCTCCAAACTGGATATTGATGAGAAAATAAGGTATACAATAAAAAAGTATTAGTTCTAGATAACTAATAAGTGTACCGTCCCGTTGGTTTTCAAATGACTTGGCGAGTTAATTCACACATATGCCCGTTATTATCTTACAAACATCGTCTTTTGTGAAGATTTGGAATACACTTGGGGCCAGCTCTGAGTTGGGTCAGAGACAACAGGTCCGGTTTGGACACGGCTTGTGAACCGTATTCACGGAGGCATATTCTTCTATTAGAACATTGGCTTTCGGTTGTAAGGGAGCTAAATTGAATCTTCCATGACTGGGCAAGTGTATGTATCACTTCATCAAAAGTAATTCCCGAGTTTTTAGTGAGCATTCTCCCCAGATGTGCGTCCTAACAAGACCCTGGTACAGGCGAGAGGTGGTATGATAGCGTAAAGTAGGAAGTTTAAATTTACTCTTGGATTTGGTCAGTAAGTTGCGGCTCCACAGAGCTGGCGTTAAAAAAGTCACCCTGCACATATTCCTGTCTAGCTTTTCAAAGCGTCATATTGAATTTGTCGTAAAAACACAGTTTTTTGTTGTTGTATTTATAAGATTTTTATTGGTAACTTCAGTTGTTTACAATATAAGTTGCTCTTGTTTTACATAATAAGATGGTGTATTGTTATCTATTTGTTACAGTGCCTTTCAAGTTTGTCTTTGTTAACAGCTATAATATACTCACAGTGATAATTGTATTTCACACGGTTCAAGTATAGTGCAAAGTGCGGTTTCAAGTTTTTCATCTTCATAGAGTAAATGTGTCTCTTGGCCAACTGTAAAATCACAGAGTTTAATAATTTACAAATAAGAATTTTATTTATGAGCAGATTTGTTCATTATCGATACGACTTTTAATAACTAATCCATGTTAGCGTAATTTCTGTGGGTCGTCAATATACATGTTTTAACGTTTGTTGTTTTATGATAACTGGACATCAGAGTAGTATTAAAAGTTGTAAAAGTTGATACTAGTATTTTCTTGTTTTATTTGGTTATTAAATAATGACAACGTAAAGGAAGTTTAATTTGTTAATCATTTACCATTATCAAAATCGAACTGTAAATGAACTTCATCAAGAATTTTGTGTAAAACACTGTGTATGTATGTGTGCATGTGTGATGTGGTACTGGTAATTAATTAAGTTTGAGTCCACAGCTAGACAAGAGGGTAAACTGACACTAAAATGACCACACATAGTCTCAATGAGGTTTATTGGGTTAATTGTTTATTTTCCAACTGATAACCAACACGATTAATTGTCTGCTACAACTTAGCAAAATGGACAGTCAGTCAATTTCTACAGTATATCTATGGAACAGATTTGGAAGACGAAACTCTGGTCGCTGGTTGACAACTTCTAAATTAATTATTTATATACTGCACTTGCTTTTAGTGGAATTGTTATATTGGCTATTTATAGCATATTTCAAAATTGAGCCAACATATTGATTAATTATTATCAACACCTCGAAAGTTGTGTGTAACAATATCTACTTCAATAAGATGACGAACGTTTATGTAAACTCTGCGATAAGGAAGACAGCGATATAGCATCTTTGCCAATAACATTCAACAGCTTGACCAGAAGTTGAGCAGAGTGACTTTCTTATGACAGCGCTGCGTAGTCCTGAGCTTGATTGAATCCCTGACAGAAGTTTGTAATGGCATACTATCGGGTGAAAACTATAACAAGTGGCTGAAAGATTTCACAATCTACTAATAATGTAAGACTATAATGTAATTAGGTTTTAGATTTTAATCGATATTATCTGATAAAATCTAGTCCAGCAGTTTTACGCGATATGTTTATGTATAATATTAGTGTATACAGATCGATCGCAAACACTAAGATTTTAGACAATAGTACGCGATAAGATGTACTCCTGGCCCCGGGAGATCTTCGACCTCTGATATGAGATTGTAACATTAAATATTAAGTCAAATCAATTAATCAATAAATCAATCAGTCAACTTGACTACCCTTTTTGACAAGTTGCAAATGTGCACTGTCACGCTGTTTATCACACTCTAGTAATGTAATGATATATTGCCGCAAAAAGCTCTTTATCTCTGTCATTTACGCTCATTGTATGTAAATCAGAGTGCTGTTTTTTTATTTGTACGTACTATTGATCAAATTATTAGAGGGGTTTAGATTAGCGTATTTACGTGTGTTGTATCTTGTATACGCGTAACTTCATTGTCAAGTGATTCGAAGCAATCCAAACGTTTTGTATCAGACGATGCTACGTGAAAATGGCGGTCTACACATAACTGTAAAGACGTGGTAAGCTTTCGTAATTTTGCTTCTATTATTTTTTTTATATAAAAGTTCGGAAGCATAACTTTAAACTAATTGTTCGCTTTTTGGTATGGGTAATCGCAGAAAAATATGCAAAAATACCGACAAATTTAGAAAAAACAGTCGACTGTTTGACTGTCTGGACAGAAGATGTCAACGCGCGAGTGCACATTCCACTGTCTTTCACGTTTGTGTTCTAAACTCGTAACTACATGTACACACAACTTTTCTGACGAATTCGGGACGCATACCTGAGGCCCTGAAATTCGACCCGGTTTTTCGCTCATAGTTTCCTCAATACGGACCGGAAAGTTTACGAATTTCACAAAAAGTTGGATTTGTATGTGTTTTAAATAACCATGGCAAGTAAATTTAGTAGGATCGTTGTGTAACGGTCCGGACCGTTGAGGAATTTTCGGTAGAAAACGACTGATTTGACCCGGAAGTTGAAGCTGACCTCGTTTGACCGGACGATCTTCCACAGCCAGCAGCAACGACGTGGGATTTCTTGGTACTCACTAAAATCACACTTCAGACCCACTATAAAAGTTTGATGTTTTCAGATAACATGTAACTTGTGATTAATTCTATATTGTCGTGCAATTTGGAGTGACAGTGAACTAAAATGAAGACAACTCATGTAAGCAAGGCAAGGCATGCCTAGGGCATAAAGGCGTGCGGGTGAAGTTAAGAGCAGTACTTACAGTGAATCGATCAAACTTTGTTTATTGGCTGACAGTTTACATGTAATCACAGATAACTGGTGTTAGTTATCTGTGATGTAAACGACATGAATATGTCTTGCCATTTCCAAAATGCAAATATTTGGCAAGTAAAAATAATTAAAATAATTACAACTTTAATTTGGCTTCAGACTTTGATTAAGCTTATGTTTTGCATATATTTCCCCGTTTTACATGTAAATCCGAAAAGGTTCTCTCTAGTCATGTCAGTGATCATTCCGGGGCTGCTTCGAGTACGAGCGAGGTGAAGCATGTTGAGGTATTTTGTTGAGAATTATAAATATTACGAAATGTCAAGTACAATGTTTAAATACAATGGAATGCTGAAAAAAAAAATTCGCCGAGTCTGCTGACAGGTGCCGATCACAAGACACTCCGTAAATTTAAATATTAGACGATGTCATGTCTACTACAAGTTGAATGTTGTTGACAATTAAGCTTATGGACAGTGTTTTTGGTAAATTTGTTAGTAAATTGAAATTTGAATTGCCCCAAAATTATTTTTAGATCCCTACTTTATTTCATTCATTATTAAAGTTTTACAGGGTTAAAGCTGTAAGACACTGGAATTATTTATAGCCAACCTCAAAAATCCTCTGTGTGTGTGTGTGTGTGTGTGTGTGTGTGTGTGTGTGTGTGTGTGTGTGTGCGTGCATTTCCCAGTCATTATTTTTCTGAGATTTTGTGTAATTTTCATACCAGTAATTTTCTAATAAAATGGTGACTATGGTATAAAAGTACAATATTTTACCAACTTTCTGTGTAAAATGTGTTTTACAGTGAGAAATCATATGAAACCACTAACCACTTTATTACATCGCAACCAAAATAAAAAACTAAAAAGAACAGCGGAGCTATTCTGACCGATAGATCGCTTGTTTAGACAATAGTACGCGATAAGATGTACTCCTGGCCCCGGGGAGATCTTCGACCTCTGATATGAGATTGTAATATTAAATGTTAAGTCAAATCAATTAATCAATAAATCAATCAGTCAACTTGACTACCCTTTTTGACAAGTTGCAAATGTGCACTGTCACGCTGTTTATCACACTCTAGTAATGTAATGATATATTGCCGCAAAAAGCTCTTTATCTCTGTCATTTACGCTCATTGTATGTGCTACAGACTTGTCTTTGGTGTTGATAGTTATTGACCAAATTCAAGTTGTAACTTCAGACGCACACAGTCAATCTGAGAGGTACTAGAATCTCAGGACACGTATTCAGGGGATAAACTCACAAGCACACAGAATATTACTTTTGGTGAAGTAGGTGTATGCTTAAACCGACAATACGAGAGCTTTGAATTCGTTTTCCTTCACTTACGGCAGTTCAAACTAGATAGAAACAATAGTTCCCCGTAGTATTCCTACTACGACGCAGATCAGACACCGTAAATCCAGACGTGTAGCTCTCTTCCGCCCCGCAAGATCTCTCTCCGTGTAAAGTAGCTTATAAGCATACACCCAACATTCACATTTTATTCAAATCTAAATCTTCATTCCGTAATACAAATATGGTTAGTAAATAACATGTTTACAGTAAACTTCAATTCTTTTCCTTATATAGGAAGTGTTTATGAACTACGGTTAATTTAATTCAGAGATAATCTATTTTGAAAATACTCTTTTCTACTAAGGCTGAATTCATTAAAAGTTGTGATTTATCACTTGTAGTGACACTAGCAACATTCACTTAATTACAAGTAATAACATGGCCTAGCTCGTATTACTATCTCATTAATCAATTAGACCTCACACGGTCGGGTAACCTAGATACAATTACTGTGTTTATAATACAGTTATATACTTTGTAACACCACCCCCTACTCCATAGTGTTTTGTCCCCAAAACAATTAAGCAATTGAAATTGAAAAGAATAATAAAAGAGTAATAAAAGGTATAGAAATGTTAATAATTTGAGTAAAATTCAAAATTCAAAGGCATTCTGTGTAAGGTAAAATGTAATCAAAGAATAGAAAATTGGTAATAATTAATTTTTGTTTTGTTTTGTTTTTTTGTTGTTTTTGGTTGTTGGAGTTAAAATGTTAAAATGTTAGTAAAAGTTCAAAGTCTCTGAAATTACTTAAATGTTAGAATGTTAATAAAAGTATGTTAATAAATTATTGAAATCACTTATGTCGACAGAAAATCACACGTCGGCATTGAAAGTTAAAATATACTTATCCAAAATCGTAAACACTCTTATCTAAATATCTTAAAATGGAAAAAGTGTCTTATATAAACGTTAAATACTTGTCTTCAACAAATTAAAATATCTCTTATCTAATCTTAACGCATTATCTTAATTATTACTCAAAATGTCCATAGTTGAAATGTTTCTTCTTATTAGAAGTTCAAAATTGTCTCACAGTGTAGAGTTCAATATTATTTCAACAGTCATAGTTGAAATGATCTCAACGTCCAGAGTTCAATGTTCTCATTTCAATAAGTAATAAAGTTCAAAAGTAATTATACAAAAAAAATCAATAAAATGTTACAAATTGACGTCAAAATTGAAATCATCATTATAAATAGGTACCATTAATAATAAATTCAAAGTCAGAAATCAAAATTGACTATAGTCAACCATCAAAATTCCAGTGACGCTACCTTTATATTGTAAACCAAGTTAAACTCAAGGGGTCACACTGTGAATTAGCCTTATCATGTTTAACCGGAGTACTTAAGGTCTTATTAGCGCTGGATTTACTAGCATCAACACTATGAGACCGTGTATCAGTCACGTCGGGTATGTCAATAGTCGCATTAGGTGCGTCCTTATTTTCATGAATGAAGGGGCCTTCTAAGGGGTTGTCATGAATCGTACAGACAGTCAAGGGTGTCATGTCCTTACTACTATTGTTCATACTATTATTAGATTGAGTAGGTAGCATCGGAATGCTAGACATCTCAACAGGACCCTCTTCATGATCTCTATTCTTACTTGTTAGTTTTCGCCAATATTGTCTAATTGTACGAAGGCAGTATTTATAGGTGGCCATGAATATGAAACAGAGAGCAAAGATACACAGTGCTTCAATAATATATTTGATATAATCGGTATTCTGTGTAGGTTCAAATGCTTGTGTAGGCGATGGGATCGTAGATTTAAACCAATAAATTTGCTGCGCATCAACTTTTCTAGTCATTAGGATTTGTAGTGTTATATTCAAATTTCTCAATTTCCACATCAGATAGATTGTTAGTGCTAAGTTAAAACCTGAAAATGCCAATGGTATCCAAGTCGGGGTTGAGAATAAGGTAAAATCCAGTGAACTATCACTAATTTTGATATTTTCGTCTTTAAATTGATCCATTGGCGTGAGAAAAACTTTAGAATTTTCACGAAGCATAGTGGCAGCACGATTTAAATCGATTTTGATATTATTTTCCCTGCCCAAGGTTTGTTGCCACTCATTTTCCATAACTTTTATGTGGGGCAATTGAACAGTCATGGGAGTTTCACTCAAAGTGGAAAATTTCAAATTCGGAAGGGTTGTGCTATACAAGGACATAAGGACTGGTACATTTAAAGTATGACTGTATACTACCTTGTGATCCTGCTGGCAACTATTTGCCAATGTATCTATGAAATAGTGGTTTGAAAATAACAGACAACCACACGGTATTGTAATTATGCAAAAGTGACACTTGTCAATTTTTTGTACCATTGAGTCACTACAAGAGAGATGCCAGTCTGACGAAGAACCCTGTATTAATACTTGTGAATTTCGAAGTACTTTAGCTTTTGGAATACCGGTATGACGGACAATCATTTGAGGATTACACCATTTCAAAATTTTTGAATGCTGATTCAATATTACTGCTCGAGCGCATGATGGTAAATCTGGTTTTAGAATCGTAAGTGGTTGGCAAATTAGAATCGATAAACCTTGACACGTTTGAAATTCAGCTGTTGACATTTCTAGAAAATATTCCCCATTTCGCTGGGCTGCAAAGTAATCTGGCAAATTATTTAAAACAGTAACAGATCGTGCAAGGGCAGTTTCATTTGTGTTATGATCTCCTAAAGGAAATGATGGAATTGGTAGATGAATTACCTTAAATACATCAAAAATCAATGAATGGCGACATAAAGGTACTAGGATGTTGATATACATGTTATGACCAGATCTATAAAATGTAGCTCCTTTCTGTCGATGGTAATAGCTTGAATGCGAATGACACAGAGAATATTGTGGGAATTTCTTTTGAAAATTTTCCTGTAAATTTTGCAGCGAGTCTTCCAGAAGCTTAGAAGAAACGAATTCTGGAGGTAAATAACCTTCCAGTAGAGTTTGCATTCCAATTAAGCGTTCTGTTGCTTTGTTGATTAAAACATCCAATGTTCTTGATCTGTCATCGAGAGCATTTAAAAGCAACATATAACGATGAAATTGGTCATTTGAAAGATGGTAACTGTGTTCTTGTCGTTGTGTTTGTAAACGGAGTCGTTCAATGTCTGCTACTGCAATTGTTAATTGTTCTACAGTCGAAAAAGTGTTATTAACAGAAGACCACAAATTGTCAATTCGTTGATTCGTTATCTTGAGTACAGAACTCAGATCCGATGTGAAATGACGTAGACCTGTACGTTGATGTGTTAGTTCCTCTTCAACTGAAGAAATATGACGAGCCAAAATTGTAACATCTTTTGTTGTAGCTGTTCCAAATAAAGTTTTCGATATTTGGCCAATAATCGGTATAATTGCTGCTCGAGACTGACGTTCCGAGGTGGCAAAGGTTTTGTCAAATCCCTTGTTTCCATACTTAAATGATGATAGTCGATCCAGTTCATTTAGACAATGTCGTAATGCTTTCAGTTTGTATTTTATACGATAGTTTAACGTTTTAATAGAAGCAGAGAATTCATCACACATTGCATCAGTAACATTTAAGAGACACACCTGTTTATGTTGAAATGTCGACGTAGCCTTTGCGATTTCAGAGATATCTAGCCACGGAACTGCGATTGTTAGTGACCAACTGCTGGATGATGCTTCAATTACTGCAACTTTTTCGAAAATCACTCCATAATTTAGGCGTTGGATATCGTCGGTTGCCACGAAATCGTCAGACCATTCACTTTTGGCATTTAAAAATGGTACAAATGTGATGTAGAGTAAGAAAGTCGTTCCAACCATTTTAGATAGAAAAGTTGTTCGTGCCATGGTGAATGATGAAATAAACTTTTAGCAATTGTATTTAGTGGGTAGTGTGATCATGTCCGATTATAGAAATTCTTCTGTTATGAAAATAACGAGGCTGGGGTAGTCAAAACTTTTCTTACCATATAAGGTAATACGACGAATTTGGAAAGAGTGATCTGTATGAGATCCGAAGAATGTAAAAATGTCTATTTCTAATTAGTTCACTTTGTCGTTTGTTTGTTTGTTTGTTTGTTTGCGTGGAAATAAATACGTGTCATCTATTTGTGGGTAAATTACCGTATTTGGATAGCCATTATACCAATTATAGGTATAATGATGAGGATGAAATGGAGGTAATGGAAAAGTAGCAACAGTGAAAATAGTGCGCGAATCCGAAACAGCTGATTTGATAGATTTTGGAAGTTGTAATCGTGAAACTCGGCGTTCACTTTCCTGCTTTGTAATAGACAAATTTATATAACCTCCATAGAACTTTGGACTCCAACCTAACGATAGACAATGTCTAATTTTGAAAATACATTGAGCAAATAAGGTATCTGGTTGATTATAATACGGAATGATTGGTTTTAGATATGGCCGCAAAGAGACAATCTTGTACATGGAACTGAATAATGTTTGTGCGTGAGGAGTCAGCGCTTGTTTATGTGACATGATATATTTTAAGATTTTCAGTGCCCTTTGAAACTTGGCATCATGAAGTTCTACATGACGGTAATTATAACATTCAGATAATGCGTGACAGAGCACATCTACTTTCAAAGAATGCCAAGGGATATTGAATTTTGAAAAATACGCGAATATGACCTTTAAACAATTTAAACTGAGATGCTCCAAAGCCGTTACCGTTATGTGTGTTTGCCAGTGATCATAATAATTGAGAGGAAATCGTAAGTCATAGTTGTTCAAAGCGTACTCTAAAAAGTTACCGTGGTCTGTTTTAATAGCTTGATGCACCACTTTATCCATTCTGTAGAAATATTTGGTATTTCGCGGACAATATTCATCGACATTTTCATATATAGGAGTATAATCTCTCGACGCTGGCGAATCAGCAATACATTGTAATCTGAGGGCTTCTAGAAGAAGTGGATCTTGATGTATTTTAAGAGCCCTGTTAAATGGATCTTCAATTAATAAACAGTTATAATCCAACGCATCCGTTGTCCACACATTGTTTTCATAATAAATTTCACGGTAGAACCAATCGTCCATGTTTAGAATAGTACGTTAAATCTCAAAGGAGTGCAAAATCCCAGGCATAGAGACGTAATGCAATATTAAGACCGTTTAAATATCATTGACTAAAGTTAGAAAACGCGGAACATCTTTAAAATGAATTTAGAGATTAACGCCCAACGACATATATGGTAATGAATCTGACTGTTTTGCCATACAAACAAAATGTTTACCACTTTGGTCAAGAATTTGCTGTCTTCTTGTGTGGTAATCAAACAGTAATATTTTCAATGACAGGAGTAATTTAACAAATATAAATATAGCGATTATCACTTTGTTTTCGAAAATGTCGGTCTTTCTTTTGAGTGATCATTGAAGAAGTACCTTTCCATGGCCTCTCTCATTCAGCGTCTGGCCAGACTAATCCAATCACTCACACAATCACAACCGTCTTTGTTCCAGAAAATATAAACCCCTTTTTTAATTTTAACTCACAATCAATCATACAGGCACTCTCAAATGATAACTCAATTAATTGACCTTGAATAACTTTGTAATACTATGTGATATCAGATGTCAAATAATATCAATTTCGCACAATGCGATATGTTAACGTCTTGTGTGAGAGACCGTCTGCAGCAATCAAACAGGTTGTGTCCCGAAATTTGACCCTAAGTGTTTACTTGACGATGACGTTTATAACTTCGTGAACCAGATATAGAAACAGGGTTGTCTTTTAGACTCCTTAGTGCAGATTGGTTTAAATTTTCTATAGGTTCCCAGCTATTGAAATCTGAGGAGTAATTTTCCCATTTAACTAAATACTGAAGTTTACCATTCTTATACCTACCACGAATTATTTTCTCAATGCTATAATATGTCTGTTCATTGTCAGTGGTAGATATAGTTGCAGCGGTATCAGAACTTACATTAGTCTGACTTTGTCGAGTATTTTGTAATTCCCGCCTTATTTCAGCTCGTTTACGAATAGTTTGGCGCCACGATCGTCCTCTTGGACTCTTGGTGTGTGAACCTGAAGTTGCTTCCGGAAATGAATAATATTCAGTTTCTGAGTTCATGTGATACTGTGTCTTATTTGTGTGTTGTTCATCGTCATTGTTAGTTATTAAGGTGACATTAGTGTCGTTGGTTGTAGTGTGATTATTTTGCCTAGCAGGATTTTCAGTATCTGTTTGTGTTGTTGTCTCTTCATTATTGCTCAATAGATGCTGGGGTCTTAGTCGGGCATGCTTCAGTCGATTTGAATGAATTACTTTAGGATATTTCTTATTTCCTGTGATATGTTCTAACTCAAAATTTACAGGTGAAACCTGTTTGATTATCCTAAACGGTCCACGGTAAGGATGGTGAAATTTACGACTATGACCCAGTTTGACTGCAGGGTGATGTAAATATACAATATCCCCTACCTTGAACATGTGATTCCGTGCCTTTTTTGTATCATGATATGTTTTCATTCTATCTTGTGCTTTCTGAATGTTTTCCTTGGCTAGTGATATTGCTAAATTCCTTCTGTTTGCCAGTTCATCCAAATGAAATTGAATGTTACGTGATTTACCTAATTTTGGCAATATTTCAACATCGACTGGAAGTCGCGGTTCCGTGCCAAAGAGAGCACAGAAGGGTGATACTCCAGTAGTTTCATGGGGTGTTGCCCTGTATGCAAAAAGGACAGATTGAAGATATTCGTCCCAATCATTTGCAGATAAATTTGTATACATAGAAAGCATCGTAAGTATAGAACCATTCAACTTCTCCACTTGACCGTTCGTTGAAGGTGCATACGCAGATGAAAATCGTTTAATGACGTCAAAATATCTGCATAATTCAGTAACAATTTGAGACATAAATGCTGATCCTTGGTCAGACAACAATGTATTTGGGAATCCAAATTGGCAGAATATGTTTTCGAATAGTATTCGAGAAACTGTTTCCGCTTTGCAATCCGCGGTTGGGAATGCCCAACAAAATTTGGTAAGGTATTCTGTGATAACTAATATGTAGTTATTTCCACGTTGTGTTGTGGTCAATTTTCCTACAAAATCAATTCCTATCTTATCAAATACACCATTTACTTTTAACGGAAGTAATTTTGAACGATAGCGAATTCCATGTTTTCGTGAATGGCAAAATGCACAAGAAGCCACGTAAGTCGTTACGTCCTTAATTAAACTTTCCCAATAATAACGTAACCGGATTGCCTGTATTGTTCGGGAAGTAACCAAGTGTCCTGCTGTAACATCATCATGAAGCCTCTTTAATATGTATAGTTGTAAGGATTTTGGGAGTACTAATTGTCGGATACAATCACGAGCCTTAGCTGATTTGCCTGTGGGGGACCAGTAATGATATAGAACTCCGTTTAGGACAACAAAATTGTCACTGCTTTGTATTATTTTCTGAGCATGTTTAGTGTTGGAAGGTAATTCACCATCGTTAGTTAAATAGTTAATCATTGGCAATAATTGCTTGTCCTGACGTTGTAAAGTAGAGAGGTTGTCGGCATTAAAGTCATCAGTATCAGTTGTCTCACTATGTAAGGTCACTGTGTTAGAAGAGATCGTGTTAGACTGTTTAGTCTTGATATCAGTTTCAGGCGAGTCGTATAGATTTCTAATATCCGTTAGGATATCCTCATGTGGGTTGAGTTGTAACTCGGATATCTTTGGAATGTTAGTAATTTCATTCATAGTTAGTTGTGACTGATCGTGTGTAAAATTTATCTCATTTGAACTAGAATTTTCTGTTGATGTTATATCAGTGTTTTGATACTTTTCAGGTGGATATTCACGTCGCGATAAACCGTCGGCATGTGGTATAGAAGCGCCTGACTTATGTATGATATTATATGTGTATCCCTGCACTTTTAAAATCCATCTGGCTAGCCTACCGCTCGGAGCTTTCATTTTGAATAAGTAGACTAAGTTTGCATGATCTGTGATTATTGTGAATTCATTTCCTCGTAGGTACACATCACATTGAGCTAATGCATGTATTACAGCAAGACCCTCACGTTCTGTACACGTATAATTTCGTTGTGCCGGATTGAGAGTGCGCCCTCCATAAGATATTACTCTTTCCATACCATCTTGAACTTGTGCCAATACGAAACCTACACTGTATGCTGACGCATCCGTATATAATAGAAATTTCTCGTCAAATCGTGGATATGCTAATATCGGTTTTGATGTCAATGCTAGTTTTAACTTATCAAATGCTAGTTGACAATCATTGTCCCATATGAATTTTGTATCCTTTACAAGTAGTCTATGCAGGGGATTAGCTATCTTAGAATAGTTGTGTATAAATCGTCGATAATATCCCGCACAGCCTAAGAATGATTGAAGTTGGGATTTATTTGTTGGTACTGGAAATTTAGATATTGCCTCGACCTTTTTTGGGTCAGTTGAAATGCCATTCTCATTCAATATATGACCTAGGAACTTTACCTCCCTTTTCCCAAATGTACATTTTTGCGGACCTAATTTCAAATTTGCATTAATTAGCCTACCTAGGACAACGTCAAGGTTGTGAAGGTGTTCTTGAAACGTCCTTGCGTACACTAAAATATCGTCCACGTAACAAATACAGGTGCGAAATTCTAAGTTACGTAAGAGGAATTTTACGGTGTTTTGGAACGAGGCACTTGAATTACGCAGGCCTTGTGGCAACGTTCTAAACTCAAACTTACCATCATGGCTAACGAATGCCGTTTTATGTGAATCTTTCTCATCGAGAGCTATTTGCCAAAATCCACTCGTCATGTCGAGTGTAGAAAAATATTTGGGCGACTGACTTCCGACTGTTTCGAGGACATCCCTTGTTTCAGGTAATGGATATGTGTTTGGAATTGTTACCTTATTCAATTCACGGTAATCAATTACAAGCCTCCATTTTCCTGATGGTTTTTTAACCAGCAATACCGGAGCACTGTATGGGGATGTGCTAGGTTTAATTATGTCTTGATCTAACAAGTCATTTATTTGTCTTGTTATTTCCTCACGTTTCTGTGGCGAAACCCTATAAGGTGCCTTTGGTTTTACACGGGCATTGGGCTCTAAGTCTATTGTATGCTTGATAATATCACAATAGCCCAAAGTATTTGATCTGTCAACAAAAGCCTGTCTATTTTTCCATAGTACGTCTTGTAAGTCATTAATTTGGCTGTCCGTCAAATCAGAGCATTGCCCAGTGAAGTCAAATAAGGAATTAAATTCTGCCCATTCCATAGAGGGTTGTGTCTCATTATGTATATTATTGTCTGTCATGTCAAAATTATGCAAAGTTGTGCCGTCTGGGAGTGGCTGAAAAGTTCCTAAACGTATGTGCCTCCCTAATGTAACTTGGTCGTCAGAAACGTTAATTAATCTGACTGGAACTGAATCATGATTGGTTGATGTTAATAATCTCGCTGTTTGAATACCTAAATAATTTAATGATGTCACATTTGTAGTGGTTCCTATCAGACCATTTGGGAATGAGCCCCTTAACTTAGCCGAAATTATACATTCACACCTAGGGGGTATCACATATTGTTTTGCTGGTCTCAAGATTGTATTAGTACGGATACGTAATTTCTGTTGTGCCAAATCAATTACTGCTTTATGCTGTTTCAGAAAATCCATCCCAATTATGAAATCTCTGTCTAAATCCTTAATTAAATGCACTGGAATATTGATTAGTCGATTATCAAAATGTACTGGAATTGTTACATAGCCATGAATAGGAATCTGCTGATTGTTTGGTAATTTTACACATTTGTATATAGGTTTCTTGATTTTGAATCGTCTTAATTGTGGAATTTTGTTGAAAAATTTCGTTGAGATCGCAGTTATTTCTGCTCCTGTGTCTACCAATGCCGAAGTAGTTGTATTAAAAATTTTAACAGTTATTAAATTATTACTTTGTACCTTTAAATCAGCAGATTTTACAGAGTTTAATTTTGGCGTGTGAAAAACATTAAATTCTCTGGTTTTGGTATTTTCCACACTCCTTACATGTTTTTTGAATAGTAATTACCCTGATCAGGTTTACGGCAATTTCTGGCAATGTGACCTATTTGACCACACGAATAACAGCCTCTGTTATAATTTTCTGGACAAGAAGGTGCCATATGCCCTGGACGATTACAATTTCTGCATATTTGTCTACCAGACATGATTTCTCGTCCCCCATAACGTGGACGATTTCTATCAATATTACTTTGATGGCCATTTATAGGTCGATTTCCATTGAAATTGGGCCGTCTTACTGTGGAATAATTACCCTGAAATTGGCGAGACTGAGTATCTCTATACCTTTGAGGGGAATATCCCGCCCTATTGTCAGAAAATGTTTGAGACTCTACCTGTTGTCGCAAATCTTCATTCTGACGAGCGAGCAATTGATTCTGTTGACTCAACTGTGAAGTAAGTTCCACCATATCATCCCGCAATAATTGATCAATTCCATTCTTAGGCATCTTCAATGTTGTATCGCTTGAAGTTTGTTGACTGTCGTGATTCGGTAGTTGGGATATAATTTCCGCTGTTTTGGCCGCTGAGAACGCATTTTCATAGTCGTTGGGTTCCCGAGATAAGGTTGCAATCTTTATATTGTGGCGCAGTCCCTGTAAGAATAGACTTAATATCTCTGCAGCGGTACGATTCGACTTTGAACATTCATCTCTCAAGCGACATGAAAACTGATCAACTGTCTCATTGGGCTGTTGTCGTATTAGACTTAATTGTTGGTCAGTGAGCCATCTTGGTTGTATGCGATGAAATCTTGCAATAAACAGTGGTCGTACTTCGTTCCAATCTTGTGCCAAGTTTTGATCCAAATCTGAGTACCACTTGTCTGCTACTTCTCTCATCAATAATATGAAATATTGAATTTTCTGCTCGTCATCTAAATTCTTCAGTATGGCAAATGCGTCGAATTTTTTTAACCAGAGTTCCGGTGATTCATTGGGGCGGCCATTGTAATACGGAGGCTTCTCAACGTTCATTTGAAGTCGTTCCAGCCTATTATTTACGTTTTCAATTTGATTTTGAATATTATCAAGGGGATTAGCTGGAATATCTTGCGGTTCCAAATTTTGTTCAATAGGAATATTAGGTTGTAAGTTCTGTTCGACGTTTGCCATATCAATTGGAATTTGTGGTATCCGTTCAAGGTTTCTTAATTGTCGGCCTGATCGGAGAAGCATACAATGTTTTGACAAAGTACTCACTTTTGACGAATTTTGTCTTTTGAATAACTGTATCCTGCCCGGAGTCGTCCACCAGTGCTACAGACTTGTCTTTGGTGTTGATAGTTATTGACCAAATTCAAGTTGTAACTTCAGACGCACACAGTCAATCTGAGAGGTACTAGAATCTCAGGACACGTATTCAGGGGATAAACTCACAAGCACACAGAATATTACTTTTGGTGAAGTAGGTGTATGCTTAAACCGACAATACGAGAGCTTTGAATTCGTTTTCCTTCACTTACGGCAGTTCAAACTAGATAGAAACAATAGTTCCCCGTAGTATTCCTACTACGACGCAGATCAGACACCGTAAATCCAGACGTGTAGCTCTCTTCCGCCCCGCAAGATCTCTCTCCGTGTAAAGTAGCTTATAAGCATACACCCAACATTCACATTTTATTCAAATCTAAATCTTCATTCCGTAATACAAATATGGTTAGTAAATAACATGTTTACAGTAAACTTCAATTCTTTTCCTTATATAGGAAGTGTTTATGAACTACGGTTAATTTAATTCAGAGATAATCTATTTTGAAAATACTCTTTTCTACTAAGGCTGAATTCATTAAAAGTTGTGATTTATCACTTGTAGTGACACTAGCAACATTCACTTAATTACAAGTAATAACATGGCCTAGCTCGTATTACTATCTCATTAATCAATTAGACCTCACACGGTCGGGTAACCTAGATACAATTACTGTGTTTATAATACAGTTATATACTTTGTAACATATGTAAATCAGAGTGCTGTTTTTTTATTTGTACGTACTATTGATCAAATTATTAGAGGGGTTTAGATTAGCGTATTTACGTGTGTTGTATCTTGTATACGCGTAACTTCATAGTCAAGTGATTCGAAGCAATCCAAGCGTTTTGTATCAGACGATGCTACGTGAAAATGGCGGTCTACACATAACTGTAAAGACGTGGTAAGCTTTCGTAATTTTGCTTCTATTATTTTTTTATATCAAAGTTCGAAAGCATAACTTTAAACTAATTTTTCGGTTTTTCGTTTGGGTAATCGCAGAAAAATATGCAAAAATACCGACAAATTTAGAAAAACAGTCGACTGTTTGACTGTCTGGACAGAAGATGTCAACGCACGAGTGCACATTCCACTGTCTTTCACGTTTGTGTTCTAAACTCGTAACTACACACAACTTTGTACAAGTCATTACGTGCATGCCTGTACGATAGTACTCCCGCACACGTATGCGTCTTAACGTGTATCTAAACCTCTCTATTATGTTAGGGTACCTGTTTAACAATGACAATGGAAATGGGGAGTTAACTTTATCAAGCTAGACACAAACTATTTTGTTGCGACATGCCGAATGGGCACAGGTTTAATTATACATTACACATATTCTCACGGTAGGCTGTAAACACTAGGGCTGTTGATTTCCAGTGTTTACACTATTTTGATTATAGGATGATTATATATTTAAACCGTAAACGAAACGATATCATCTAATTGTGCACTCTACCACAGTGAAGAGCAATATATTTCTGTATTTCGTAAGCTGAAGCTGCTATCGCCGCTGCACAGCTCTACCCTCGATGGTGAGGACATATAGACGAGGACGCAGTTTAGCGCCCCCAACGACGCACACAAATGTAATAATGGGTTTTCACCTACTGTCAAATTTAAAGTGGTTTGGCTCAGATACTACAGTGGCCGGCGGTTTTAGAAACAGGTATTCTCCCAACTTTATAATAACATTGTGACGTCATTGTCTAACGTTTTTAGGCGTTGGCATGCAAATTAATGCAATGAGATGTCCATTGATACATTGAAGTATCAGGTTAAATCAACATAACAGAATCTTTGCAGTGTATCAAGAAAAAGAGTAGAAATGTGTTGATGGGGATGGGGGCTTAGAGACATCTCTAATATCAACTATTGTGCTGTACATGTTCTATTAATCAGAATGTACAGCACATCAAAATAAAAGATCAATATATTCACGGTAGTAATCCTCAATCGACATGCATTCGCTGCTTGTTTATCCTGGTTACTGTCAAAGTGAACCTGAAGAACGGTAACAGTACTATTTATGTTCTGTTTTGGTTCCATGGATTTGACAAAACAATTGTATGGCAATCTTAATTTGTCAGAGGCGAAACTGGAGAGTAAAAGTAGTACAATAAAGTTATACTTAGAATTCAACAAGCTCTGGTGATTTAAGATAACAAGTCTCCTTATTCTACATAATAATTATAGTAACTGAGCAAATTATTTCATACAAGACAAATGGTCGACAGGAATGTGTGTTCAGCAGCGACGTTATACAGCGGACATGTATACAGTTTTAATAGTGGGTTTTCACCTAAGCGTATATGAACGATATCTGCAGACGAAAAACTATTGGTATGCAAATGCCAACATATAAAATATATGGAAGGAATTGTGTCCATACATACATACATACATACATACATGCATACATGCATGCATGCATACATACATACATACATACATACATACATACCCACACACATCCACACATACATACATACATACATACACACATACATACATACATACATACATACATACATGCATGCATACATACATACATACATACATACATACATACATACATACACACATACATACATACATACATACATACATACATACACACATACATACATACATACATACATACATACATACATACATACATACATACATATGACACATACATACATACATACATATGACACATACATATATACATACATACATACATACATACACACATACATACATACATACATACATACATACATACACACATACATACATACATACATACATGCATGCACACATACATACATACATACATATGACACATACATACATACATACATACATACATACATACATACATACATACATACATACACACACATACATACATACATACATACATACATACATACATACATATGATACATACATACATACATACATATGACACATACATACATACATACATACATACATACATACATACATACATACATACATACATACATACATATATACAGACAGACAGACAGACAGACAGACAGACAGACAGACAGACAGACAGACATACTCACCGCCCGTTGGCATCTGGTCACGTGGCCTTCAAGCCAGTAATGCTTCACTACTACCTTTTTCAAAAGCATGACATGAACTGCCCACTATGGTACCATCAGTCAGATGAACCTAATTTGCAGTACCCTTTTCTAGTCCTTTATTAAACTACATATACTTCATTTGCTTAGACTTTCACATTTATATTTCAACGAACTCAATACACATATTTGTTTCAAGTTGTTATTTTGTTTGTTAAATGGCAAAGTGCACGTCGTAATCACGCGGTTCTATCATGATGATAATAAACACAAAATTGTTTCGTACTTTGCTCCATGGACTGTCCAACACAAGAATGCGGTATGTAATTTGTAACAATGGCCTCTGTTAACGCTATATTTACTATGGTTGATACAATGATAAATTACTTTAATTAGTTGGAATACAGCCAAACCAGCTGCTTGTTTATCCTGGTTACTGTCAAAGTGAACCTGAAGAACGGTAACAGTACTATTTATGTTCTGTTTTGGTTCCATGGATTTGACAAAACAATTGTATGGCAATCTTAATTTGTCAGAGGCGAAACTGGAGAGTAAAAGTAGTACAATAAAGTTATACTTAGAATTCAACAAGCTCTGGTGATTTAAGATAACAAGTCTCCTTATTCTACATAATAATTATAGTAACTGAGCAAATTATTTCATACAAGACAAATGGTCGACAGGAATGTGTGTTCAGCAGCGACGTTATACAGCGGACATGTATACAGTTTTAATAGTGGGTTTTCACCTAAGCGTATACGAACGATATCTGCAGACGAAAAACTATTGGTATGCAAATGCCAACATATAAAATATATGGAAGGAATTGTATCCATACATACATACATACATACATACATGCATACATACATACATACATACCCACACATACACACATACATACATACATACATACATACATACATACATACATACATACATACATACATATGACACATACATACATACATACATACATACATATATACAGACAGACAGACAGACAGACAGACAGACAGACAGACAGACAGACAGACATACAGACATACTCACCGCCCGTTGGCATCTGGTCACGTGGCCTTCAAGCCAGTAATGCTTCACTACTACCTTTTTCAAAAGCATGACATGAACTGCCCACTATGGTACCATCAGTCAGATGAACCTAATTTGCAGTACCCTTTTCTAGTCCTTTATTAAACTACATATACTTCATTTGCTTAGACTTTCACATTTATAGTTCAACGAACTCAATACACATATTTGTTTCAAGTTGTTATTTTGTTTGTTAAATGGCAAAGTGCACGTCGTAATCACGCGGTTCTATCATGATGATAATAAACACAAAATTGTTTCGTACTTTGCTCCATGGACTGTCCAACACAAGAATGCGGTATGTAATTTGTAACAATGGCCTCTGTTAACGCTATATTTACTATGGTTGATACAATGATAAATTACTTTAATTAGTTGGAATATAGCCAAACCAGCTTGGCTAGGAGTAGAGAGAGGCTATATAGGTTGTCCACTGATTCATGTGCCCATTACAAAGCTCGTTGTAGCTGAAATATACCTGCCGCTGTATTAATAATATCATAAAGCCATTAAGTTGAGCAAGTACGGTTCACAAAAGTCATCCACAGAACCAAGCCACACGCTTATTATTTGGTCGAATATAAACGGTAAGTACAACATCTAAATCTAGTAGGGCGTTTAACTTTAGGCTATAGTCTTGCTGATTGGTATAAGCCCACGTATAGTTTGTCCGTACCCATAGCAGACTTCACTGCACTTCACGTTAAATGTCTCTTGTGTCTGGTAGTACGATCATAGAGTCGGACTGCTGCTGGGGTTAAAAACTCACGAGAACTCACCGATAATTACATTAGGCGGAAGTTAATATTCCCAGAAGGGTTCATAAGACAGTTTTAAACAGTTCCTTCTAGCTACTTACGGACGAAATGACAACGCCCCTTTCAATACATGGATACTCTTGCTTGTCTCTCTTCGAACAGCAAGACGTCTAGTATGCCCCCACTCTCCAACTGACTGCAAGTAGAACCTTCTGTGTATATCAGTCTCGCAATGTTTTATTCGATATCAAAATCCATTCAACCCATAATATAATTATGGGCAAAACACTCTAATACACAATAACCTTTTAAGCATATTCATGAGATACTGTGTGTGTAAAAACCCATGCAAATAACATGTCTATGGATAGATCTGATGCTGGGTGATTATCCTAATACAATCGTGTGATCTCAAAACCATTCTCTATAATGTAAATGGGCCTAATAGTTAAGTAAGTATATTATAATGCAATTAAAGTGTATAGCATATAGCCTATGCAATGTATGAGCTACGTTTCCACCTCACACGCAACCGATGTATACATCATATAGCATTATTATGATCTTACACGTATTTACAGTTAGCTCTCCAAATGAATAAAGTCAAATCACAACAACCCATAGCTATAATATTTGTAGAATATGCACATTCATATTGTCATTTAGACTATACGGCGAAAAATCGGAGCCATTTATAAACTTAAAAAACTAAAATATTGATTTTACTGTACGAGACATTTGTTTAACCGCATATATTAGAAACGCTTTTCATTCCTATTCCAATTGTAGTTTCTTATCTCAAAAAATGACTGTCCGTGCTATCTCACATAACCAGTTTAGGACTCCCTCTTTGCCACTTTTTTCAATAAACTAGAAATTAATCGATTTATATAACCTGTATAGGTTTTTGGTTAGTACATTTGTTTATGATTTACTGCACAATAATTGATGATTACTGGAATTTGTTAAATTATGACTACAATACACGACAAAAAGACCAGGATAATTTATGTGCACCTTCTATAAAAATATTATGGTAAACATTCAATGACATACATAGGCAAAATCACATGTAAGTTTATACAACACGCTAGAGAAATGAACCGAGAAGACAGGGTTTCATAGCGTCATTACGTAAAGATTTATTGAAAGAGTATACCTTTAATTTTGTTAAATTGTTTATTCACCAGATACAAAAAAGAAAATTACGTACATTTCAAAAAAGAGGTTGATGGGATAGTATATCTGGTGAGGGAATGGAATATTTCGCCATGGAAATAGTTCGATCTGAACTAGTCTAGTCTGTGACCCTGACAAATAAATATACAAGGAAAAATACAAGTGTGTAACTAGGCAACAAAAAGTAAGAAAAGAAAGAAAGGGGATGATATCTACAAATATCATACAATAATTGTACAAAATATTTACATGTCTCATAATAATTTAAATAAATTTATAATGATGAAACGTTGTTGACCGGCTTACTGTGCAGTTTATCGATATGTCATATTCACGGGGAAGTACTCACTCGCACTGCTGTTCCAATCGTCAGTCTAACGTTGAATTGGCCGACCAACTAGTTTCTTCTCAGCCCATCGCTTCTACGAGGTACCGTACCGTCTTGGACTGTGTGTTGAAATGAACACACAACGAAGAGTACGTATCTGATTCAACGAACACCAAGCTAACCACTTGGGTGATTTCATTACATGACCAATCTCCGACTCCGTTCCTTTTCAACTGGGCTAAAACCCAACTTAAATACATTTCAAAGTTTACATAAATCTCTATTCTTAGAGTATGACGTATTCTTAAAAAGACATCATCCGAGATTCAATATCCAATCACCTTGTCTTGATTAATAATACAAGTTCATATCTCAAAGACAATAACATAGTTGTGTAATATTATAATACTTCTACAAAACAATGAAGTCATATAATGAAGTTCAAAAATTAACACGTATGTCATATTAAAACTTGTTGACAGTTCAATCGTACCTGGTACAAACAATTCCGGTTGTTACTAACGGAATGTCACTGTATGTACAGTTTAAATGCTTTTTGACTTTTACCAAAATTTACCAAAATATCCTGAATGGATATAATGTAGGTCTGTGACTCGTAACACTAATGAGATAAAGAAATAAATACATGTCATGCGTTTTCTATGAATTACTCAGGTGAGCCTTTAAGGTTGATTTGAATCTGTTCCTATCAGTGATGTCTTTAATGTGACTTGCTAATAGATTCCAGTGATGAGTGGCTGCATATCTAGATCTTACACTGTGCTTACTTTATGTGTTAGGGCAACTTTGGGTAGTAGACAATGCGATGTGTAGCGAAACGAGTAGGATAGGAATATGAAATTGTATAAAAATAGCCGTTTACATCACGGACAAAATGATTGTGTAACAATTAAAAATAAGAGGCAGGTGTGAAATACACAAAATTTGTAAATTGGTGAAATATGTAGCTGTTTGAATAAAGGGTCAGTGTGGGCACGAAAGTCAGAGAAAGTGATAAGACGTATACATTTCTTTTATAGTTCCAAGAAAGAAGTGTAAGTATTGCCCCAGATTTCGACACAGTTATTAGCTTACGTGTGGAAGAATTAGCGAGTTGTACAATAACAGAAGGATAGATATCGGAATAAAGTGACTACATCGACGGCGTAGTGAAATAAGTCCGACCTTTGGGGCAATAGATTTGACAAATGTTTGGATGTGGGACATCCAGTTAAAAGTGATGTCAAGAGAAACGGCAAGATACGTTGTCGAGGAGACGTTGTTCAATTCACTTCCATCAATTCCCAAACTGCCCGCTCTACGTTCACAAGTTTACGGGGTGTTTTAATGACCATGTAATTAGTTTTTTTCAACATTGACCGTTAGTCTGTTCGCTCGACACCAGTTACACACCTTCTGGAAGTCTGCAATATGTGGGTAAGATTAATCATTTTTCCCTTGATAAATTTCGATAAGTTGGTGTCATCTGCGAAAAGCCGAAACTGGAAGGAGTTGGTAGAATTTGCTATGTCGTCGATATATATTAAGAATAGAATGCGGCCAATAATGGTAACGTACTGCTGTCGGTTGGTGAGATATATAGTGGAATGCCTCTTGTGCCATAATGCTCTAGTTTATGAATTAAGATGCCACGGTTTATGGTATCAAACGTTTTTTTAAAGGTCTATGTGTTTACTATTATCAGAGACCAGGTCTGCAAGGGCCAATTTTGTGTTATAATTTTTTGCGGAACCCAAATTGTGTATCTCAATGAATATTTTTATCTTCAAGAAAATTGATAAACTGTTTATTTACAATTTTACTAAATGTAGGAAAAATTGGAATGGGTCTATAGTTGCTGACGTTGTTAACTGCACCTTTAAAAAATATAAATTAGTATTATTGTGACCATTTTCAAAGAATCTGGGAATATTACTTGGCCCAGTGAACTATTTACGATGTGTGCAAGAGGACGAGCGATGATATGTGCAGCATGTGTGACAAGTCTTGGGTGAATTTTGTAGTGTCCAACAGCTAGCTTTACGAGGGTCTAAAGTGTTGATTTCATTTAAAACATCTTGTTCAGGGTGTAAGAAGAAAGAGTTGAGATAGTTACCGTCGAGATATTGTGTGAAATTGGAGGCTGATGTAATATTTGATGCAAGGCTTGGCCCCAAAGCTTTTGAAAAAGTCGTTAAATTCGTTCGCGATATCGGAACTTTCTGTCAGGGGACCATTGTTCCCGGGCCACTCAAGGTATTCAATTCCATCCCGTTTGCACAGTCACGACAGTACCGTTATGTAATTGTATAATTAAATTATTAATTAAGCATAGTCACTCCACCTTGGTTGAGGGGCTATGCATTATCAGTGTGTGTGTGTCAATGACCATTTGGGTGTTGTGGTGTTGGTTTTGGTCAGGACGCTTGTGAAGGGGTTTGGGGTGACGGATGAGGAGTACCCAATACAATGTACAGATTAAAGGACAATTGACGAAGATCAGATAGCATTTCAAGTTTCAAATTTGAGTGAAAGGTGTAGTGTTACGATCCAAAATGTTATATTTTTAGGTTTGTGTTTGAAGACTATTTCGTTATTAAATCTCGACTGAAGGTCAAACCATTTTGAAGCATCATACACACCCTAACCCATACAGGAACCCCCCCCCCCCCGGGGTCAAGTTTGAAACGGTGAATCAGGTGTGAAGGTGTTATGATTTCCCATTCATGTCATGCTTTCTCACAGCAATACATGTATAAATACAATATGCAGTGCAATACAGTTATATCATGTGATATCCACATACACGTATTATCCTTTGTAGAACTTAATGAATTGTGTGACAACTGTTCAATACATGCAGTGTCAGTAGGTATACGTGTTTGCATTACATTGCTATTATCCTGTGACAATGGCATGCCCGGCAGAGTTATGTACTCTTTGTTTAATGCTAAGCCTGGCAGTCTTTTATTTTCAGAACTCAGACAGGTCATAACATTTACGAAATTGGTGAATTGCCAAATTTATAAGATTTATATATACACTCAACGATACGCTTTACTCTATAAATCGTATAGAGCGTATGACAGGTAAAACCATTAATACGCTATGAAATATAACACTATCGAGAAGAATTTCATTCTAAATTTATTATGAACCAGATTTAAACTGAATGCCTTCCATAAGGAATTTCATGATTTATGCAAGAAATTTAGCTCTATATCTGTGATTCGTCAAATCCCAATGAAAGTTAATAGTTATCAAAAATGTTGTTGAAATGCCCGCCACGCCTCCTATTCTAAGCAAAGGAAAGCTTGCCATCCTCGACTTCACTCGGCTTTCGTGATCCCCTACATACCCGGGATATGGCATGTGCGTGTTGAACTTCCTTCTGTCCCACCACAAGTTTACGGGAAAATTGACAATTTTTTGTCAAGATTTTGTTGAGTGGCGCGCCCTCACTGTACACTATCACGACTATTATATAGAGGTCAATGTATAGGTCACCATTATTGATACATTGTCGCGAAATTTTCTTCGCAGGCTAGGCGAGGCTTGGTCTATTTTCCATATTTTGACCACACATATGATTTGGGTATAAATTATAGATTATTACACTTGATAAATATGTGAGAGTGTATTTATATCCTGAGATACAGAGCTAGATAAATGATTATGTACAAGCCTTGCAACAAACAGCGGTAGTTTGTTATCGAGAGAAATCAGAAAAGAACACGGTAAAAAGGAGACGGTTCGCAGTCAATATGATACTTCCTAAACTTCTAATCGAAAATCTAAAAACACACGATTTCTCTTTATTCATCATTTATGGTGAAATATGTAGCTGTTTGAATAAAGGGTCAGTGTGGGCACGAAAGTCAGAGAAAGTGATAAGACGTGTAAATTTCTTTTATTGTTCCAAGAAAGAAGTGTAAATATTGCCCCAGATTTCGACACAGTAGCTTACGTGTGGAAGAATTAGTGTGTGAAATTTGAAAATGATAAATCCATATTTGACGAAATTGAAACGATGATAAATATTTCACCTGTTTGTGAACTCCGCATTCATTGTAAACCTATTTTAAGACAGAAAAAAATTGTTTTCTGGTGAGTTAAATACTCACTTAAATACTCTGCCTTGGAGTCTTCTTTCTTCTCGTGTTTGTCCAGCCAATGCAGCGTGCAGATCCAAGGGAAACACAAAATAAGGTTGGCACGTACGAAACCCCTGAAAACAGAGTCTTTCTCAGTGTATAGCTATGTAGAGGACGAGTATAAAGTTGGCATCAGATTCAGATTCAGGTAGCGTCATATTGAGCATCAGATAGCCTCAGATCCGAATACACCCGACAGCAGTGAAGCAGAATCCTTCCCTGTAGTCTCAACGGTATTATTTAAGGTTTGAGTCCCTTGGGTGTCTTCGGATCTGAGGCCATCTGACGCTCAATATAACGTTCATAAGATAACGCTACCTGAATCTGAATCTGAGGCCAACTTTATACTCGTTCGATCGATTAATTACTCAAATTGGTCATTAACATTCATCGGATTATTATCAAAACCTAATCAGTTCTGGCCATTACCCTATGGAACATGTCTATGAAATTTCATTTGAATTGATGTAGCCGTTCTTTCGGAAATCGTGATACAGACACACACACACACGCACAGACACACAGACTTCATCGGTATATTATCACCTTCCTTACAGAAGGTAAAAGCGATAGAGAATGAAAAATTCTGAAATATACAAATCAAGCTGACTAGGTTTGATATGTTAGAAATGTAATTTCTTACTGCAAGACGTATACAAAGAAAAATTATGGTCAACGATATATACCATATGTATATATTAAGAATATAAATTAAGTCATTCAGTAATCATTGGTAACATTTACTTGACATAGGAGTGGTTTAATGGTGAAAATTGTCTTTATGTAATACTTAATTTACAAATTAGACCCATTCAAAATATATAATACAAAAAAGAGCACACATAAAGGTTGTTTAGTATAAACGTGTGCTGGTCATAAAATTCATGTTATTCATGATACTATTTCATAAACATATTTGCTGACCATATTATGCTATCTTACTAGATCTTCCTACATGATGAGACACAAGTGTACTAGTGTTGTCGATATCAATATCTAGCAAAAATGAATGTTGATTGTATATACAACGGAAACTTACTAACACGGTATAGGCGATATGTTATTTACCTTAATTAACATACTTAGTAAAATATTAATGATATTAATATTGAAAAAGAGGAGTTCTTATGACCATAAGATTACACTAGAGTATTTACTCATCCTCAGAGCCATCCATACACATGTTACATGCATGGGATTTTACACACACATTATCTCATGAATATGCTAATTTGCTAATTATCAAAATGCCCGTTTATAGCCATGTTCAACCACTTGGATATTCCTAGACCTTTGATATGTTGCTTATATTGCAATTAATACAATTTTTGGCAAAAGTGTTTGCTAGATTGACTGGACTAGATTCATAAAACAATAAATTATAAAAACACCAATATGACTATAGCAGCTGATAATATCTGAATTGTAATTTATCACTCAATGTGACACTCGTGACCATAGAACAACATGACCCGACCTATCGTGATGTCTCATTAATTCATATGACCTCAAAACACGTATATCTTGTTTCCATTTGATTTATTCTAGTCTAGCATTTTTTGTACTTTAAACAATCGCAATCTTTATTTATTGATTATTTGACAAATTATTTTGTATTTTGCATTTCTGTAAAGTCCGGCATATCTCATTTTTTTTGGTTCTGGATGTTGGGGCTTTTGTTAGGTATTGGCAAATCCTACCAGATTTGATTAAATACTTTTGGAACAGTAATAACAAGTATTAAGCCATTGTGTGTTTAGTCAAAAATCATTTATGATACATGGTTCAGATAACAATTTCTGGCTAAAAGGCCTGTGTAATATGATCATATTAAAATTATGATTACATAGCTTTCGTCATTTCAGCCTTAAACAGATGGCGGGGTTAACGGTTTTAATATTTTATTTATTGAAATGATATTAATTTTGGCGGAGATGACATATTGGAGGGGGCCGACCTTCGTGCATTTTGTGATTTAAAAAAACAAACAATAATATTTTTGAAGAAACGCCTCTACATCTGAACCCAAGCCCTTACTCACTCAGTTCTAGCTCACCCGTGCAGTTAACCAATTAAAAGCGACCTTACATTAGCATTGGAGGATTGAATTACAGGCATCACGGGAATTGCCCTGGATGACAAGGTACTGATGTTGTCGGCTAATTAGTCAGTAATATTGAGAGTTCAATAAAATGATGTATAAAAGTCCAGAGGAAAACATTTCATGTACAGGTTATAAGTTGGCGTAAACATATTTGTATTAATAATAATATACACAACTTTACTTTGGTTCACACTTTGCTAAAATTTGCTAATGTTTGTCTTCATTCAACACCATCGATGTATAAAAGTAAAGACACCAAAGACGGCAACAAATCATAAATATTGTTATTATGAGTGGTGTACCAACAATGCAATTAATGTCGTAACGTTTACGCGGTTTACTCAGACCATGCAGGTCTCATACTTAACTCCGTACTCGGACACAAATCAGAGATAGCCTAGATAGTACGTGACAATAGTAATTCAATCATCAACCATACCAATGTAAAAAATCAGTAACGTATATTGAAGTTGTAGACGGCAAATAGACAGATTTGGATGCAAGGAAGAATATTATCGAGTTATAATAGTTGTATGTTGGTGAAAATGCATGTAGCATACGAATAATTGCAGAATTGTTGCGATGCCGAAGTCAACTGTTCACGACATAATGTATGCGATAACGTAATGTTAAATCAGAATACAGTTGTCAGGAACTAGATTAATACAAAAAATACATGGAAAAACAAAGACGTCAGATATTTCTCCTGTCTTTCTACATCACAATCTACTCCATTTTGTTTGCTTCACTTTTTTCACAAACCAGTGAGAAGCAAAGAAAAATTGCAAGCAGGGCAAATTTGGCAACTCACTACTCACTTGGTTCATGTATTTTTAGGGAAGGGTGCTGGGTGGATGTGTTCCAAATAACCATTACGTGATTTACGTCAGTTCATGGCTTAGGTGATTTTGATTTTAGGTCATCATGCATGGACTGCAGCTCTTCAGTTGTTCTGTGGGTGTATATCTGGCGAATTCTACCACAATACGAGATTTGAATTCCATACATACTGATGTTCCATGTACACAGAGCACACACTATTTGCTAGCAAATATTAAAAGTATAAATTTGCTGCCATATAACAAAGAAAGGCCGAGCATGGGAAGTATTTCCGAAGACAGCATTTTATTGACAGAAACTATTTGTGATTCATTTGATATGAGTAAGAAAGAGAGAATGATAATTCTGTTAGTACATTTAATTTATGAATAGTGGTTCAAGAAATGCACACATACGTTTATTTTTTTATAAGATGATAGGATATTTCTATATTCTTCGATCATTTCATTGTTCTTACACCTACGACACACCAGGCAGTCACCCCATGTGTACCCAGACCCAACATTTATTGTGTAGTTTTTGTAAACTATAAACATAAGAAATGCATAAATTAGTTTCTGCTGAGTCAGTATGCGGTGACGTCGTTTACAAAATGTAAACATGTGTCGCGGTAATTGTCGATGGAATTCTGAATATTACGGACTAATTAGCTTGCAACATCAGTAAGTTGTCGTCCGAGAAATTCCTGCGATGCTTGTAAACGACAAAACGGACGTACCAAACACAAATATAACGAATATGTTACAATACCAAGAGGTCATGCATAATTGTCAATTCTTTATTTACTTTGCTGTTATTTACTTCTTATCAGTTACATAATTAGACAATACAAAACAAAGTCACAAAGGAAACGTGTTGGAGAATGTAATGATACAAATTACCTTGATATATGAACAGAACGTAGGATGCCTGCTTGTTTTAAATATCTACCTAAATTGAAAATCTGCTTTCCATTTTCCATGGATAGTAATTGTACAAGTTTAAAGGCGGATGTTTTTTCTCTCTCAATAATATGGCTTAAGAAAACAGACTCGCAATTCTCTGTATAATGGACATTTGGTATGAAATGGAATTCGTCCTCGACATCATTACAGTGTGAACAATTTATCATACTTCTCAATGTACAATAATAACGCCTAATTTCTATGGTCAAAAGGTGGGACGAGAGACGATTATGGAAATCAATTTCTTATACAAACTTGGCAGCGGCTTACCAACTAATATTGCAAACGGGATGCATCATTCAAGTGTTTGTATAATACGTAGCATGCAGCTAGCAGTAAACAAGTCTTACACAGACAAAGAAACCCTGGTTGTCTCAGTGATCACTGTTGATTATTATTGGCATCCCTTTATCTTGGCTCCGATGCAACCACGCGTACGTACACTATCATATCATGTAGTAGTTTACAACGAGGAATGAACTTATCACCAACGGTCGATACCATTCATTTAGATGTGATTGGTAATTACGTGCGATAAAAACATAATTATCGATTAATCAGAATACAAAGAATAACTTTAATCTCAATAAGTACAAGCATTTAGAATTTTTTTAAAAAATGAATGAAAACTTCAAATTGCAAATCAAATTAAAAACATACAAAAGTTTGAGGCGCTTTATTCCCGTCGCTTTAGTTTATCACTCCCCGTTTACTTTTAGAAATCCACGCAATCTCACTAACATGGCACACGCGCGTGCACGTGACGACAATGCAAGTGTGTTGAGCTATGTTTAGGCTACAAAATGGTATAGGCTTTCCAAGCACAGGTACCAAAATATCCATCCAAAGTTGCGTTCAAGGAAACCGTTAGTTGCGTTATGATTGAACACAGTGCCGCTTTATATAGTTGAGGATGAGTAGCCTTCCATGCCTTCCATTTTTAAGGGAATATTGATAAATTATCCATGATTTCGCAGTTGTGTCACCATCAAGGTCGTGACCTTTTATTTGCGTTGTTTTAGTACACACACGCTGTGCAGATGCACACGTAAACACCTTGTGAATGTGATACAATGTTACACAGTGTAACAATATCATCATGCCTGGAATCACGTATTGTCATACTTTTATTCATATACATGGCAAGTACCAAGCTCCCAATTGTTATGACTTGAAACGTGAATGGGAAATGTTGAATAATTAGTTATGGGTGTAAAACGTCAACCTTTACACCTCCTACGTATACACACCAACCATAAGTGATATTCCTCTAAAGTTCTCCCAACATTTTTCATTATTATGTACTATATAAACACCTCCACTTGTAATAATAATAATAATAATAATTATAAAATAAGTATATAATAATACTAATTTTTATAATAATCAAGTTTATTTGTATATTAACCACCCTACCTGGGGTAGTTTTGTATGCTGAGTTCAAAATAGGGGGTCATTTTATGAACATCTGTTGCCATGGTAACCGAAATCACCATAACATGTTAACCATTTTTTCCAAAATTTGACATAAAACATTGAAAAAAAGATAATACAGTGAAAAAATGCCCTTGCATTAGACATGTATGAGTTAGTGCTACCTGGTGTAACATAAATTGTTAAAATTGGATAGCTGTTTCCATGGAAACGTATGGTAGACGTGAAAATTATGTTTTCATTATATACACATACATCTCACAAATAACATTATTAATCTGATAAATATCTTTTTATTTGCACATTGACCCCAGTACCAAGGGTAGTTTGTCATGCTGAATGAAATAAAAGTGGTCATTTAATGAACATCAGTTGCCATGGTAACCAAAATAACCATATTATGTGATTTTTTGAAAAATTAGACATAAAACACTTTTAAAATTTAAAATTTAGGAAAAAACATCATTGCTGTTTGAATGTATGGGTTGGTGATATATGTTGTAACAAGGTTTCATGATTTTTGAAATTATCTGTATCAAACCTATGCAATTCTAAAACTCTAAAATCACCAGAATAAATTGTAAATACCTAAAATACCACCAGTTCTTGACAATTCCATTTACGCAGCGTTGTTAAGTCTTTTATCACAAAATCTTCAAAGTAAGTGTACACACACATTTGAGTACAAGTTGACATGATCGTTGACGCCATACTGTATATTATTGTTTGTACTTGGATTTTATCCAACAAAATATCGTCTGCTTTTAAATTCTCCAACTCAACTGACAGCATGATGTGCATATGCGTATGTACATATTTCCCGGTCCCAGTGACATATGCCAAATTCAAACGATAAGGTCACAATATAGTTGGGATCGATCACAGTATCACTATACATCGATTGTTACAGGAATATCAATATTATTATCCAGAATTTCTCAGTCGTGAAGATTGCTGACAAGTGCAGAATTATCAAGATGGCGAATGTAATATTTTGCGCGTGCAAGACGACTGACCTCACTAGAATGTATTACAATGTAGCTATAGTTATCACGCGAATCACGCATGTTATGTGCACTGCATTTATGTGTGTATGCAGCATGCAGTACGAGGTGTGCCGTACACACATCATATACATACCAGATGTAAACTGAGCGCCTCCCGTAAGGGAAGCACCAGTTATTAAAATAAAACTAAAAAAAAAAGTGGTATAAAGAAATTTGTATTGCTGATGAGAACTATGAAATTGGTATACACCATGATAATTTTTATTTCTGAACGATGTATACCGTACTACATTTGTATATTTGTGAATGTTCGAAGAGCATGAAGTGAACTGTAAGTTCACGTAATGTGTTCGATCCTGTATTAATTAAATTAAATTGCCTCAATTGAGCAATATAATGTGCTGAAGCCTCAAATGGGCAATATATATATTTGTTTCCTCAAATGGGTGATATATTTACACTTCCTCAAATGGGTGGTATATGAATACTTTTTCCTTTCAATGCCCTTTTTCCTTTCAATGCCCAAAAATGATCTAATATTTTATCCTGTAAAAGAAAATAGAAAAGAAAAATTAATATGTTGGAGCTTGGGAAAGGTTGAGAGAGACAGTCATTATCACTATATACAACTACTACTTTGTTGACTGTAAACTCCAAATTATGATATCTAGAAAGTGAGTAAATATACCTTCAGAACTGACACGTTACAACTGAATTTCTTTGTTTATTGCAAATGGGAATATGAATGGGTCAGTACACAGAGTTTATACATGCTCAAATAGTGTTTAGACACCAGTATAAAGTCTACATTTTCTAAAAAACAATAAACAAAATGACAAATGGATGAATACCTATTTGTCATTAATATATAAGTATTTCTGATATTGATAGTGGAATTGGAAATGATACTGCCATTATAGGATTGATTTTTAACTAAACCACTCTTTTATGTTATGTTATGTTGTTGTTGTTGTTATGTTGTTGTTGTCATCATCATTGTTGTTGTGTATGTAGAGAAATAAGTTACAGTATAATCTTATATTAAGTGCAAAAATCGTAGCTTTCTTTTAATTGAAACACTTTCCTATTCTTTTATATATTTCTTTTTGTGTGGGTCAGTACAACTCAAGGCAAACACCCAGGTTTACAAATGTATGTATGTATGTATGTATGTATGTATGTATGTATGTATGTATGTATGTATGTATGTATGTATGTGTGTGGTGGTGGAGTAATGTGTGTGTGTGTGTGTGTGTGTGTGTGGGAGGGGGGTTGTTAAATTATTGAGCAAAATATAACTGCATGCCCAAATTTGCAATACAAACATTGTACTTTAATAAATTATTCCAAAATTAAATACAAGTGTATCAGGATGTATTTATTTAAATCATGAATTTATGGGATCAAAATTGTGTGATATTGAGAATACAATATTTTATTGTTGTCATTGTTTTTGGAATCACTAACAAGATCTATAAAAAGTTACTAATCTAGTACTGAACAGCCAAGTGTAACCTTGGTCAACTTATATCCACATAATGAAGCACATTATTTTTGTGATCAATCCAAAACCCTTTATTTTGTACAATTCTGTGAGATGCAGAACAAAACAGACTCATACCTGTCCCCCAATAAAATAGATGGCGTCATATCTCCCACCCCAAATTTAAACTATGTTCAAGTCAAATTGTGTCAGCTTTTAATTCAGGTAGAGCTTTCGTCAAACAAATGTACATAATTAATAGTAATGCCATCAACTAGCAGCTATGCAATAATTTTTTACCTCCTGTTATAATTTTGAACGTTTTTCCTTCTATTTTGGAGCCGTTTTAGTTTTCGATGTTTATTCTGAACCAAACAATACAATTCCAGTAACATAGATGAAATTACACTGAAAAATAGCTATAGTTATGCTGGCAAGTCTCTATTACTGACACAACCCTCAACGAAGGGAAGGAAGGGACGACTCACTTCGTATGCAAGCAGGACTAGGGTTAGACTTAGAGTGAGTATGTTCGATTTTATGCCAAGCGAGGCATAATTTAGCTGAAAACCCACTCAACTTTGCAATTTAGATGTGAATCGCTTCTATTTGCGTTTACATTGTAGGATTTGGTTCACGCCGAATTCAATGTCACAAAAATAGAAGAAGCAGCCCCAAAATCACAGCAAACTACTACAAATTACAATACGTGTATATACTGTCAACATGATCGTGTCATGGACGCCATCTTGCCATATTACACTCATGGTTTGCTACGTTCAGCCGAGTCTTCATTGCATTCTCTCACGGAATTGAACTTCGTAAAGGTATAACTTAATTGAAATGTAGACACTAGAGCCAAAGGGAAGATCTAAAAAATATGTAGTATTTGTATACTCACCAAACGTTTCGGATTTGATCTGCTCGATCCGCTAATTTGGGCAGACTAGAACGGCGAGTATAAAGTTGGCGTCAGATTCAGATTCAGATTCAGATAGCGTCATATTGAGCGTCTTATTAAGCACCTGATGCTGGATATGGCGCTGAATATGACGCTAGCTGAATCTGAATATGAAGCCAACTTTATACTCGTCAGACTGGACGCAACATCATAAAACCATTGACAGTGACCGGCCGCTGAGGGCAGCCTTCCGAGTTTACTCAAATTAATATAGCGTAATTATATTATATTAATTCATATTGTCTTAACAGTTTAAAGTACATGAACAAATGTATTTTGTTATGTTTGATGAATATACTAATTTTTATTGAAATCGAAGTATGGAGTCTTAAGATATTGCTTAATTATTTGATTTCATTAATATGCAAATTTCTCTAATTAAACATTAACCGATCTGGCTCAAAACCTAATCAGGTCTAGCTATTACCCTAAAGATTATATATTCCAAATTTCATTACAATTGAGCCAGCCGAATTTTAGAAAATGATGACACAGACAGACAGACGGACAGACAGGCAGACAGACAGACAGACACACAGACACACCTTCCCCTTTTAATACCTCCCGTACCCTTACGGGAGGTAAAAATGATAGGCAATGAAAGCAACCAACTCACTAGTTTATTGTTTACATGACTTTGCCGAACGACGAGGAATAATCATTAATTTACAAGTTGCTAAAATTTACACGAAGTTGACCTAAAAACAGAAAGGGGCATTGCAAATATTTTGTAATGCATGGTAGTCCGGATTGTTTGTCTTGCTTCCAAGCAGACTACCAAGAGTTGATTGCTTTTGTTTTGATACAATACCATGTACCACTGACGCAGTCAATATAAAAAGACGCAACAATGATGTTGTGTGTACCTGGAAAATTACACACATCGCGGCGAAAACACGTTCATATGGACATAGCACAGACGCACAGTGCAGTGAATACCTCACGCTCCCACGTCAAAAATCAAAACAAAATGAATAAATAAATGAAACAAAAAATTGCACTGTAAGACATGCCTAGCCATAGTTCTCTTCAGCATGTTCAAATTATATATTATTTTAAGAGACAAAAATAGTGGTAGACGATATACGGCACCATGACACACTGTTTCGGGTAGTTTTTTGAAAGATTACTTGACTTGACCTCGTTTCCTTCCGCAATAGGAATTAGCACTTACGATTGTATGTGCATTTCACCTGTTTCTATTTCAATCGTGCACAATGAACCAAAAACACAACACTCCAAAAAAATACTAGTATGCACACTATACTTGCCCATCACAATAATAACCTTTACCGAGCCAGTAAGCATGTTTATATAACTGAGTTCCCTGACCGATTATAAGGAGTTCCCCGGTTGTGGCTCATGATCAAAGTGAAATCGAAAATTGTGTTTGAACTGATATAAAGAAGGCAAGTCAGCTTCATGATAATATTTTGTTTTGTTTTTGTTTTTGAACAATAATGCGTAGTCCGATTGTCTGTCTTGCTTTCAAACAGACTACGGAAAGTCGATTGCTTTTATTTTGGTACATAGCAGCATGAATCATTGTCGAAATCAACATAAAAAGACGCAACGCTGTACTGATGTTGCAATTCAGTGTTGCCACTGTTGTGTCTAACACAGGTTCATATAGACACAACACAACTAGTACAGTTACGTCAAAACAAAACAAAAATAAATAAAACAAAAATTAGACATGCCTGGCCAAAGTTCTGTTCAGCATGTTCAAATTTTATTTCATTTTACAACTAATACAAGGCAAATATAGTCGTAGTCGATACACCACGCCACATGTACAGTTAGTCTTCAATACGAACAGGACGGGTACGTTTTTGAAAGACAATGAAACTGCTTCGTGTCAGTGTGTGGATGGTAATGAACCCAATCAAGAGAAAGTGAAATAAAGTGAGTACATAGTATTCAAGGTGGCTGGTTATCAGACAAAACTAAAAAGCCCAAAGTGTAAAATAAGAAATTTATTCATAATTATCTGGAAAATATTTGATGATTACGCGGCAAAACAAGACTAGCAATGTAGCGAAAGTGTTCGTTCTCGGTGAATTTAACCCTTGACCTAGTTTCATAAAGACGTCGAAGGAAACGAGGTCAGTGTGACATATCATGAATGATCAACGACGTTTACATGAGAATACAACTAAATGTTGTCTAAACTTCAGTGGAAGAGAAATTCTGTTGATCAGACAACGACTATTTTCATGTTCTTAAAACATCTTGAAGATAAGAAGCAAAATGTGACACTGACAGACAGGCTAGTCCGTCCGGTACCATACACATGAGGCACAAACATACCACCATGTGCATCTGGGATTGATTGTTATCACGTAATATTTAGCGCTAACTCTATGCTGTTGCTTCCAAATATTATTGAACTGTAATCTTTCTAAACAAGTCATGGAAATTGCCAGAAACCTGATGATTTCATGACTGAATATGTTACGATCAAAATTTCCCTTACCTTCAGTTAAATTTTCTGATGGGAAGCAACACAATCATTTAGTGTGACATCTGATAAGCGAAATTGAGGGTACAGCGACGTAATTCGTAAACAAATCTAACGTTGCATTGGTAACTATTATTTCTGTAAATGATCCTTAAATATCAAGTACACCTGTCTTCATAGCAAACAGAAATCTGAGGCCAAGTTTTGCAACGAAAGGATACATCATTTGACTCCACCACAACGGCACACAAATATATTGTGAACAATAAAATAAGTACCAATAGCTCAAAAACCTGGCTCAATTTTATCACACTCGCACAGCTCTGAGCGCCTGCAGGGTGTCGGGAAAAAAATCAATAATCTTTTCAGTAAACTTTGCAACACTGTATAATCAAAATAATTGTACCAGTCAGCGCTTCGGGAATAATAATATTACAAATATAGTAAGACTCATTGCAAATATTGTTTTCAGGGAATGTTATCAGCAACATTATAAATCATAACAGAACAATGTATTGCTTGGTCATGATGGGAGCTGTTCAGACAAATATCGGGGGGGGGGGGGGGGTTACTCCCTTATTTGAGCATACATTGATGTGCCGACCTTTTGGGTTCGTTTTCAAGTCATTTGGTCTAAAATGGGGTCAGGGATTTTTCGAACTCAAGAGTCTAAAACGGGTCCACTTTGCATTATATTTGATTTTGCTTGGTCTAAAATGTAGCCCTTTGTCCTTTGCCAACTCGTAATTGCCATAAATTGCCAAAAAATGTTGCCTCCTAAGGAAAATGTATTTTGTATTTCATTGACAATAGGACCAAAAGGCACCATTCCTCTAAATTGTCTCTCACACAATGCTTTATTATTATATACTATTTTAACCCCTTCACTTGTAATAATAATTAAATAATAAGTACATGATAATAATAATTTTTATAATAATCAAGTTTATTTCAATACTAACCACCCTACCTGGGGTAGTTTTGTATGCTGAGTTCAAAATAGGGGGTCATTTTATGAACATCTGTTGCCATGGTAACCAAAATCACCATAATATGTTAACCATTTTTTCCAAAATTTGACATAAAACATTGAAAAAAAAGATAATACAGTGAAAAAATGCCCTTGTATTAGACATGTATGAGTTAGTGCTACCTGATGTAACATAAATTGTATAAAATTGGATAGCTGTTTCCATGGAAACATGTGGTAGAGTAAAAAATGTTGTGTTGGTTAAACACCTACACATCTGGAAAATAACATAATAAACCTAATTATAACATAGTTTATTAGCATATTGACCACCCTATCTTGAGTAGTTTGTTATGCCGAGTTCAAAAATAGATATCATTTTAGGAACATCTGTTGCCATGGTAACCTAAATCACCATATTATGCATTATTAGGCAAAATTTATGTAAAATTCGAAGAAAATTTTTTTTACAAACAAAATCCTTACTTTTGGCATATATGCACTAATGCTACCCATTGTAAGACAGATTATCTAAAATTGGAGAGTGGCTTCCATGGAAACATAAAATATGCTTACTTTACAAATGCCATGTTTTAGTAAAAAAAATTACATCTGACATACACCTACAAACGAATGGGTTTGCTATTAAAATACCAAATATTTTGTTACTCCAAGTCCTAATAAAATATGCAACTAGTCACAAACTGAGTGGTTGTAAAAGCTTAACATGTATGTCAGAAGATCTGTGCCGATTACAAGGTCTAATTACGATCCCAATTTTTTGAAGAGCCGGCCGGGCCAACTACACTACAACATGTCACACGCAAGGAGGGTGCTACCATACGTCACGTGAACATAAACAAACCGGTGTGCGGGAATGTGAAGAAAATTGCAGGCCTTCGCTAGTTTTCTGTTAAATATCAAATGTGTACACTGGCAACTGTTTGCAATAATGACAACATAACACAGCAATAAAGATATACTGTGTGAAATTACGATTTAATACAAATTACTCAGCTTTTAAATACAACCCCATCTTGACATATTCTTGTCCTTTTCAGTAACTTGTGCTTACAAACATGAACATGTACGTTAACGAAGTCATCAGCTCTACATACCTTTTGCTAAGAACAAAATTCAACTTTCCTTTCTTGGCAGTGTAAATCATATACATATATGCATACGTAGTACATAGTCTTCAGTTGAATATATGACATAATCATGGGTAAGCAATTAATGTAACGACGTAGGTCCGGTTTGACAAGACATTGACACCCGATACCAAAACATCCAAAGTTGCGTTCAAGGAAACCGTTAGTTGCTTCATGATTAAACACTGTCCGTTTACACAGAGGTTATTTCCACGCAAATATATAGCCGTCACAAAATAATTGAATATTAGGTATCCTGTGCAACTCTGTAGGGTTGCACTCGTGCTGTATATGCTGCTGTTCGAAGCATACGACATGCAGTCCGACATAAACTCACGAGCAAATTCAAATATGGCCGGTCAGGCTTATCACAGTATCGTGTAGTCTTCAGGAAACGTCCACAATAACAATAAGCAAACATCAGTAAGCGTCTAAAAAAATAAACCACACTTGGTAGAGTTTTTTTAGTGTATGTTCGTTGAATTTAGCAGTCAGTATCGCCAAAGGAGTCATCACAATACAGATTTTGAGTGAAATTTTGTTGTGGATTTCTCTCATTGATCCACATAATACTGTGGTCTGATTGTTGCATGATGGGAAAATTTGGACCGGCCGATGAGGGCAGCATTCGAATGACAAACTCCAGACGAAATGAAATACCCTGCCAATTAAATGTAAAATTACTGAATTCATAGTCATGTGTTTCAGTGGATGTATTCAATCACAAATACGATTATTTTCCATCTGTCAGGCCAACTGTACAAGTATAAAGTTGAAGTCAGTGTCTTGTGATCATGTATCGTGTAACCCAAATATTCAAATTGCAACAATGTTACATGTATATACAAGTTGTATAAAAATTACCTACATTGTCTCCCCATGAAAAAAGTATCCATGGTAACATTTCTACACGGTTCAGTGAGGTGGGTCTATTTCTATTTTTGTACCCCAAATCAACATTGTCTAGCTTTGGGCCGGGTTCGTACGTGCAGTGATTGCTGCAGTTCCAAAATGCCTCTAGCTAGAGGTGCTGGAAGGTTCAGTGGATGAACAGGTACTTGTGGTAGCATATTAATGAGTTCTATTTGATGAGTAGTTCGTTCCTGGTTTTTAAAAAATTATATTTACATCTCTCTGAACGTCTAAAATACACTTTTTTTCAGAAGTAATATTTGAAAAGATTAACATAAAAAAGGAGATGTCCGTTCAAACCAAGTCACCCTACACCATGTACCAAACACTAAAACAGTAAGTTCATCATGTCGCCCTAGTACTAGTAGTACGGACATAGCACGGATCGTTAATGTGAGAATCAGATGTGTGGTTATATGACTCGTATGATGTGCGTCCTGTTTCGAGGTCAAAATGGTGCATGCTAATCCCGTTGAATGCAGAAGTGAGCAAAATGTAAGCTAAAAAATCAAATTTGTCAATAAAAAGTATCCATAGGGAAAGTACTGTCCTCTATTGAATATGGAGTTTCTGTGGTGTAGAAAATATCGTTTTTTCTCATATTTTGCATTGCTAGGAAACGTGTCCTCCCCGCTTGTGCTGTTAGTTACAAGTCGCTTACAGTGGTAATCTTGCAGGGGGTCAGTTCAGTGGCCATGGAAAGTACGAGTGCATGCACAGATTTCTTGGTGCACGACACCATCGCCGAGTTAGCATCTTATCCTTCCTTGAGAAAAGTATAAACGCCAGACTCTCAAAATTACGGCCAGACTTTTAATAAAACTGAAGGTGTTTTTGCCAATAAATGACAGCTTGATTTTAGAGGGACGAAAATAACTCTTTCGTTTTGGTTTTGGAAAAGAGATGAACACGTATTTTAATTGATGAAAATGAAGTATATCTATGTGTTATTATGGTGAGAATGTTTATATTTTCTTGCTCTATTGTTGTACACTAACTTTTGACAATCGCTTTAAGTTTAGTCATATACATCCGAAGAGCTTACTTTTGTCCAACCCTATGTAGACAATAGATGAACCATTGTACAACTATGCGCATAACTTTGCGCAGTGGATTTGTCAAGCGTCTGGACAAACTCAGGTCAGGCACCAGCCCCCCCCCCCTACACACATAAACAAACACACACACACACACACACACACACACACACACACACACTCACATACTTTTTTAAAAAATATTTCATGTTTTCTGTTTATTATTCATTTTGAGCTTTATAAAGGAAAAATGTCCACATCTTATGATCCCTTTAAAATAAATATATTCTATAAGCTCACACGGATATATTTTATTGAAAGCACCATTCCTCTAAAAAAAAAAATTGTGCAGACATTTTTATTATTATGTACTATTAAAACCCCTTAACTTGTAATAATAATAATAATAATAATAATAATAATAATAATAATAATTCATTGTTTAAAGACCACTACACAAACATGTCTCAGCGGTCTGAACATTACAAAATGAGAAACACTAGCAAAAGAGCAACAACAACAAAAATCTAGCATAAGAACACAATGAATAATTTAAAAGCGTCTCTAAAAACAAAATCGGGTTTAAAAATTAGCAATCAATTTAAAAATATCAGCAATAGATTGTCGGAAAATATACGTTTTAAGATTCTTCTTGAAAGGATCAAATTTCTCAAGTAGTCGAAGCTCAAGTGGTAAACTATTCCATAGTTTAGGAGCATACACACTGAAAGCCCTGTCGCCATACGTTTTAGAAGGTTGCTTTCCATGATCTTTAATAGAGAAAGGATTCAGCGTGATTCCAACATTCTTTCTCGTATTATGTAATGGATGATCGATACTGATAGGTTCGGACAAGTAGTTCGGCGCTCGTTCTCCTTGACGGATAATATTGAAGATAATACAAAGAATTTTATTACGAACTCGCTGTTCGACTGGCAGCCAATGTAAATCCTTCAGCACTGGATTCACATCAGCTTGACGACGACCAATCCTCCATCTTGTCACAAATCGAGCAGCAGAGTTTTGAATATGTTGAAGTTTGTTCAATTTATATGCAGGTAGACCGAAAAACAAACTATTACAGTAATATAATTTTGATGTAATATCATTTTGATGTCACAAAAGCATGAACTAATTTTTCAGCACTAGACTGGTCCAACAGTTTTCGAATTTTACTCAACTGCCAGAGTGAATGAGACGCCCCCTTACAAACATAACGAATATGCTCATCCATGAGTCCAAAAGAGTCAACCATCACACCAAGGTCACGCACAACAGTTGATGGAGAAATCATAGCATCACCTATTTGTACATTACTCGAACCTGACTGTGAACCAACCGCACTATTGCGGGGTGTAAACCAGACAACCTCTGTCTTACCATCATTGAGCGCCAACTTATTTGTCATCATCTATTGACGAATTTCATCCACACATGCCTCTACATGTGTAACGACAGTGGGTTGAGCAAGAGTGTCACAAGCAATATATAACCCAGAGTCATCAGCATATGTAATGGAATTTAAGCCATGCCGTGTGATGATGTCCTCAATCGGAGCCATGTACAAAGCAAACAAAACAGGCCCAAGCACCGAACCCTGTGATACACCATATTTCAGAATGCGTTCATCCAACATCATCAACTTAACAGACACTTGTTGCGTTCTACCTTTCAAAAAGGATTCAAACCAATTTAAAGCAGTTCCTTGTATGCCAAAACGGGAACACAGCCTGCCCAAGAGAATGTTATGGTCGATGGTGTTGAATGCAGCTGACAAATCCAAAAGAACTAGAATGACATTATGATGCTTATCGAGAGCAAGCATGACATCATTTAGCATACATAAAAGTGCAGTCTCGGTGCCATGCCCCTCACGATAAGCAGACTGAAAACGACCATATAATGAGTTATCAGACAAATAACGATTTAAACGAAAAAAGGCACATTTCTCAAAAAACTTGTCAAGGAAACTGCAATTAGATACAGGTCGGTAGTTGTTCATTATATTAAAATCAAGACCCGTTTTCTTAATGAGTGGACGAACAATGGCTTTTTGCAGGCAGTAGGGAAAACACCAGAGGAAAACGAAGAATTTACAATATGAAGCAACACTGGGGCCAATTCATTTACACATGCCTTAACCAGCTGTGTTGGAAGTGGATCTAACTGACACATCTTAGAAGGCATTTTACTAATAATAGAAATTACATTATCAAGACACAAAGGTTCAAGAGCACAAAGCGAGTTTTGAGACGAAATTGGCTCAACATTAAAAGAACTAGTACTTTGGAATCTTGCACGAATATCTATTATTTTCTGTTCAAAACAATTTGCAAAAGCAACTGGTAATTGAGATAATTCAAGGTTATTTGGGAGAATATCCGATGCAGATTTCTTTGAACAAGATATGTCATCAACAACTCTGAAAAGTTCCTTAGTACTTGCATTTTCGATTTTACTTCGATAAAAAGACTCTCTCTTCATTGCCAGCTTTTCGTTGCACTCAGCACGAGCATTGGTGAAAATCTGTCTATCAATTTCAAGTTTAGAAAGCAGCCACTTCTGTTCAAGTGATCTTAAAGTCCTGCGTTCAGTCAATAGATCTTGTGTAAACCATTCAGCACGGGGTTTCTGCATGACAGATCTCTGTATGGCAGGAGCGTGCGTGTCAAACAAGCTCTTTAATGTAGAGTTGTAAAGTTCTGTCAGCTCATTTACCTCCTGAATCGACGTCGACTTTGTAGAATTTAGTGTGTTTGCGAAAGTGTGTTGAAGTTCCAGTACATTAATGTTCTTTAAGGTTCGCTGTTCCCTGATTATCCTCGTTGGAGGTGGGCGAGTGATCATAGACTTAAAGTGAACTGCAGCGTGATCAGATGGCATTTTATTGTCTATCATGACGTTTCCTAGCCATGGTTCAGAGGAACGGGTCAGTACAAGGTCAAAAGTATGACCATTCTGATGTGTACTCCCAACTACGTGTTGAGTAAGACCAAGAGATTGAATAAGATCATTGAAATGACGAGCGCCACTGTCATTTCCATCATCAACATCAACACCTGCTATCAGTAAGCGACCAGGTGCGAGTAACAGGCATTCTATTAAAGTGCCGAATTCCGAGAAAAAGACTTTCTCGGTGAATTTATGTTTCGCTGAATATGGCGGGCGGTAAATAATCACAATATGAAGGTCAGAACTAGCCACACGGATGTTCATACATACGAACATGAAGATGGGGTTGTTGACCCTCTTTGACCCTCTTTCGGACAATGGTGTTGATATCTGTGATTTGTTAAATTGCGCAGTTACTGTCAATAATGCAGAGTATTGTCGAGTGAGTATCAGATTGGTTGTGGGATGCTCACCTGCAACAACAAAATTACAAGTGCACGAAGTGAGAAGGAGTACAGGAGACCAAACGACTGGAACCCATCCTAAAAAGTTAAACTTCAGTCAGTGCCAAAGTGACCTTTTTGATGAACGATCACAGGAAGATAGCGATTTGTCCAAGTCAGAACTACACAGTGCATGCACTCTCGCATGAGTGAAAAAAATGCAGATGAATATGGATATAAGGCACCGTTAAAGTTGGATATCGAGTATGAGCTTTCTGACATGACAAGTGAATACACATCTGTACAGAAGGACATAACTGAACTGATGAGAAGTATAGCTCAAATGTCGCACAGGACACCACAAAGAAAAGATGTTGCCGCTGCCACCCTCGTGAAGGTCATAATAAGTGGTGACATAAGCCATCCGTCCCATTCAGAAGAGAAAGTACAGTTGAGTTCACTTACTAAACGAAGATGTGAAATAGAGAATGACATGAAGAAAGCAGAGAGTGAGTTAGCTCACAAACGTGAATTAGCAGCGTCTCTTCTATCACCTTTTAGATTAGACTGGGTCGTTCTGGATACAGTATTTTACTTTACTGAAGCAGTTTTCTACTGGATTAAGCTCTTGAGAATACTTGGGAGTATAAATTACTTCGATACCTTGTGCTGCTAGCCATGTATTCAGTACCTGAACTACTTCACTGTGGTGAGTAGGAAAATTGTCGACAACAAGCACATCGCCGGGTTGTAGTGCTTGGTGTCCAATCTCTGTTAAAGAATCAACGCATTCTGTAATGAAATCTAAGTATGTGACAGAATCAGAGGCACCGACGGCAATAGTGTGTGCATGCATAACGCCATCAAGACCAACAAACAGATTTAGTGTCGTATTCGGACTCTGGTGATTGCGGATCATTTCAATCGATTTTGTTCCGATGAGGGAGTGTCTGTAGTTCAGGCGGCTCAATCCAGGAGTCTTAAAACCAGACTCGTCCATGAGTTTGAGTCGTCTTGGATCGATTGTATAAAGCAAATCTATATAGGCCTGAGCGTAGTGCAGATTTGGTAAAGTAAATCGTTCGCTAGCTACAATTCTGTTCCGTTTATATGTCCATGTTCCGCCATTAAAGTATTGTCTAATAGCATGCTTGATTATTCAATTTAGTGCTGGACTTTCTGGTCATTTCGAGGTTTTCTGTGCAAAAATTCTGAATCTTTTCAGTGCAATTCTCGCCCTCCGTTTCAAGTATGTTGAAGAATAAGAGATTATCCCACATTGATGTGCATTGAAGGTCCACGACCTGTTCAGCCAAATTCGTATTTTTTGCACAATATATTTCAGTGACTCCCTCAACCCAGTAGCAACGGCTTCTGTCTGTTTTCGATAATAATCAATATCTGACTTACTTTCGTCAAGCATGCCACTGATAAATTCTTGGCTTTTCTCAACTTCTATGACTCGTCTATCAATCGACTTAATGTCATTTTCACTCACCGCACGGTCTATTGCGTCCAGTTTAACAAGAAGTTTTGAAATTTCATCTGTTATACGTGTCAGCAATTCTTGTGCCCTTGTGGGGTGGCACATATTGAGACGTATTCTGTAGAGAGCCTGGTATACAAGAATGCATGATCATTACATCGGCTCTTGCAGAAACTGTGGACTAACAGCTAATGACATAATTATGAAGTTCCTGGACAATGCCAATGAACAAAGGGCGTTAAACTTGAATAATATCTATGATATTACCTACTATACGTCCTACCACCCATGTGAACTATTCCAATAAAATATACTCATTTCCCAAACTAGGCGTTATGTATAAAGAGTGTCATGTTTGTCTTATTACAAATGCATGATGATACATTTGCTTAATTACTCTGTTGTATCTGACAATCACCATCAACTGACGGGCATATCACTTTACAACTTGTCTTGAAGGCAATGCTTGTCATCCACTAAAAGCACCTGTTTTGCGTCATCTTTCAGAAAATAATGCGCTGGTGGGATGTATTGGATTATGTTCCCATTGTGGGTACTATAAAAAATACTGTTGAGTGTGTCGAAGACCTTGCAGAAGGGAAATACAAATTAGCAGCAGAGAAAGGATTGCAAGCGGCCATAGGCCTAGCGTCTGACCTGTCAACTGGTGGAACTGGGCGTATCTTTGAAGAAGTCGGGGTTAAATATGGGACAGAAGCAGTGGAGAAAGTAGTGCTAGAAGGCGCTGAAGAATTTGGAGAAACTGAGTTAAACCATATCACAGAAGAAGGTGTATCTAGACTTGAAAGGGCATGTGCTGATGGAGATGGCATGGGCATACAACCTGAAGTCATTGGGAAACGGTTTGAGGAAAGGGAGGAATCTACCCTCTATGAAGTAAATGATGCAGAGGAAATCGAATCCACTAACGATGGAGGATCACAGGGTGCATCTGATATCGAACAACTGAATGATAAAGAGCCCACTGACAGCGGCGGATATAAAAATTCCAAAGAAGGAAAGCCGTCTCGGAACAAAATAGAAGTCAAAGATCGTGATAAAAATAAACTTTGCCCGGAAAAGGGTAACACATATAGACGTCCACAGCCCAGGATAAATTCTTCATCTTCAAAAGAAGAAGATCGAGAACCCAAACGCGGTCATCATGTTATCAATAATGATGTACCAGATGTGTTCCAGAAGATTGTTAACGATTACATAGAAAAGATGTATTACAGAAATGTGAGCAACTACCCACAAAATCTGTTAACGATGGAAACAGATGGAAATATCAGGAAAGCTCTAAAAGAAGAATATGACAATCCTCTGGAACCTAAATACAAAAAAGATATACGATATGTAATGGTGGTACATCGTGAAGTGAACGATAATTGTACCTCTGAGTCAGATAATGACATCAAATATGGTTTTCTGATCAAAGTGCTTAGAGATAGAGCAGTTAGACAAATGATCACATACTATGACAGCGGAACTGACACATCTCAACTTAAGAAACTGCGAAAAGCTGTAAAGGATATGAATGATGGCGAATACTTTGTAGATAAAAAAGCACGAGATTTGTGGTTTCAGAAAGGTGGAAGTGGAGCTGTAGAAAAATTTGAAAATGCCAAAGTCGAGGTGAAGAAAATGTTTGAACGACTCTGTACTAGAAGTGCTAGAGGTGATTATATGACTAGATCCTGGGCCGAAGAAATAGGAAATACAATCAGAGAAAAGTATGGTGGAGAAACCATGAGGGACATACAATCCGTTCAACGTCGTCGTTTGTCTCGTTATGTTGAAAATGATCAACAAGAAGGTAAGATGCATATCATTCCAGTTTTAAGCGAATATTGCCGTGAATGTATGAATGTGTGAATGCACTATGGTGACGGCATTCGTGATATGTAGCACCCTAAAATGGGTTAGATTTCCAATAATATTAACACTCGGGCATAAACAAATTATGTGGTTCAAACAATTTTATTTTCCCGTGTACTTTATACATGATGATCTTTAGGATTGACAATCCAAACAAGATCAACGAATTAGCACCAATGGCATAAAACTGTTTTTATTTATGTCTAGCTGGTTGCCTATCCAGCCCTGCTGTTACCTTTCCCATATATGCAAGGCTAGGCACATTTGCAGTCAAGTTTTGATGTTTATCCACTTGCCAAACCACCCCTGCTAACTTGGCGATATACACCATCATTTCGCTGTTGCCATGGCATGATCTTCCTGCTAGGCGTATTTGCATACATTTTGGGAATACTTATTCACTTGTCTATTAATGTTTGTTATTATCTTAACAAAAATGATATCGTAGTTTCGACTAAACTAAGATATCTGTGATGTTTGTCAAAAAAGAACAGAACCTTTGCAGAAATATTTATGACATGATCAAAATTGAATCTGGCTGTTTCTCATTTTTGTGTAAATTCTCTAAATCGGCAGAAACTAAATAATTGCAAGCCATGGGAAACATGTATTGTGCAAATTCTATTAAAAAGGGACATTGTAACAACTTGCATATTTCTCATGTCCTTCAACCTTGATGAACAGATGCCCCTCAAGTCATTATTTCTCTGATCCTGTAAACTAGCGAATGGGTCCTAAAGTATCAGAAGAACATTTCTGGTATGCCACTAAAGTATCAGAAGGGCATTTCCTACTTTACGATACATCCATTTTCGTTGAAGACATTTTATTTTAATCATCATGTTTAAATCACATTTCACAGAGCGGGAATTCAGGCATATGTTTTTATTATAAGAATAGATTTTATTTGTATTTTATATTGTTCGTTAATATTTGAAACCCTAACCCTAACAACAATGAATCCACAGCCTTCGTGAAATGGTGGATGATTTGATCTTCCTCGTACAAATTCTGTTGAGTTCCTTTTAATATGTTTGCTGAAGAAGAAACCCTGTTCCTTACACCCACATTTCGTAGGCAGTTTATTCAGTCAACAAAAAAAAATACAGTTATTGTTTCCTTTATAGTTTGTATATGTTGTTGTGTCACTCTTATTTAGACATGCCAATTGTAATTATGTATGGTCTTGTCAACTGTACATGTTGGGCCTGTTCATTTTATTCCCTTTAGGACCACGACTTAAAGATCAACATGGACATTATTACACTAAAACTGTCTTCTGTTCCTTTTTTTCACACACACATGTTGCTGATGTTTGTCTTTTCAGATACGGATAATCCATGTTATCGCCCTGCACACGTGAATCATATGTGAGTCCATATGCGAAACTGGTTTCGTCCTACTTGCTTTTATTGATGTTAAGTTAATCACAAAAAGCCATATTCAAAACTCTACATCGCACTACTTCTCTAAAAATAAGATACATAACATTAAAATTAGTCATAATGCACACTGGAGTAGGGCATTCTGGTAGTCGAGCCCAATTACCTTGTGACTAGTGTCACATATATCAGTCTTTCTATTGTTTCTACCTAATCCGTCTATTGCCTCTACCAAGTGAAACTATAGATACACACGCTGATGCTCTTAGATCAGCATGTGTAATGTGGATCCGATTACAGAATTCCTTAACCCAGTGTCAGGTTATGGCTACATTTGAATACATTAATTCTCCGATTTTAAGAAGTGGCACGGCACAAAGTTCACTTATTTGTCATCACCTAAAGCAGTTAGAACGAAGTCGGCCTTGCGATTTTCCATTTTAATATTCCGATACTCCCGTGCTCTTATTTCTTTGAATTCGTAGTCAACTTGGTATATTGTGATAGATTAGCAGTCAATGTGGCCATCATTCAACACCTGGGTCAAAATTAACGCGATTTTATAAACCTGGTACTTTCCGCTAAAAGTATATTTTTTAAATGACAGTGGCTCAATAACATAGTTTAATGACTAACAGCTTCATTGATTAAAAAAAGATGAATATTTAACATTTCTTCTAAATTCTGAATCCCTGAGTTCTTTTTATACAATATAATCATAACAATCATGTTTCTCTGTCATCGGAAAATTTCATTACAGATGCGATGGATGCGGAGAGTTTCCCATCATTGGATCAAGGTATAACTGCAGTATATGTGATGACTTTGATCTTTGCTCAAAGTGTTTTGCAGTGAAAACTAAACACGACCATGTCTTTAATCGCATTGCTCGGGCAGGTATGTCAATCTGAACGTTCTACGCAATCAACCATTGGGGATTGCCTGGAAAATTAAGGATTTGGGTCAGATTTTTATGTTTCATAAGGGATGGCTGTTTTTATGTCGGTCTGTTTGTTTGTTTGTTTGTTTGTTTGTTTGTCTGTCGGTCTGTCTGCCTGTCTGTCTGTCTCCCTGCCTGCCTGCCTACATATCTGACTGTTTGTCTACCTGCTTATCTATCTATCTATCTATCTGTCTGTCTGTCTGTCTGTCTGTCTGTCTGTCTGTCTGTCTGTCTGTCTGTCTGTCTGGCTGGCTGTCTGTCTGTGTCTGTCTGTCTGTCTGTCCAAATGATTTTCTAAGTTCAAACGAAATTTGATGCATATTTCTAGGGTATTACTAGTATTATATTATTGCTGTATTATATAATAACAATAACAATAATTAATATTATCATCATTTTTTAATTCCCTGCCCCCCCCCCCCACCACCACGATATTTGTAGATTGAAACTGTTGGAGGGTCACATTAAAGGTTGTAGGTTGTCTTATTTTGGCATCCCACCACTGCACCTATTACACTACATTGGCAGAACACATCAGTCTCATCTCTGTTAAAAGCCATGCTATGAACTGTTTTGTTAGACGATAAATTAGTCACACTGCAGAAAGAGGTAACAGGGTAGTATCACATTTAGGATGGTATATGTCTGTCTCTCAGATAGACCCTCTCGAAAATGCTTAATAGAAAGGTGTGCATTGTCTCCTTTTCACAGATGCAGAACCAGAGAAAGTTGGTACTCCGTGTTCATATATCAACAGTATCATCCACCGAGGACATATGTTAGTAATTCTTATTTTACAATATGCTCCATCCGTCCAACCATGCATGTTTGCGTTCGTCCGTCCGTAACAAATCATTGATCAGATACGTAATTACCAATTTCTTTCAAACTTGGCAAAAATGTGACACGTCAAATAGGACATATGCACGTCACATTCTTTCTCGACATACGCAAATCTGACCGATTGGCGGCCATATCTGTCAATAAAAATCAATATTTACAGCATAACTCAAAAAGTATAATACATATAGAGACTCCATTCAAACATTCTTTTATCACAATGATCTTTAAATGTGACCTTCATCCTCATGGTAAACACTCAAGAGCTAGCCATTCCATGTCAATCACAGACACTTTGATGTATTCATGGTTGTTTGTTTGTTTTAAATGATGTCTTCTGGTAATGTAGGAAAGGGAAAATATACACAAGGTTTACTTTTAGTGCCTATATAACTTTTTACTAAATGGTGGCATGTTTGGAGTAATATTTGAATATACCACAATATATAATATAATGTAACTGGATAATTCAAAACGTTAATACATATGAACCCCATTCGAGTGTCTAGCCCCATATAATCACATGCAAGCTTTATGTTGACACGATTCTACCTGATCAAAATGAAGCTATTTTTGCATATTACAGACAGCCTGTAACATTTATATGACCAATTTCTTTCAAAATGATGTGAAAAGGCAGTGCAGAACAAGAGAGGAAGGGAAAAATATAATGTGTGAATTGTTTTGGTGTTCTCATAACTTTTAATAATGGTATTTGTAGTGAACGATTTACAAAAACTTTAACATATAGAGCCTCGAGTCATCTCTATTGTATTAGGTGGACAATCTCTTTGTGGACGTTCACCTTTGACCTTAACTTTTTGGGCCAATTGTCAAAGTCCAGTCATTTTCTGCATATCACAGACACTTATTTATTTCTCAATGAGTTCTCTTAAAATCATGTCACCATTCAGTCAAATAGAAGTTATATAGTTGAGGTATGTGTCTTGTACTAACTTTAAAACTTGTTTCTCTACCCCTTTGTCAATTTCATTATTGTTACCATTTTGGAAGATATTTTGATATCAGAATAAGAGTGATGTTGGCTTTATATTGCGACCCATTCAGAAATATCAATTAATTACAACTTCACAATTTGTTTGCAAGAATGGTGTGAACACAGATTCTTAACAAGTTCGGCTTCCTAAATGTGATATTAATTCACTAAATCAATTAAAGAAAGTACGTTCTACGTTTTAATCGTATTCTATGAACTTATATAAAAAAATCTAACAAACTCTGTTCCGTTATTTGTTCCAGGTGTGATGGATGTAAGATGTATCCTATAAAAGGACCTAGATATGATTGCATCATATGCGATGACTTTGACTTTTGTCCACGCTGTTTTCAAGAGGATACAAAGCACAGACATTTTTTTTGTAGACATGGTTCGCCTGGTAAGTAGTTGGAAATATCGGTCCTTGTTATGGTACATCAGAATCAAACAATGGTATTTGGTATGGTACAGCAGAATCAAACAATGGTATTTGGGGAGAGAGAGAGAGAGAGAGAGAGAGAGAGAGAGAGAGAGAGAGAGAGAGAGAGAGAGAGAGAGAGAGAGAGAGAGAGAGAGAGAGAGAGAGAGAGAGAGAGAGAGGAGAGAGAGGGAGGGAGGGAGGGAGGGAGGGAGGGAGGGAGAGAGAGAGGGAGAGAGAGAGAGAGAGAGAGAGAGAGAGAGAGAGAGAGAGAGAGAGGGAGAGAGAGAGAGAATGCGCATAATATGTACTCGGATAGTGAGGAGGGTGTTAAGGTATACACAATAGATCGCCCATCCATCACCAAACAAAATGGATTAAAATGCCGAATGGGTAGGTAGGGCTTTTTCAAAGTAATTGACGAAAAGATGTCACATTCAAAGTAAAAAGAACAACTGTTAAATAAAATAAAGTGGATGGTGCTTTCTCAGTAAGTAACACAACAAAATAACCCTTTTCTTTACCCAACTATCTACCCTACATTCTGTACAGGCACAACGGGAAGTACAACTAATATTTTGAACATATTTATTTCTGTCATTCCCAAAACCTTTATGGTACTACTTTATGTTGGAATCCAAGGTGAACTCAATGGCTTCTCCTTGCCATTATCATGAAAACTGAAGTTTGGATTTCGATGTCGAAGGTGCTACTCTGTTTAAAAATTCAGGGCCATTCTATCCATAGCAAATTGTTGCTTCAAAATGAATTGCGGAATAACGCTAGTGCAATGAGATAATTATATCAAACAACATTTCAACCAAAGACAACGTCGAACACAATTTAAAAGTGGATCTTAAACTGCGTACCTAGTTTAATAGTTTTTCAGGGCCACCAAATATTCCAAAAAGATATCTGCCATTTTATCAGTAAATGTTTAACATAAGGAACAAGATGTAAATTAGATCGAGCACATCTTCGGAGTCACTGCATGTAGGCGACCTCACGTTGAACGACTTTTTTCTTTGACGTGATACAAAATGGTATGTTAACCCTGTCTGTTTCCTGACAAATGTCAAAATAGACCGCTGGTTTTTTGGAGTTTCACTCGCTGACATTATTGCGACTTGCTGTCTTCAAATGAAGGAGATTTTCAAGACTACTGTTACTCGCGGAAAATGCACAGTGCTAGTGCATCTGCGCACTTTTTGTTCCAATTTCCCGCATAAAGAATTTTTAATTCGCTATGCGGCAAAAATTTCAATTTTTAACTGGACACATATTTATTCAAAGTTAAGCCAGCGTGCAATAGAGAACATATTAGCGAGGAACCAGTGTAATACATCTTTTGACTTTAGTAGAGAACTATCAATTCAAAGCGCGCGTGCTAGGAATCGTCACGTAAATAACGATTTTAACAACATCGCTATGTATTCGATTTTTTTCTTTCTTTTTTCCTAAAAATCCCCGCAGGCTGCGGTACTTATTGTATACACACAACTGTGTTTCCGGTCAACAAATTACATCAATAATTAAGTTCACAGATTGTATTAACCTGATTTCGCTTCTTGTATGGATAAATAATGTCTCATAATTCCGTCCTTGAAAATTACTATCACAAAAAGTAACTGGTGATAATAGCGCATTCACCACGCATGCACTTTCTACGGACAAACCAACAGCTGATTTCAATTGTAGTGCGTACACGTTGCCACTACTTCTATTCTAGAAAATTCGTCATGGTCTTAATTTGTAGAAGATATCTAAAGTCATTCACAGGGGAACCTTCCAGTAACTCAGCCAACGCACTCAAGTAATAGTGAGTCGTGTAAGGAGCTTTCCTTAACCGACTGAACTGCGATAATTGACAGGAAGTCCCACATGTGCGCATGCGTGACCTTTTAAAATATAAATTCCATGTTTTTAATACATATTATGAACCAACTGAGCCCCAAAACGGCATATCTTACACTGATGTCTGTGTGTCTGTGATGCTTTTTTATATGGCCATTGTTTGAGTTGAGTAACATATTGATTCATAATAATTTTCCACTTCATGTAGATATGGGAACAATCACGATCATAAATTTTTACTTAAACGTTTGCAGAGGAAAATATGTGAGCTAGTTGTTCATATGTCATTAATAATTTCATATGTACTGTTTTATACATTGAATCTTTAGTCAGCATGATATTGTTTGCCTTTATGTTGAGACCGACAAGCCTTTGCCTGTAAGAATGCCTATTTTAACAATTTTCTTCCGGAAAGATGACTGCAAATGGTCGGTATTTAGTATATATATTTACTCGCCCCCAATAACTGTAACAGTTCTTCCTATATAGACCATAATCAGTATTTTTTATGTCTACTTCTCACAGATGAGGAACTCGAATTTGCTGGTATTTCAGGTCCGAACAAAAACCTCGCTATACATCGGAGAACACTGTAAGGAATCAATTTTGAAAAAAAAGAATCTTCTATGAGAGCAAATGTTGTACATAATAGGAGTTATAAATCGGTGTAATTTAAGAAGTCAATTTTCACGAGCAATAATATCTCCAGGTGTTTAGGAGCTTAAATCTCTGCACGGGGCTATATATTCCTTGACAGCGGCTGCAATATGGTATATTGAGTAATTTTATTGCTGTTATGTTTGTCATTTATTGTGCAGTAATTTTCTGATTTTTAAAACGGTTTTATACGTGACTGCCATGTGCAAGTGAGCGCATCAGCCAATCATGATTCAGTAAATACGTGTAAATCTCATACTCCAAAAGTTCAGCGAAATATACCCCATGCCAGTCAGGACTCAGCAGTAATAAAAGAAAGAAAATACCAAGATACCGGTATGTGAAAGAATAGACGGGAATTCGAAGTAGGACACACAGTTTATTAATCTTTCGCTACACTGCAACAAATCTATAACGTGCCGACTCGTATGAACTAGGTCAACGTCACACACCATAGTTGCCTACCGATACAGCTAACCGAGTTACTATAACAACATGACGAAAGTACACAAACGTCGATTTGATGTGGTCACAGCAGAAGAAATTAAAAAGAAAGTGGCGTAGATAGTTCCAGAAAACACAAAAAAGAATACAAATATGGGTGTAAATACTATTACAAATGTAGTCAATAGCCTTCAAAACAAGCTCAGACTACCGAAATGGGTTACAGAGTGTTGTTTTTCTTTCTTATCAGATCGCGTGTAACGGTGTCTGTCAACACAGAGGTCAGGGTTAAACAGTTTGATGGGGGGGGGGGGAGGTTCTTTTCAACCTGCATGACAGTGATTTTTTTCGAGATCAGCTAGACGGAATGTTTTGTTTTTGCCAAGTAGGAGTACAGCAAAAGATTTTGGTGTTGAAATATATGCTTTAAATTTTACTTGTCGCCTCATCATGTCGCGTGGCGTCGCATTACGTAGCGTTGTGTAGAATCCTAGTCTAATGTCTATCAATCAACATTTTTTAAAAATATTTCTTTGGTTTGTATACATAATACGTATAATATTACATTACATTACATTACATTACATGCGTGCGTGACATGTGTACATAACTACCTACCTACCTACATACATACATACATACATACATACATACATACGATACATTTACACACATACATAATTTTTATGCACCAATACATATACATACATACATACATACATAATCTATCAATCTGTCAATTTATCGTATTACAGATTATGTAATATGTACAATTGTCACCATGGTGATTTATATAATGTGGAGAACTCATTACGCCATACATTGAAAATCGTGTCATGATCTGTCGAAATTCTTTCGTTGTCATCTTAAACCGCGATGTCTTTACGCCAACAAGGTCCAAGACACTTGATGTGTTCCCAGAATCAGCGAGGGTTTGTCAGTACAGACGGGTTCTATTTCGGAGAGAATTTTTTTTTTGTACTGCCTGGTTTGGAATCTTAATTTCTTATCGAGGTAACGCCCAGCTGTTTTAAACTCTACACGGTGTCTTGCTGGGAGCACTGTTATTACGACATTTCAGGAATAATCGTTCTTTAGAAGTGCACGATCTTCCACAGATTCCTAAGGTCATCATTCCGGTATGGTTCATGGTGATGTAATCGACGACGAGATTCCGTGCTACAGTCATTTGGCAGGCTAGCTAGAGTTCATCTCATTGTTAAGGAAATCACAAACTTGCATACACATAGTCTTTATGTTGTTGGTAATCCCTACAACTAAAAATATTATCGATGATAGAGATAATTGCTTCATGAGCTATGCTATAATTAATATTCATAAAATTGTCTGGCAAATTACGTAACTCATATTTCATAGCTGCAAACTTTCTATAAGTACTTGTAGGCTTTAGGTTGAACACCTTAATTCTGAGCTTCAGAAGAAATAACTTGACGAGTATTAAACATAATGCAGTGCTCTGGCATTCACACAGTTACATGTAATTGATAACCCTAAAACCAATTAATTAATGAACTTTCTTACGTTATTAAACAAACCTGATTTAAATTTCCGTAGGTGTGATGGTTGTGGGATGTATCCGCTCAAAGGACTGAGGTACAAATGTAGCGTATGCGATAACTTTGATTACTGTTCGGACTGCTTCAACGTCAACACTATGGACAGTAGTAGTCTAAGTCCTGAGTCCGAGGACAACCATCCCTTTGTTTACATTAAAACTTCAGGCAAGTATAAGGCAGAGGATCCTCTCTTCGTTTCTTTCCCCACTTGAAATGTACTTCTGTATGACTGTTCACAATAGCAAGACATACACAGGGGCAGAAAAAAACAGAACAGACAGACAGACAGATAGACAGACGGACAGACATACAAAAACAGACTCATCTGATAGATAGTGAGAACGAAAGAGACAACTAGTCAACCAGCCAGAGACAGAGCCAGACATAATGAAAGACAGAAAGACAGATATAGACAGGGTGAAAAAAACATACCGGAACACAGACAGTAAACTTACATTTTGTAATTACTTTTTAGGGGGACACCCGATGCCTGCTGGTTATCCTGTTATTAGAAGAAATTGCAAGAGAATATATGATTATCAACAGCGCCGTGCACTGTTCTCGAAATACCCCTAGGAAGTCTGATTTCAGTCTGAGTAGTGGAGAAGAAAATAGTCATGATATCACTTTCATCATATAAGTGTTTGCGAATCCTTTGTAAATATGCGAAGTGGTATTTTGTAGTACTATTATCATCGCATACGACAGTTGAAAAACTGACCATTAAAACTATACATCGAACCTTGTACATCATTGCCGTAGTGCTATGGAGTGGAGCATGACCAAAAGTTTTCTGGTGGTGGTGGTTGTGGATGGGTGAGTTGGTTGGTTTCGGTGCGTGTGCGTGCGTGCGTCTATGTATGTATGTATGTATGTATGTATGTATGTATGTGTGTGTGTGTGTGTGTGTGTGTGTGTGTGTATGTATGTATGTATGTATGTATGTATGTATGTATGTATGTATGCATAAGTCATGTTTGATGAGATTTTAGCCTATATATGATGTGCTTGTTATTACATACAGTGAAACCTGGATCGTAGAAACAAAATGATGTCTTCTTACTTACGTTTATAGCCTGGCTCAACAAAGTTGATGTACGTATATCATATTTTTATTCACTGACATGATAAAAAGTACAATTTATATGTTGCGCGGAACTTTAAAAACAACCGGAAATATATATATATATATATATCCCCCGACGGGGGAAATGTAGCAGTGTTAGTTGGATAGTTATCATATTACAATATAGAATTTGTGGAATTTTCTCGAGCCAGTCTTGTTTCTGCTCTCCTTGTTTCAGATTATTCTTTCTTATTTGAAGTGTGTGCAAAGAAAACTTTTGGTTTGTCAAACGTTATGCTCCCTTTTGTAAGTAGTTTAGAATTATACGACACTTTTAATGTGAAACTGAATGTTGCTGCGATCCAGACATGCTATCACTTTTGGCTTGTTTCTCTAAAACTAACAAAAATGTCAATATGTTTTACTTGACTTTCCTGTTTCAGTTATCCGTAAATAGATTAATTCGCTACGCTACAAACGTGAGCAAAACGTAGTTATACAACATCCACTTGTGTTTACTTTTCAAATAACTATTTCATTCACGAGCAACAACTCGGTTTGAACAATATAATATACTAGTCTTGCTGCTAGACGTTCGGGCTTTCTTCCGATATGATAAGCGAAGCTGAATATGGATGACAAAAATAGCCATTGTCTTCTGTTTGTGCTTGTCGTCAATGCGGTTCTCTGATTGGCAGTTATTTTAATATATCCCAGAACTGCAGAGATAACTTTTGCTAATTTTGGATGTTCCATCCTCGATAGCGATGTTCGGTCGTGTGTCGTATTGTATCGGAAGAACACCCGAGCTCTAGCAGCTAGACTAATAATATACAAGATGCTCACGCGAGTCACTAATTAACAGCGACAAATTAAGTTAAATATTCACTAAGTGATTGATCGTGACTTGTATTTAATTGACGCCTTGTTATATATATATATATATATATATATATATATATATATATATATATATATATATATATATATATATATATATATATATATATATATATATATATAAAGGTATGACATCATCAAAGCCGTAATGTAACCGTCATTCTTGGCGAAAAGTTGCATCTACATAACCTTGTTTAATCCAAATTAGGACACTGGCATCTTTCAAAATGAATGTTTCAAGGTCTGTAGAATCCAATAGAATAAATGTTTTTTTTCTTCTGATTTTTGACAACCAAAATCTTAGTCTGGCTTGTTATGTGAAGTTTGAATCTGCCATTAGTGAATACCCGAATGCCTGTTCCTGAAGAATGGTCGAGAACCTTAACCTACGCTGGTCTAGATGAAAAAAAAAAACATTGCATAGAAGAACAGTCAATTTTACAGACAGTTATGAAATCTATGGACTATATTTTTGAATATATTCAGTGTTTTAAAATATACCAGTCATTACCCGCTCCTAGGCCTGTCACTAGAATCACTCTCAATAAAGTTTGGTTGGGTTTGGTGTGGTATAGTATGGTAAGGAGTATAATGCACTGGTGGTAAGTTGCATATATAGGGAGAGTCTGTTGCATTGGATATCACGATTATCGTTACTATTAATGGAGGGTAGTATAACGCTAATATCTACTACTTACATTGTGCCTGAAACAATCCTTGGGCAGAAATCATAGAAAGACACGGATAACAGTTTCTCATGCAGACATCTTGAAGATATGTACGCATAACACTGACGCAATTGAAAATAACACTTTAATCTAATCAAATAATTAATATTGTTAGTTATACGCTATCGATTGATTGTCGTACAAAGGTACATGTATACATGTCACTCCCCACTGAGAGTAAACATTTAAACAGGACAACCAATCAAGAACAAATCACTATGATATACTAATATTATATCATTGTTCGACTTTGGTAGGAATATTCAATTTATGAAGCAATGTCGCAAAACCTTGATTGGACAGTATTCGCTAGGATAACTTCCAATGTTATGATTATAAAATGATTTTATATAAAACCTTCGTAAACTAGACATTCAAATAAGCGCGCCTTCCGTATTTTTGTAATGGTGACCATGGTAAGGAGTAAAATGTCGTAATTAAGATCGTATAATCTTGCATTCTTAGGGGAATATGGCATACCACTGCTACCTCATGTGTTAGGACTAGGGTTTGGGTTAAGTTTAGGGTTGGGGCGAGGCACCGTACTTATGCATAATATCAGACCATTGCAATCACATCGCTATTTAGTGAGTAATTGTTTGATGTGGTGGGAGGAGAGAAAATAGTCAAAATGTGCCCCACGGGAGTAAAACGTGAACAATTAGGTAAGATGTTGTGGTGATGTTGCCCTCGGTCCTGACAATATCGTGAGCTTACCAAGTAATGTCTGTTAGTTAATGTTCTGGCCTTTAGTTCACTGAGTCAATGAGATTCAAACACAGGTATTGGTAAATACAGAGCTGCTTTCTCACAAATTCATAATCGTAGTAGTCCGCAAATAACCAATACCTTTACAATTGTCAACGTGTTATACGTAGTAGTGGTGGGATTAGATCCTTTAAAACAATTGATTCTTGAAATACCGTTGGAAAGGCGTTCGTCCAGGAAAATAAAAAACTAACGTAAAAGACGCAATAACGATGAAATAAAGGTAAATACAGGAAAACCAGCCTATCTAACATCAGATTTTAATCAGATTGGTTGCGCTCCAACAATTAAGAAGCACAAATCTAAAGACTTTGCCCGTTCGGAAGGCATAAACTTTAAATCTGGTTTTGAAATATTTTAATGGGCGAGGGTCACGTCTTACAGAAGGGAAATTGAGGAAGGGGTTAGTTTTAGTACGACGGTGATGGAGAAGGTAATACTTTAGGCAACTGCAGAGGCCTCATTTCTCCGGTCTTCCCCAATGCTTGAGTAGAACAATGAAATCTGTTACGGAAGCTGTCGTCAGCAGTTGAGCAGTTGAAGGTGGGGAGGGTTGGCAAACAGTGATGGTGGTGGTGGGGGAGATAAGGTAGGGTGGGTTGGGCAAATGGTGGTGGTAGTTGGGGGGGGGGGGTTGAGTCATATTTTAGAAAATGGATCTAAGAAATGGTCAGTATTGCAGCTATCTTTTGGAGTTCTGATAGTCACCCGTAGCTATTTTGCCTGTAGTGCCTTCACAGAATCCCACCATGGTTATTTTGTCGTTGATAATCACGAAAGCCTTTAAAGGTCATTATACCGATCTATGTATTGGCATACAGTCCTTACCACGTCACAGCTGGCAGCATTTCACCCAGGTGTTTGAAATGCTTTACTGTGGGTTGGGGTTGGGGTGGGGATGGCGATCTTTAGAGCAGAGAATAGGGGCAGAGCCTCATTTTAGGAAATGGGTTGACGTAGGGTCACATTTTACTCGGCAATTTAATTTGTTTGGTGGTCGGAGATCTACTTTTCTTGAGTAGGGTGACCCAGTTGTTCATTATGGGATCGTGTTATCTCTTCATTTTTATAATGACATGATTTAGGATACAAACATGTGAGGCCGTATGTTGTCAATTTACGTACAGTTTTAACAGGACTTAGAACCACTGACGATAACAACATCGTTGATTTGATCATGCCGAAATGTAAGGACTGCTGGACCTAAAGCCACCACTCATTATGTTGTTTAGACGAGTGATTTATGAATACTAATGTTCTGCATTTCAAAGTAGTTGTGGCATTTAGTTTACTCAATACATGACATTTGACACTTGCTCTACTAAGAACAAATGATTTAGTAGCTGTATAAGATTATTATTTGCATGGATTATCTCTTCTTATTTTCAAACAATGGTTGGCAATGTACCAGGAACACTTGAAAATAATCAAGTACGTCACATCAAGTCCTGTAAATAAAGCCTGAAAAAAAAATTCGATAATCAACATCGTTGATACGATATCAAGTAAATAGGGTAATGATCAGTATGATTGTTTTATAAGTTTAAAATGTACCAGCTAGGTCACCAAAAGTATACGTAGGTCAAAACGTTCATATGTTCAGTGATTTGCCCGTCCCTTAAAATCCATGTACAGACATCTCTGTCATATCTATAGCTTTTGGGGACCTTGAGGTCTTCAGTATTGTTATATTTGTCATAATTATAGACCTCGATATCAGTAGTCTTGGCAAGACGATTTTGTAATTAAGCATCACCAAAATTGCTGTATGTTTCCTTAACGACTATATCAGTTGCTATTTTGTGACTGATTTTCATCTATAACAACCATGTCTTATGTATATATTACACTTTCCACCAACGTTTTTATAAAAATATAGAAAAAATAAGATGACCATGAATTGTTTTACTATGACCTTGACCTTTGATCGGAAATGTCAAATAAGCAATGAGTTGCCCGTCTCCCCAAACATACATACACATATTATGATTATGATTATAGCACTTCTGGAGCCTGAGATTTGACGTTTTTTAATGTTTAGCATCCTTCAAAATAATCCAACCATTACCATGGAAACTGCCTCCTGCGAATTTGCGCAATAAGAATTCAGAGGGGCAACATCAGTTTTTTGATGGCCCAGATATTACTCTAACTAAATATGATGTCAAAAATTGTACTTCAAACCATGTAAGGTAACATGGTTTGGACCTTGTCGTCCTGACTAAGGTTGGCTGAAATGGATCACAAATAACTGTTCTGCCTGTCTACTCAACCGATTGTAGATGTCAGGTATTTAGGTAGCAGTATTATCGGCTGATCCTACCGCCACCTAGTGGAATTTGTCATTCTGATGAGGATCGTCGAACTAAATATGTGCACCACCTGCAAGGAGGTCCATAGACTATTAAATTAAAATATCAGACGATGTTATGTCTACTACAAGTTGACTGTTGTTGACAATTATGGACGGTGTTTTTGGTAAATTTGTTAGAATATTGTAATTCGAATTGCCTCAAAATTATTTTAGATCCCTAGTTTATTTCATTCATCATTACAATTTTCCAGGGTTAAAGCTGTAAGACACTGGAATTATTTATAGCCAACCTCAAAAATCCTTTTTTGCTTTTTTTGTGCATTTCCTAGTAATTATTTTTCTGAGATTTTGTGTAATTTTCATAACAGTAGATTTTTTGTAAAATGGTGACTATAATATAAAAGTATACAACAATATTTTACCAACTTTCTGTGTAAAATGTGTTTTATAGTGAGACATCATATGAAACCACTAACCACTTTATTATATCGCTAAAACAAAACTACATAGTGAACAACTGAACCACTTCTACATGTTACCAAAATAAAAAATACAACAAACAGCGGAGCTATTCTGACCGATAGGTCGCTTGTCTTGAGTAGGGTGCCCCAGTTGCTCATCACGGGATCGTGTTCTCGCTCCATTGATATAATGACATGATTTAGGATACAAACATGTGAGGCCGTATGTTGTCAATTTACGTACAGTTTTAACAGGTATAGAACCACTGACGATAACAACATCGTTGATTTGATCATGCCGAAATGTAAGGACTGCTGGACCTAAAGCCACCACTCATTATGTTGTTTAGACGAGTGATTTATGAATACTAATGTTCTGCATTTCAAAGTAGTTGTGGCATTTAGTTTACTCAATACATGACATTTGACACTTGCTCTACTAAGAACAAATGATTTAGTAGCTGTATAAGATTATTATTTGCATGGATTATCTCTTCTTATTTTCAAACAATGGTTGGCAATGTACCAGGAACACTTGAAAATAATCAAGTACGTCTCATCAAGTCCTGTAAATAAAGCCTGAAAAAAAAATTCGATAATCAACATCGTTGATACGATATCAAGTAAATAGGGTAATGATCAGTATGATTGTTTTATAAGTTTAAAATGTACCAGCGAGGTCACCAAAAGTATACGTAGGTCAAAACGTTCTTATGTTCAGTGATTTGCCCGTCCCTTAAAATCCATGTACAGACATCTCTGTCATATCTATAGCTTTTGGGGACCTTGAGGTCTTCAGTATTGTTATATTTGTCATAATTATAGACCTCGATATCAGTAGTCTTGGCAAGACGATTTTGTAATTAAGCATCACCAAATTTGCTGTATGTTTCCTTAACGACTATATCAGTTGCTATTTTGTGACTGATTTTCATCTATAACAACCATGTCTTATGTACATATTACACTTTCCACCAACGTTTTTATAAAAATATAGAAAAAATAAGATGACCATGAATTGTTTTACTATGACCTTGACCTTTGATCGGAAATGTCAAATAAGCAATGAGTTGCCCGTCTCCCCAAACATACATACACATATTATGATTATGATTATAGCACTTCTGGAGCCTGAGATATGACGTTTTTTAATGTTTAGCATCCTTCAAAATAATGAAACCATTACCATGGAAACTGCCTCCTGCGAATTTGCGCAAGAGAATTCAGAGGGGCAAGATCAGTTTTTTGATGGGCCAGATATTACTCTAACTAAATATGATGTCAAAAATTGTACTTCAAACCATGTAAGGTAACACGGTTTGGACCTTGTCGTCCTGACTAAGGTTGGATGAAATGGATCACAAATAACTGTTCTGCCTGTCTACTCAACCGATTGTAGATGTCAGGTATTTAGGTAGCAGTATTATTGGCTGATCCTATCGCAACCTACAGACAGATCTAAAGATCAGTGCTAAAAACTTTAAATTGCTTGTGCGTTATAACCTTTTTAAATCATCCAATGCAACCAGCAAAGTAAATACCAATGGGAGAACGTTTTGAAATGATTGATAAACCGGTCAAGGAAAATTGATTTTACAGGCGTCCTTGTCAATATTAAACATCATTTCAGCTACTGTGAATGAGGTTGTAAAATAATAAACAAAAGAAGCAACTGCGTTCATCACCAAGGGCGCACTCTTAATTGTTCAAATATTACCACGCACCATGTCATGAAGTAGTTTGTATTTTGAACTAGTTGAAATCAACAACAACAACAACAACAACAACAACAACAACAACAACTACAACAACAGCAACAACAACGACGACAAAAACACAACATTATCCTCCCTTTCTGCAAGTCAAGTAATTCTTGGCGACAGCAATCTGTCAATTTTATGTAATTTCATTACCCTTCGATTTAAGAAGTATATCTATAACGTTGAGAAGGGTCTGAAAATCCCATTTTGGGCAGAATTCCAAGCATATGTTCGACAAATCCATAAAATTGAACAATTTATCGCAATGCAGAAGGGAAAATTAGATAAACACTTGAAAAAATGGGGAGCCATGCAAAATATGTGTTTCAATGTATAATTTTTTTTTTTAACTTTCAGCTACCTTCTCTTCCTTTCCTAGTTCTTTTCCTGTTTTTTGAATGTTATTTCCCCTTCTGTGTGGTTGTGGTGTATATTTTTGTGTGTAAAAAAGGCAATAAACTTCTTGCTTAAAAAAACAAAACACAACAACATTAAAAAAGAAAATGTCATATTAAGAGAGCTGGGCATAAACTCCACAAGGGTATGCCGATTTTAAGTGATGACTTTTCTAAAAATGATTAAATATAGGTAGGTCGTGCAGTCTTCGTAATATATACTACTAACATTGTAAACTGTCCAAGCAGGGGCATGAGGCAACAATTCTGGTGAAACCCGAAAACAATAATGAAATACGGGTAATAAAGGCCCAAGGTAGCTATGAGTCACATTTACATACTTACTTCTTTATTTATAGTATATTTTAATAAACTCATTATATACGTCTACACATATTTGTTATTTGGGTATAAGGCCAGAAATGGAATGATTAAAAATATCATATGCCTGCCTGCCTGCCTGCCTGCCTGCCTGCCTGCCTGTCTGTATGTATGTATGTATGTGTGTATGTATGTATGTGTGTATGTGTGTATGTACTTGTACACTTTCTGGTCTTTTAAAAAATGAAACATTTTTAATAATCACAGAAAAAGTTTATATAAATATGGGAGACTCCAAAACAGAATAACGAAAAAGAAATATAAGGTTAGACATGGTGCAAAATTGACGCTTAGTGCGCTCGCGACTGCTGACGCGGTGCGCTGCTTGGCGTGCTCGAGCTCAAACGAATTTTCCTTGCTTAAACTTGTAATACAGAGAGGTAGGACGCGGCATCGAATAAACCAATCAGGACGCTTCAAATCGAACATGTGACCCATGAATTTTCTCTCGAAGCTTGATACCACCTGCTGCCTTCTTGTGGTGATATATATATTTCGCAAGCTACAATACATTGTGGAGTTTGCGGGACATTAAAACAGATTGCCGAAACGGCATATTATATGAACTGAAGCACCGAAACGTTGCGTCTTTTGCGAGGGAAATAAAAAAAACGCAATTGATAATATCTTGGTTTAATCAATATTTGGTGCGAAGAGTTGCGGTAGGCTCGAACACACAGTCGATTCCGGTCTATATTATTTCCATAAAATTACATTAAAATAATCATTAAAACGTAGTCGTTATATATGTGTCTCTTCAAAATATACACTTTGAATGAAGGAGAATATGTAACAACATCATTTGACTGATTAAACAAATACTCGTAAGTTTGCCCCACACAGAAAGCGTCCGTGAACGAGGGCGATGTGGTTTCACGCATACGACGAAAAAGAACACCGAAGTGTCCTACCCCTTCTTTTTTAGGAAATGAGCAAATTGAGCAATTTGAACAAATGCTGAGCTTGTGGAGGTTGAATTTTCAAATTCCAAGATTCGAATCATTCGATCTCGCGATCGCGCGACAAGACAGAGAAGTAAATTCTACGACCGTTGGGGGCGCTATTCAATTGGTACACTCCACAGCTAGCAGCGTCCCGTGTATTCTATTTGTATTCCAGCGCGATTCGATCGAAATAAATATATGTGTATTATAATTACATATTAATTTGCGATTCAAGATACTGAAATAATGATAAACAAGAACTTGACGGAACTTGTTGATATTGTCTATATTCACGTTATTCACTATTGTTATAGGCACTAGAATTGTTGCCTCATGCCCTTGGTCCAAGTAGTTCACTATGGTGTAAGTAAATACATTAAAATAGATATAGAGCATATGTCGCATATAGTTTGTTGAAGTAGCTTGTAGTTTTAAAAAATGAATAATATGCACAATTAATGACTTTAATGTCTAAAGAAGGCACACTTCAATTTCAGCAAGTTATATATATATATATATATATATATATATATATATATATATATATATATATATATATATATATATATATATATATATATATATATATATATATATATATATATATATATATATATATAACCATAACAATGTGCACATGCAACATGAAGTTTGTGTTATAATAGCGTTTACTTTTACTGAGCATTTTGCATTATTGATTTTCGGGAATTTGGTGATATCTTAAGAATGCAAACTTCAAATTTCATTTAACTTGCTTGGTACATATACCCATAACAAATCACACGTGTTTGATGTACTTGTTTACTTAGATTTTTTATTACGATTTGTCATTTATATTGTAATCATTTCTGAAAATAATGCAATATGTTTCTTATAATTCAAACCTTCAATTTTAAATAATTTAGTATATGCATTGATGATCAAGAAGTGCATGTCTTGATGTGTTCGTTAAAGCTTGTTGATGTAGCTTATAACCGTAATGGCTAATTTGCATACACGATTATGCAAGCTCCAAATTTCATATAGTTTAATATTATTAATTTTCCAATTAAGGGGTACATCGTGTATATTATTTCTAGCCCAGACGTTTGCAGTCCAACAATATGTGCAAGACCAAATATTAAGACACACACAGAGAGACAGACACAAGCACAGACAAAAGCATAACATAAACTACCTTTACGGGAGGTAAATTATAAACGTTGTATGTACAATATAATATTTAGCGTTTTTCATACCTTGTGTACTTTGGGTATTATGTATGTAAATGTACAAGGTTGCTGCATCTACGACGCAAGCATGGAATTTTACCAAGCGAAATCCTTGATTTGTTCATTCGTGACCTTATAAAAGTTAAAAAAACAAGTATTGCTTGTCCAGCTCCGATTTGATGACAATACCTGATAACAATAGAAACGTCTTACTGTCATTACCTCCCCTGTTAATGATTACTACTCCTAAAATAGCTGAAACAGAATCCGGATCATTGTGATCGGAACATACTAGATGCCTATGGACGTCCTTGAGTACATTTGTGTGTGGGAGGAAACTTGGTCAATCAACATTTAAACTTCCAATCATGGCTGACCCTCATAAAGATATCACACCATATAATTAAGCTTACTGGCATATTTTAGGATCTTTCAGCCTCATATAAGTATCTTCACTCAGTGACAAGATCAGACCCTAAGCATTGGCTGTTGCCTTGATCACATGCCCAAATGAACTTCAACCCATTCAAAACTGCACATGGGTTTCAATATATTCAAATTGTCAAATTCATTTTCTGGCACTCTGAGGCAACTGTAGTCGTAACCAAGACCAATATGAACAGTTTCAAGTTGGCACTGAGTCAGGTTTGATTAGTGGCCAGCAGACCCAACCAAGTTTTATGTCAGTTTTCACATTGTCAAAGTGATTGTTACTGCTAAAGTTTTGGATCAAATTGAAATACTCTAGCTCACATATTACTATATATGCATACTATACAGTAAAATAAACATAAGAAACATTGTTACTGTATACATGTACATATACTTAAGACAATGGCATATAAAAAACGAATATATGTCATTACAAAGATGGATAAACAACAAGAATTTAAGTACACCAAATAAAGTGCACTGTTGAAAAATTAGGTAAAACAATATGAAGTTGTCATGTACATTTGGCTTAACACCTTGATCACATGCAAACAAACTTACACTTAAAAAATATGTCACCTAAAAAAGCATCGCGTTAGTCGATAACAACCATATTTAAATTCTTTATTTTATCGACTCAATATTTTGATGTAACAGTTTATCATACTATATATGCAAATATAATTATACCATTTGGCTTATAGGGAACTTGCAATCCAGACTGAAAATGCAAAAACGCAAAGGTCTATGGGATTATCTGTGGTTATTGTAATACCTAACATATAGAGCTACAATTAAAATTAACCTCCCACAATGGTCAGGGTAACTATGAATTGATTATCTGTGGTTACAAACAATGTATCAACATTGTTTACAATACTAATTGATTATTATCATCACATTTCCCATGATGCAACATTCAACATGGCGGGTTTGCAAGTTCCCTATTGCGATCATCTAAAATCGTTTTTTTCTTGCACGGAAAACCCTCGAAACATAACTATAATCAAGAAACTACAAAATATGAGAGTTGATGTTTAGAATGTAGTTAATAAACAAGTGATGTACTTTCTCTGAATACTTGTGAGGATATGTTTTCATAAAGATTGTAAAAATATTATTCTAGATCTAGCTAGCTAAGTTTTTTTTCATGGAATGTCATGAACTACACAATATATATGGTAAAAACGTTTATCGTGTGCATCATGTCAGCTGTTGTTTGGTTGCCATTGTTACCAAAATGACTCTTTTTAGTCATAAAGTAAAGAAAAAGTTCATTCAGACTTAGTTCTGACTTTGGTACACATATTAATTACTGCTTTCAAGTTATATGATAAATTTGGCCGATACTCAGCGCCTTAGTAAATTATCTCACTTAATTTTAAAATCTTGAAGCCTTACAAAGACAAAGTGTGTCAAGACACTGAAGCTTTGGTAAAAATAATTTCATCAGAAAAGGTGTTCCCGTAAACCAATGCAGGAAATGTCTAAATTACCCAAACACATTTCAATGGCAAAGGGAAACATACCAAAAGTTGAATAACATTATCAAACTGCTATGTCATAACTCAAAATAATTCTTAGTTGATAACAGTAATAAAGCATTATGCAAAGGTAATTTCCCTACATTGAGTAATAAATGACGAACTAACCAGTTTCCTATTATATATATATATATATATATATATATATATATATATATATATATATATATATATATATATATATATATATATGGAACTTAAATCTTAACCTTACATTCAATTGTATAGTTTCTTACACGATTACATGTTTTGTTTCATTTAGCATGCTATTTTCCAAGAAACTGTTAGTGAATAATTGTCTTTTTTAGAGTAGCGTTGATCATTTCACATCTACACGAATACTTCTTATTATCTGGATGAAAGTGCACATGGATTCGTCAAGTCCCCTGTGAATATCGTTTTACTGAAATGAAAACAAGTAGCCATTATGATAAGAATGTTACAGAGTTCATCAAAAGAAGTTTAAAAGACAACATATTGGTTAGAACTAGGCTGCTGTGGTTTTCATCAAGCAAGTATTTCATTGCAACCACTTTCACTGAAGCAATACTTACTTATTACGCCACGCAACGTTTATGTTGTAAAAGTAATTGTGGTACATTTCTGTTAATACTTTTTTTTCCACTATCACCTTCACTTTATGACCGACTTTCCACCATGCCTTACCATATATTATTTGCCCCAATAGTAGTTTAGGTGTCATTGCTGTTTGACCTTAATTAAGGGTTGAGTACTATTGTACAATCCAAAAGAGGAAATACTGAGTAAGGTTGATAATGGAATCAATGTTAAGGCATAGGCATGACACAATGTCATTTACAATGAGTAGCTGATGGGAAAGGTGAATGCGAGTTGATTACGGGAAAGAAATTATGGTGAGTGTCAGATAAATATGCGGAGACACATGGCAGTGTCTATCTCAGGACCATTACCTTCAGATTGTTGACTTGGGTTTCCATTGCTTTTGACAAAGTCTTGAAGTTTGGGCGGTTTTCGGGATTTTCATCGCAGCATGACGTCATCATGTCATATCTGTTGACAAAACGAAAATAAAATGAAACACATTGAAAATACTATTCACTTTCTGTCTGTCTGTCTGTCTGTCTGTCTGTCTGTCTGTCTGTCTGTCTGTCTGTCTGTCTGTCTGTCTGTCTGTATACATTTATCATTATTTATGGTTATCAACTTACAATTTGTTTCCGCACTCAGGAGGACGAGGGAGTCGATACCCGTTCTTTGTCTTTTTAGCTATCGCTGCCTCACTCATACCATCGAAAGGGTGATATCCTGGTAACATCAAACAGTACAGATATCGTTAACATTTTTAACTATATTGAGAACTTATTAAAATAATTACACAATATATTTCTGTTATAATTGATTAAAAAATTAAATTAAATTAAAAATCATAACAACTTATTAATCTGATTAATGTCAAGTTTGTGTTTCAGTTATTGAGAAATAATTCTAAACTGCAGTCCTTGAGCTCTAGTAACTAGACGTCAAGTCTAGATTCGCCATTGGAATCTCTATCACTGCATCTAGGCGGCTTCATCAGTTATACTGATATGTCCTCACATTTTCACAATATTTGGAATCTTACCTAAATTAAGGATTTCCCAGATCAAAAGTCCAAAGGACCACACATCACTTTCTGTTGCAACGTCTTTGTTTTTGAAAGATTCGGGTGCCATCCATCGACGCGGAATGTCCTTCTGGAAAAGTAAAAAAAAATTGGCTGTACTAGTACGACTGACTGACTGACTGACTGACTGACTTACTCACCTCCAATATATTTTGTCTCAAAACTCATGAAAATAAACAAGATAATTAACTGCATCCATGCATATTCAATACATTGCCAATCGTTCTAATTTGAATAGCAAACATTTATATATTTTTGCGATTAAAGACTAAAGTGGCCTTAAACATTAAAGTAAGCTAAAACCGTTTGCTCACCTTAGTCTTCTTGAAAAACCTTTTAACATCAACCACATCACTGGCATAACCGAACTGAGATATCTTACAGGTCATTGACCTTGTTACCATGACATGTCTTGTAACTAGGTATCTGTGTACAATCTGAGCAAACCATAGTAGAAAAGTGGGAACATATCAAAAGTGAGAAAGCGCTTCGACAATAAATTAAAACAAATCATGATATATCTTATAATTAATCACCTACTGTATGTAGCCAAATAAACATGACACACAAGGTAGCGTGAACCCTCAACACATGCACTCACATTTGATTTAGTTATGTTATTTTGCTTAAGTCCCAGATCAGGATCACTTACGTTTTTGTTTGACAAGTATTCCATTCCCTTCGCTATGTCACAGACAAATGATTGGAACTGAGAGAACGGATGAGAATCTTCTTGAATAACTTGGCGATTTCTTTCCATATAGTCGTGTACACTTCCAGTCACAAAGTATGGCATGATTATGTAAACAGGAGCTGTAGGGCAAGACAACATGAAACCATGGTTAGTTGAAATGTATTGGCTTGTTTGTCAGCTAAAGGGGTCGTCCTAAACACCGATATTAAACTGTACTGTCATGTGTGTAGGGGGAAGTAGACTACCACAATCTTGAATGTTGTACTGTGGGAAATCACGCATTATTCGGTTCATAACCAGGAATTACTGGTATAAACAATCTCACATTCTAAGAAAGAAGGCTCAATGTTTACATAGATACCCAGACCCTTAAAGGAGAGCTATTTTGTCGATGTCGATTTCCAATTCAATACTGTGAACCTACTTACCAGCTTGCTATCTGCTCTGACATTCGCAAAATAATTTGTTGAGAAAATGTTTCATCTAGAAATAACAATTAAAATACCACAGTATTGTAGTATATGTCATGTTATACTTGAAATACCTACGGGATTTCGTGCAGCATCCAAGAAGTTTGACGACATTTGGATGACTGTGCAACATTTTCAACAACTCGATTTCCTTAATAATATCTTGTTCTCCAATATCTTTTCCTTCATCTGAAATGAAAAAAAAAGCTGAAAGATATAGACTCAATACTGTTTTCTGCTACTGGTCTTACTAGCGTCTCTTCGCTATTTGTTTACAACTACATCAGTAATTCAGCAAGACTAAGCTTGGTTAATCTGTTAGACATATGCAGTACAAAATTATTGAGGCTGCAGAAAGCCAATAATATAAACCACAAGTACAGAGAGCATGACACAATCGTTGCAACTATGTGAAGAGTAACTGTCAGTGAACATTTATTTTCTTCACGACCAAAAGCAATAATATACAATTATTCTTCATTAGTTTTGTAAATTAAACAAATAACACAAACAATATACGACTAGGAAGAACCTAGTCTGGTACTATCCTACCTGTCACATGACGACCAAACTTTTAATTGACTGATAACTTATTTCTTTATGTCACTCAAAATATGCAATTAATACATCATACCTTGACACATCTTTATGGCCACATTTGTGATACCTTCCTGCCCATGTATGTCTACAGCAGTTCCCTCGGCAACGTGATGATATTTTCCTCTATAGATTATGTTTATCACTTTCAATTTATCTTTCGGATATTCAAATACCACTGCTCCGAGTTTCATGTATTCAGATTCTTCTGTCTTTGGGGCTTTGAATTCAGCATAGGCTCCTTCCTCAAGTAGAATCTGATAAAGAAAATGTATATTCATTATGTTCTTATCGATATACTTAGTTAGATATCTCTACATACATACATACATGCATGCATGCATGCATTCGTTCATTCATTCATTCATTTATTCATTGAAATAATCAAATAAAAGTATATCACAGCAGATAACAACAACAGCACTAGACCCTAGCCGGTACCATCATATCACCACCACCACCACCACCACCACCACCACCACCACCACCACCACCGCCACCAGCATCACAACAACCACCAGGAGCAGCAGCCGGAACACTACCACCACCACCACCACCACCACCACCAGTAACAACAACAACAACAACAACAGCAGCAACAACAACAACAACAACAACAACAACAACAACAACACGACGACCACGACGACGACGACGACGACGACGACGACCAAAAAGACGTTAAAGTTAAAATTTATCATATTCGTACTTCGTTGTTGAGTCGGACGTTCTTCACCTTTTTGTCTGACTGTGATAATTCTGCATATTCAACGACAGCGTTATCTAGAAAAATAAGACAATTTTGTAAATGATATATTTTTTTTACAATCACATGCAAAACTTGACCTTTGTAAATTTAACTGTGTTAGATAGTGTATGGCATAGATATCACTGAACTGTAACATTCACATAGGGAGATAGTCATGATGAAGGCAAAATTGTCCATTCGCTTAAAGGCCAAAAGTGAATTAACTGTCGGTAAGATGTAAGAATACTCACACGTTCATTATGTTGGGGTAACGCAAGGAACAAAACATGATACCAAGCAATGGCAATATACAGTATGTAAAATTATATATATATATATATATATATATATATATATATATATATATATATATATAATTTATATATATATATACAAAATAGGAGAAATTGGAAATGCTATTTCTAACCTTCAATCCCTTTAAGCTGTATATCGTCATACGGCCCAGTTTCCCCTTCTGCAATGCTCAAGGATCCTGAGAATGAAACAAGCATAAGACTTTTGGCTTGTTACCCTGACAATTTTTACCCCAACAAATTTACATGGTGAAGTTTTAAATACCTTGATTGTCATATAAACGTTCATTGCTATGTATGTATGTATGTATGTATGTATGTATGTATGTATGTATGTATGTATGTAGGTAGGTAGGTAGGTAGGTAGGTAGGTAGGTAGGTGTGTGTGTGTATGTATGTATGTATTGTATGTATGTATTGTATGTATGTATGTATGTATATATGTATGTGTGTGTATATGTATGTATGTATGTATGTATGTATGTATGTATGTATGTGTGTGTGTGTGTGTGTATGTATGTATGTATGTATGTATGTATGTATGTATGTATGTATGTGCGTGCGTGCGTGCGTGCGTGCGTGTATGTATGTATGTATGTATGTATGTGTGTGTGTGTGTATGTATGTATGTACGTACGTACGTACGTGTGTGTGTGTATGTATGTACGTACGTACGTACGTATGTATGTGTGTGTGTGTATGTATGTATGTATGTATGTATGTATGTATGTATGTATGTATGTGTGTGTGTGTATGTATGTATGTATGTATATACGTACGTACGTACGTACGTACGTGTGTGTGTGTGTGTATGTGTGTGTGTGTGTATGTATGTATGTATGTATGTCTGTCTGTCTGTCTGTCTGTCTGTATGTTTGTTTGAATACATCAGTTACAGGTAGTAAATTTCATACTTACCTCTGTTTTCTCGAGATTTCTTCAGTTTTAATGTCGTTAATAATATTGCCAAAATAATAATAATGATGATCAGAACAATTAAAGTGGCCACACCGCCAGAGACGAGACTGGTTTCAGAATCCACTTTTTCTGGTATTTCTGCAAAATGACACAAACTATTATTGCTTTTGAATACATTGATTTGGAGGGTGCACATTTTATAAATATTACACTAGTCTATATGTAGTACTATTTTGTATATGTTACCTTTTACAGCTGCAAATGTCGTCTCCTCACATTCTCCATTGTCCATACAGTACACAACTCTATAAATACCACTGGAGTCTTCAACTTTGTACTTAGTCACCCCTTCACCAACACAGTTTTCTTCAACAATCCAGTCGCCAGTAGTGTTCAGTAGTTCAATTTTAACACAAGCATATTTATTATCTTCGTGTGGCGTCCAACTCAATACGTTTCCATGCAATTGAATATCGGGCTTTCCTGTCATGATAAGTTGAAAAATGGGCACATAAGACATTTACTTAATGAATATCACTTTTATCATGTAACTATAAACTGAACACTTGGGACATTTTGAGACAATGCCAGAATAACTGGCATGCTAATAGTACTTTATTCATTGGCATTCCCAGTAGCTAAGACATTTCTCTTCAGTGGATAGAGCCAATCATATACAAATAAAGATACAAGTATTACAAGGTACATTAAGCAATTATCAAATTCAAAGTTTGACAGAATACTTGTATAGGTAATAACACGGACTAACGACCATTTTAGTACACTTACCATACGTTACATATGAGTAAACAGCCGAGTAAAGTCCAAATCCATCACGATTACCACCTCGGGCCTTGAACGCATGGCTTGTTCCGGCTTTCAAATATTTTATTGTCAGCTGAGTTTCACGACTACCTAATCCATCCCGCGGCCATTGCTTCCAGTTCTCGTGAGAAGCGTCACGGTATTCCACATTATACACCACGTCAGCTGGCTCTCCTCCAGCAAATCCAGGGATTATTTGAATTGTTAAGCTCGTATAACCTTTGGATACTAACACTATTTCTGTCGGAGGTTCTGGAACACCTGTTAATATTATCAATTTTGAAATAAAATATAGACAAAGTGTTAACCACATGTAGCTAGTATAATTAATTATAGTATAGTTGGGGTGTTTAATGTATATACATACATATGTACGCACGTGCGCGCACACATACGCATACATGTACATACTAAGTAACATATGCGGCACGCCTGTCGAAAGAGTTCATTAAATATAACTAAAACTATACGTATTCAACGTGTTCTCGATTCTGCTTCATAATCATTATACACGCCAAACGAAGCTGTAGGGGTCTATTAACAAGTAACGATATATTGCATACCTTTAGGAGCAAGTTCTACTTTTAGTACAGTTAACCCTATATCGTTTGTAGCAGTTACACTGTACATCCCAAAATGCTGTTCAGTGACCTTTTCAATAAATGCTACACTTGTTGATTCATTGTCTGTTTTCTGTAGATGTATCCCATTCAATATCCAGTCACCAAATATCACGGGTAATGGGTTGGCATCCGTTTTCAATGCCATTGTCATTGGTTTGTGAATTTCAGCTGAATATTTGGCCTGGCCAGTAGCAGTCGGTGTATCTGTTATAAAAAAAAGAAATCGTGTTGATTAGAGTGTGTGTTTGCTACTTCGATAAAGGGCATAGGCTCTTACAGGCAGCAAGTACTATTGAACTTGAAGAAGTATATAAGCAATACTATGAAATATCAATATATATATTACAAGGTCGGTAAGGTGATTTATTGTAAATGCAAATCATCTCAGCCATAGTAGTTCAATGGAGCGCGTGCTCATCAAACTTGTGCAGTAATTTTCCCGTATAATACACTAACATAATTTGCCTAAATATGACAAATGGTGTACTTGTCGATATGCCTTTGCTCAGAGACCTGGAAAAGGTGTAGGTAGGTAGGGGATCGTATAATATCTTCAACCATCGCTGTCTGTCTGTCTGTCTGTCTGTCTGTCTGTCTGTCCATATATTAGTACTGTTACAGCATAACTGAAAAACTTTAAAACACAGAAACTCTTCATCCAAATATCCACCATGTATTATTAGATGCAAGTATTTTCAAGGCCTTGTTATTTGACATTGACTTTGACCTTCAGGGTCAAATTTTGAAATCAAAATTGTTTCGTACATGCTTCAGAGTCACTTTGTGGAGTTTAAGTGTGACCAAATTGTTTTCCCAAATGAACATGTGTTTTCCTAAATCTTGGGCAGAGTATTAAAATAAACAACAGGGAATACACAAACCCTTGAATTTCTTTATTTCAGTGGCAGAAGTAAGCGTGCTTAGGGCATATCTGAAATGTAAGATTATTAGCTTTAAAACATCTACAAGTGCAGTCAGTTTATCTGAATCATCATTCATCTGGCTCGACAAAAATCTTGCCAAGAACATGGCATATTATCGCATGACTCGACTATATATACGTATGCATGTTAATTATTAATCCCCTTAAGAACAACGATGACAACAAGTTGGCTCCAGGAAAGGAAGCAATTTTTTTGACATACAAGACGACATAATTTAGCAATGCTGGTAACATTAACAGTGCCCTAACCCTAAACGGTAAGACTAACACAACTTTGTTTACTCACATTGGACATTTATTGTTGTTGTACTTGAATCAGTTCGCTGACCTCCACTGATTGGTGTATTAGTAGCTTGACAGGTGTAAAGTCCATGGTCACTCTTACGTATATTACTAAAAGTAAGTAGTTCACTGTTGGATACTGTTGTTGTACCCTTCATCCATTTAACACTGGATGCTGCTGGGTTAGCGGAGACCTGGCACATCAAAGCCACATACTGCAATTCTCTCACAGTCTTGTCTGCAGGGGTTGTCACTTGAACAGCATCTGAAGTATAGGGAAAGTGTATGCTTTAGTAATCTTGTGACATAATATATACATTATTTAACATATTCATCTGTTGATTTCGGTTGCATATAAAACTATCCACATAGCTATGTACTGGACACATTACATGGGGTGGGGGTGGGGTGTATGTGTTTTTAAGCGTCACTATTTTTCGTGAAATTGTACCTTTGATGATTAATATTTCAATGATGGGGGGGGGGGTCAGTAATGTTTGTGCAATGTCTTTGGGGAAGGTTAACATTTTTCATCCACTGATGAACCGGTATATGGTACGGTCCCCTAACGCATCAGTGAGATCTCACAACATTATAGTAGGCTATTGTGCATAGTACGCTAATGTGCATAGTACGCTATTTGTATGCTGATGTTAACGTTAGCTTACACTGCACATCCACAGTTATTGTAGCTGTTGCACTTCTCCATACATTGTCATGCATTCTATTCTTAGCAATACATCTGTATTGTCCTGACTTTTCTCTCTGTATATTGTTGATTGTCAGAATAGATGTAGGTGACTGTGTGACTCCATTGTTGTCTTTCCATTCAAAACTAGGATTTGGATTACCATCTGCTGTACAGGTAGCACTGAAGGTACTGGATTCTAACACTTTACCATTGGTACTATGTTGAATGGACACTGATTCTGGTTCATCTGTTTCAACAACAAAATACAAATTAATATAGAATAACAATTTCGGTAAACATGGCTCACTAAAATTTGAACAGAGAGTTCACAATAAAGCATTAGTTCATTTCTCACGGTACCACCACCACCACCACCACCACCACCACCACCACCACCACCACCACCACCACCACCAACAACAACAACAACAACAACATTGATAATATGGATTGGCAACAGTAACAATAATCTGTGCTTACACTGTACATCTACAGGTATTGTAGCTGTAGCACTTCTCCACACATAGTCATGCATTCTATTCTTAGCAATGCATGTGTACAATCCTGACTTTTCTCTTTGTATATTGGTGATTGTCAGAATAGATGTAGGTGACTGTGTGACTCCATTGCTGTCTTTCCATTCAAAACTAGGATTTGGATTACCATCTGCTGTACAGGTAGCAGTGAATGTATTGAATTCTAAAACTTTACCAGTGTTACTGTATTGAATGGACACTGACTCTGGTTCATCTGGTGAGGGTGATAAAGAAATGTTTTAGCCATCACTTGTCTTTCTCGTTTGGGTAAATAGAAAGTACATATAGTCTGTACAACGAGCAGCATTTGTACACGTTTCACATTGCACTTCGTCTCCAGCTTCAAAACCCTTTTTAATACCAGATTTTACATCTATGTCAATATGCTACACATAAACATTATGGTTTCTTGTCAGGGATAGCGTGATGCAATCAAATAACAACTTAATGTACAAATTTATGATGGTAGATATGTGCTTCCTTTAAAAACTTGTTGTGCATGGACGATATACACTTTCGATGATCTGTTGTTAGCAATTGCTGTTTTGTTTCTTCAACACTAACGTATCTACACCAAACAATCAATTTGGTAAAAATGAAAAAAAAAGCCAACAACTATACACTTGTACTGTTACATTTCAATCAAGCATATGTTTCCCAGCGTTATGTTTATTTTGAATCATGTAGTTACATATAAAGTAGGACTTCAACAATTATATTCCTTTGGTGTAGGTACAACGAATGATCATACAAATATAGGGTACTTTGAATACGGGAACCTATTGCCAAAATTGAATATCTGTCAGATATTCATAAGATATCAAGTACTTACATTGGACGTCAAATATAATATCATCGTCACATTTAGGTGGACTATCCAGAGTAGAATGAGTTAGTTTACAATTAAATCTGTCATTGATATTATTCCTGGTTATTGTAGTTGTCCATACAAGTGGTCTATCTCCTCTAGATGTAGTATCTACGCCATTCTTCATCCACACCAGTTCACCAGGAGGTGCTGCTTTGTTAAGATTACATGTCAATGTCACTGTGTTACCACTGATGACCTTGTAGTTTGACCCAACGGATCCTGATACTGTACATGAAGGTACTTCATCTGACAGCAAGAAAATCACACATTGTCACATTTCTGTATAAATAGCTAGATTGGATTTGGCAAACACTATAGTCGTCCGTTAAGATACACAAATGTAACAAGCAACCTCATGGCGAATAACATCCAAGGTATATATGATTGCAATAGCAAAAGTTAATGTTAAGGTGAGAATATTTGGCAATGAACTACATCTAGTCGTTACATTCACATAGGAAGTCAGATGCAGATACATTGATTGTAACCTGTTCAATGACTACTGCAGACGTTTGATAATTTTGCAAAAGTATTTTTGGACGATGTGACAGGGATATTTCGCTGACTTTCTAGATCTACCATAATTAAACAATAATGTACGCCCTCCCAGCCCATAATGGACGAAAGCAAACTTTGAACGACATAATGGGCGAGGCGACAGCTGAGCCCATTATGGAGTGCAAAGTTTGCTTGAGTCCATTATGGACTGGGAGGGCATACATTATTGTTATTATTTTATAGTTTTGCCAATTCCAGTGAATTTGTAGACCGAGAAACGCAAAACAACGTATAATATACACAGCGCTGAACATCGTCTGCCATGTTCGGCCCGGAAGCTGAATACTAATCATAGCGACACACGTACGTACACGTACACACACATATACACTTCAATGAACTGCTGTGAAGACAAACTTGTTTCATGAATGCGTTGTATTTTTAAACAGTGGAAATGACGATCATAAGTAACAACATACATTTCGAAAAAATACCTAGTCATACGAAGAAACAGAACAAATAAGCTTGTATTGTTATGCTCGTTCCGGGGCCGCGATGCCCAATAATGGAGTACATTATCAGTAATAATGTACAGCGATGACGTCACAAAATTCACTGGAATTGGTAATGCTATAATATAATTCCCTACAATGGTACAGCAAAGATTGGCAGTTTAAATTTTGCTACTGAAATAATAGCTTAATGGGGTAAATTACTAACAAGGTAAAAGTAAAAGTGTAAATAATCCAGACAACACTTACCTAACACTATCAGTGTTGCAGTGAATGAACTAGGTGATGCACCGAATGCTCTGCAATCCCATTCACCCTCATGTGCATCTTTGTCTACTGGGTCTATCGTCAAGTAGTATTCTCCACTTCCTCTATTATTATATATACTATAAGTGGCACACTCAAAATAACAGTCACTTCCCGCATATATTATTTCCCATTGGTTATACCATCTGGGATACGAGGATCCAGTATCATAGCCAATCACAGCACACCTTAGGGTTGTTTCCTCACCTTCAATTGCAATAGTCGTTGATGGAATCTCTATCCAAGTCTGTGACGATACTAAATAGACAAAAGTGTAATTAATTTCAACATCAGATAATACATAAATTTAACTATTTATGCTTAGTCTTGAAAGCTCCCCCCCCAAAAAAAAAAAAAATAATAAAAAATAAAAAAATAAATAAAAAAATTATAATTTGACCATGAAGCAGTGCTTTGTTAAGAGAAATACAATAATTACATATTGATATACTATTTACATTTTGTCATTTGCGAATATTTTAAACTTATATTTTGTAATCAATTCAACATCACGTGACTCGGCATGGTTATTTAAATTATGGTATAATTATGATACTTTTACAAGTGTGATCTGTAAGTAAACGTCGCTCACAATTACCTCTCCTTTTCCTAAAAATGGTCACTGTACTATACGATATACATGTAATTGGGTATATAAAGGGCATTATGGGTAATCTACGTAAACGGAAAGAAAATTCAAATTGCCATACACAGTATACCACGAGGGGTGTCTTGTTTCAACGCAATCTTCCTTTCCCTGCGAAATATGTGACTTTTTGTTTTGTGACTGTTTTGTAAATGTCTAAAAAGTTACAAGTTTATATTTATAAAAACCCAGAAAACGATGACAATGTTCGGGGTTTTTATGTTATAGAGCATAAGAATCTACGGAAACACAACCTAAACCTAAAGTTGGCCGTTATGTGCCTTATAATTAGTCGACTCAATTACGGCTTTACATAAACTTACACTTCACATTGGATGTTAGAATTAAAATATTTGTCATTTTAATCGTGCTCGTGTTTCTGTTATCGAGTGCATTAACGTTTTAAATTTTTGCTTTAAAATATTCTCATTACAGAAACCACACCATAGCTTTTGTAAAAGTTGCAGTATCGGTTGAATACACACAGAGATAAGCATTGTTCTATTCCCGTGCTACCTTTTGTTACGTGGGGTCATTTATGGTCAACCTCCTGCAGCTTTGAGGAAGAAAATATCTATTTTATTCTCCACACGTTAGAGACACAGACCAAAACGATATACGCATGTCTGTTATTACTTCCTGATAGGTCACTCATTACAATAAGGGACGATCACACAAGGTCAGTAAACGAACATCGGTCGTTTAGGCCACCCCCCCCCCCCCTTAAACGAGCGTTCACAAGTGCGTCATCACACGTTTTAATATGTTGTAACCCATGAGACAAAATGTAGCGGTCACACCACTACGTTCAATGTTATATAAATAATGATAGTAAACATGAAGTCCCCCCCCCCCTAAGCATTATAAACATTTTTACCGAGATGGTGGTAAACACATCAAAACACTACCAGGAAACCCTGCACTGTATATCACAGTAGTTGTAAATTTCAATTAACTTATCAACATCTCAGTAGTAAATATGGAAGTTTTAGAAATTTGGTTAGAAGTGCGAAAATGAAGTTCAGCAATCGCATTAACGCCAGACCCCCTCCCCAAAACGATTGAAGTTCGCTTATTAAGTCTGTGTGACATTGTGCGATCGCCCTTAAGTCTAATCAGAAATTTTATTTATATAGTATTCTTGCCTGAAGGAGCTCGAGTTAACCACCTTGAAATAGTATCTGGCTTATGAAGTGTTGATCAACTAATATTTACCAGTTTGTCCTCATAGCAGTCTGGTACATTTCGATACACAAATTCAAAAATACTTACCATTTGTGACCTCAAAGAACAAATATATTGCTGTTAGGAAATTAACGAACGGGAGCTTCATTATTTCGTTGGACCAACTTCCCGTCTTCAGTCGTACTTACTTTTTACACACGTATTTTTCCGGGTTCATGACCTTTTACCTCATATGTGCCTGTAAAGGTATACAGGTATCACACAAAACCACACAATAAGTGGTCTATTGTCTAAGACAGGTCACACTCTCGTTTGCATTCTCTTAAAATGTCTGGTGTCCTAAATCATGTTAACTTCTGTGTGTTTTTTCTTTGTTTTGTTAAGTTAATATAATGTGCCGATCATGCGTGCGAACTGAACAAATGTGCATTCAATTGTTACATACTTGGGCTTTGGGGGTTCACGAACCTTCACCTCAGGCTCATATATACATGCAAAGTAAAGCAAGACCGTATCAACATCTACTTCAACTACTTCTATACTGTGTAAACATCGATCCAACAAGGACGATTATCATCACAAAGGCGAAACGCTGGCGGCGTCCTTTAGCTCTCATCAGTAATACAGAACATTTTAATATTACCAATGGAATGGTGAGACATGTGAACTTATACATATAATAAGATATTCTGCCAAGTTTTGCGGCAATCAAACAGAGCGTTATCTTTGATGCATTGTCGACCAAAGTACAAATAACATATACCCTTAAGCGACATTTGCTTTATTAAGATAATCATTTAGGCGTGGTCACAGTTGCTGTCGCCTTTGTACGAAGCGAGTGTGATAGGAAATTCAAGGTATGAATGGTTTGTCAACATAGCCACACATTACACTTCTTTTATTTAGAATGCTATTTAATCGCGAACTGATGATGTATTACTACATGACGATTGCAGTGGTTTGGTTCCTCTGGATGAGTCAAGCTGCAAGTGGTATCGATCAAGGTAAATGTTTTTCCACGAAACGGTATAAATTGATCGTTAAAATAAATAAATGAACGAATAACAAAGTAACTGAATAAATAGATATAAGTAAATATATAAATGAATATATAGATATACATAATAAATGAATGAATAAATTAAAGAAAAGATGGATTGGTGTGTGGGTGGGTGAATGATGGACGGATGGAGAGATAGATAGATAGATAGACAGACAGACATACAGACAGACATACAGACAGACAGACAGACAGACAGACAGACAGTCAGACACAGATAGATAGATAGATAGATACATAGATAGATGGATGGATGGATGGATGGATGGATGGATGGATGGATGGATGGATGGATAGATGGATAGATAGATAGATAGATAGATAGATAGATAGATAGATAGATAGATAGATAGATAGATAGATAGATAGATAGATAGATGATACTTCACATATAAGAACATTAAGAATCGCAGTTTCACAAAATCAGCCGTGCATAAATTGCTAGGGGATGGGTACCATATATACTAGTTGCTTCTGTTCTATCCATTTGTACTTTGAAGACGTTAAACAGTTTTGCCTCTATCTATTGATATCAGTTTACCGACGTATAGCGAGTAAGTAGGGAAATAAAGTGAACTATAGTGCATAAACAAAACACACTTCATAGTTTATAACGTAAAATAAACGAATAGTTGTAATTTGAGTTTGTAAATAACGCAACGGAAGAAAAGCGTCTTAGGGAAAATGTTTTAGTGCGAGGAAAATGCGACTTGCAGACTAGATGTAGATTCCACTTCGTAAAATAACTCAAATACCGTTCTTGTATATAAACAAATATGTAATATGTTACATAAATATCATCAAGTGTGTGAACAGGTGCAATAACGAGGGGAATTTGAAAGTAAGTTGAACAATGGTGCGGTAATCTACCTCTTCAGTGACAATGTGCTTAAGTGTACTTTACAATTAGAATAAAAAATAATAACATTATTTAAAGGACACGCACCCAATTACAATATTTTTCTGTCTTATTTTATTTCACATGAAACTGTATTTAAACAACAAAATATGTTTTATAAATACTTACTTTAACACGTTTATTTCTCAATACTAGCAGTAATATCTACATTATTAGCAGCTATGAAAATCAAGTGCAAGATTTAATGACGTAATTTTGGGATGCACCCGTAGAAGTTACCATTGACAACATGTACTCGTGGAGAAATTGCACATGCATAAATCACCCAATGCTATATCGAACTCTTATTACCACTCCACAACACACATTTCGATGTACATCTACACCTCAGAAATTAAATTTATCAAGAATGTATAAAAATGTTTGAATGCAAACGACAACAAAGGCTAATTGCACATCGTTGGAAAATGTGTATAAACAAATTGCTTGTTTGCTATAATAAGGCAAATTCACTATTTCAATACACAAAAGCACGGTTGTATTGAGAGCAAGGTGGTTAGCAATACCAGGAGGAAAACGCTTTTGGTAAACTACCCATCTTCGACATCAATACATAGCTATATGTGTGTCAAATTTGATTTTAGTAATGAAAAATATATTTATCTGAGTAAGTCGTATAACATTGAATTTTTTGGGTAGCAATTTGTGCATAATCTCACAAAACAAATAAATCATTTACAAATACAAAATGATCACAACATAATCGACGTTCACGGGTTTCAGTGTTTCTGGTCAACTTTAGCTAAGGGAAGCGTGGTGATCTCAGCATCCCCACCATCCGAGTACACATAATAATAATAATAATATTTATTTTTGTTTATACTGGATAATTCTTTATGTATATAAACACTTGTCTCCCAAGAAGTCCAGTGAGGGCCATCCCTCATGGCTTCAGTGTTAATGTATACGCACATGCGCATATACACACATAAACATACTGATGGACTATATGCAAATTAATTCTTTTCTCACCTCAAGCATTTTGGCAGAGTCCACGAGACAGGGTTACTTGTGATAACCAACTCGCTGTGAACAGGTGGGCTGCTGTTTGGATGAACGTGAACGGATCTGTTTAAAAAAAACGAAAGAGAGGTTCGTTAATGTTGATTTTGAATCGAATTATAACAATTTTATTGTGGCCTCCTACTCGAAACATCAATATGAAACAATATTGACTAAGGCTGTGTTTGTATCTCAATACATTGCAAAAAGCTAAAATATGTGTAGAAAAATGTAATTGTACGTACAATTACAAGGATTTGACGCAATTATTGAAATTTATTGAGTTACAAAGAAAGTCTTGGCAAATGTTATTTCACATTGATTTTACATTATGTTATTTGCTTTGTGTTTACACTACTGCTATTTGAACGGGGAACACATAGGGTCTCATTTACATACTCAGCATTCTGAATGGTTACGAAGCTGAGAGACGTCATTTTCACACATTCTGCAGCATACGACATATTTAACATTCAAAATATGACACATCTTGCACACAGTATACATGATTTACACCAAGGCGAAGCATCTTGCCTAAGCGTATAATGCTAAGAGCGCCTCGCCTACCCTCAACGTTGTTACTGACATTATTATAAACATAGACCCTCATATTCCCAGGGTGTGACGTCAAAGTATAGTAATATGAAAGCCATACATTTCATATTACTATACTTTGACGTCACACTATAGTAATATGGTCGGAACTACTTTAAATTATATGTAAACATCATCAACCTATACGATGTTGTTGTTTGAAAATATGATTTCCTTGCCATTCATGGATTGCCGAACATCGACCATCATCATCATTATCAGTAAACAGTGAACAAATACACCTCTTTTGGACACATCTATCGCCTTTTGTACAGCCACTAATGTACGTAGACATGCTAACATCAACATCGTAAAAACTTCCAGTTGTGATAGTTGTACAACGCAGTGAAATCGTTGTCCCGTTAAATTCAACTATTGATAGAACTTTTGAACGACTTTTGACAATGTGTTTTTGAAAATTTGACAATGATTTCGACATTATAACTTGCCAGTGTTGATGTTTTTAGCGCATGACTCTGAGCCGAGTTCTATGCATAACCAGTGTAGGCACCCGTTCGTTATTAGCCAGTCTCTCGATATGTCTCATTTTTTCCGATGACAGTGTCTATATTTTGTCAAAAAATTAATCACTGCTCTTGACAAACGTCCCGTCGTTGGCAAAATGTTCCCTACCTGAAAGTCTGTGGTGTAATTTTACTGATCTCAACATATACGTTTACTTAGTAGTAGTAGCGACGGCAGCTGTCGCAATGGCGTCTACATTCTGAAAACTGAATGAACAACTGAGAGCTGTAGCCCCATCACTTCGTAAAATTGATGCGCGTTCAGCGTAAGTTTCGGAATATTTTACTTTAAAATTGTCATTATAATAGAAAAAGATAGTGGGTCTATGTATATAATAAATAAATAATCTCCAGGTATTTCTCATTCATGCTACGTCATCTCGGACTCATGGTTCCCCTATGTCTGTATCCCTCTTCGCCTATCGGCTCGGAGGGATACGGCCGACATGAGGGGAATCATGCGTCCTCGATGACGTAGCACTCATTCGGAATACTGGGAGATTATATATAAATATTTTAATTAGATATGATTCTCCTCGCATTGCTAACTAATGCTGCATAACTAATTTGATAGACTGTGACATCTCTTATAGAGCTTAGCCGTTTTTGTTAATGTATGAAGAATACGGTAAGTTGTAATATTCTGTATGTTGAATTTGTTTGCAAGAAGTAGTTGATGCGGAAACTGGTAAAAAGACAATACAAAACTGTTCTTCCAATCTGTAATGGCTGTACATCTGATGAGAAGAAACCAATAACACAGAGACAATATGGAAAACTACGGAAAACATAACTAACTGAACTAGACACTCTCATATGAAAATAATATATATTAAAGAAAAATAAAAAAAAAATATACTTACCCCACCTATTCTAAAATTGAGCATAATCGGAACCACACACTTTGTTGTTAGGCTTTACGGGAAATATTTACAGACTAGTTTTTGATCCTCTTCGGCTAATACCATTTTATATTTGTATTTTATTATTTTTCATTCGCAGAGAAAATAATTTTTTTTTTTAATTGTTCTATTGCGATACAAGTATTGCATCTCTCTAGACTGCTTGCCCAACCATTGCATATGCTCCGACAAAGGAGTTTGGTGAATGGACATGTGTAGAGTGATAACTCATGAAATAGTGGCGAAGGGTTATGATGACTATGTATGGATAGACTTAACAGGGGACTGTTTTACTTGGGTCCATCTGCATTCTCACGCTTACGCTGATGGCGTTCGTATATAATTCATGATCCTGTCATTGAAGACGAGGTTGATAGAAGTTGAAATTTACACCGATTACGGCCGATGTGTAGGGGGGCCCCGTCACGGCGTGCCTTACAGACTATAGGAAGTGAAATTTATGTTACCATTTTACCTTGACGACTACGAGCTGTCTTTTGACAATGAATAGTGTAAGATTTACAATAGTGACTACTATCAGAAATGATACCAGGCAAATAGAAATTCTTAATATCATATTCGTTGTCTTCTCTAAGCCTGTGCTACCCATGAAATGGTCAGTCTACATGGATATGGGACCACTAATCACTAATAGAAGTTGTTATGTTTATAACGGGAACTTAAGTTTATAATCTTCTGTATCATTGTTGGTAGGACACCTATAAACTAATATAATTGGCGTTTGTTCACAAGTTTGTTCTATGTTTATTCCAGGTGGGGCTCGATTTTACAAAAACAGTTTTATTTAAACAGCCAGTATGGGAAAAGTCTCAAACTATACGTTTATGATTGAATTATTGTGCAAAGGACGACTGTCCTTTTTACCTTCTGTAAGGAAGGTTATAATTTAGGGATGAAAGTGTGTGTGTGTGTGTATGTGTGTGTGTGTGTGTGTGTGTGTGTGTGTGTGTGTGTGATCCCACCATCTGTATGTTTCTCATGAATTAGAAAGAAGAACAGATGCATCATATCAGTAAACTCTATTATGTGAAATTAAAAAAAACCCATTTCTCTAAATATTGCAACAGCAACATGTGTATATTTTGTAGGAAAATGCAACATTACTTTCATTTCATAATCAGAACACTTAATATAAATTGGAAAGACAGCAATATCAGATCAAAGCAGAGGCCACAATTTTGACAAGATTTCAACACATCGTAAATCTAGGATTTTCTCCATCTTCATATTTTTAAAATAAATTTTGGACACATTTTGCAACATCTCAAACCACCTGTTACATTCTTGCTCGTGCCGACTCGGCCAAGACCTGGACTTGTGTCTATATTCATGTCTGACTATATAAATACAACTGACTATAACCATAATATCGGTGACACACGTCACAAAGGTCAGTGACATGTAGACGTGTTTACACAACTAGATTCTAAGAGCATTGGTACAGTTTCAAGTCCTGAGGGACTCGTAACTTTCCACTGGTAGACTCGTATATAGTATCTTACCATGCTGGGTTTCCTTTGTAAGTTATTTCAGACTGTGTGTTTGAGAGAGGACATGGCCAATGTACACACACAATTTCTCACATTTCTTATCGTCCGATGTGTTTTGTTTACCAGTCGGCGTCGGTTGTTAGAGGTAGTGCGGCATAACTTAAGTTACACTGGAACGCTGCCATTTCTTAATAGCTGACTTCAAGGATGTGAAGCTGCTCACTGTCATCATGTGATTCACTTTCACTGGATGAACGCTCACTATCAATGTAGCTGTCAATTATTCTATTCATATCATTGTTTGTCCTGAGGTCAACTATTTTTTTGTGTTTTAAGTCCCGACCCTAAACATTTTAGTAACAATTTACTTCTATATATTTCTGTACACATTCATGCAGTTGCCTCATCTGTAGTCACCTTTTCGAAAATTTTATTTCAGGGAGAAACCAGGTGGTTTTTATTTTAATTTTTTTTATAGACTATAACAGTACAGTCTGCATAACGTGTTCGTCTGCTTCACCTATAATTGTCTTCACGTTCACTTCTGTTACAACAAATCAAACTCTCGCGTATTAAGCGTAGTAGTATCTTATCGTAGTGATTAAAAAAAATAAGTAAAGTAGCAAAATTCCGACTACCTACCCTGAAGTCATGTTATCGGAAAAAATAAGTATTTTTTTATTTTGCCTCACTGTTATCCAAAATTTCCAGTTTGGGGTCATTTCACAGGGTCTATGGTGTCTATGTGCTCAATAGCCTGTGGTTCAGCTTATTCTGCAATGGCTGAGTCCATTGTATATACGTACACAGTTGCATTCATTCATTTCGTCCGCAGTGGGTGACATAAAACAAATTGCAGGGGAGGGGGGAGGGGGACTAACGAATTTAAACATTTTAGCATGGATGTCACGGAATTATTACACCACTTTGATAACCCCCCTCCCCTCCCCTCCTTTAAAAGGTTACACATGTGCACTAACTGACAGTGTCTACTAACTTTAAAATCTGCTATTTGGAAATGGTTTTCTATTAATCATAGACATACAACCTCTACCCTGTAAATGGAATCGCCTAATGAATCAAACAGACAGTAGTCGTCCTTACTTTTGTAACCCTGCCATTGGGAACAGTTGCCGTGGTAGTCAGCTTCTGTCTTTCTTTATGACAAGCGAGGTAAGCAACATCTTCCATCAATGGAACCTAACATTGTAACTTTAAATTACAACTTTTTAATATAATAATGATTGTGTGTTCAGTGTGCATTCATATTATATTCACACACGACTTCTTGTCTCGAAACTTACAAAATGTTTGTGATTAGACTTTCATTAATTTACCTGGATTGATTACATACCACTAGTAGTCAAAATGTGTAACCTTGGGTTTAATCACATGACATAGGACTCTCGATAAGTCGCACCTCGATAACTCGCGGTTTTGACTAAGTGTTGAGTGTTACATTGACTCCCACCATTGTCTACTGTTCTTCTACTGTTTGCAAATAAAACTAAGGTTTACCCTCTGTACTCTTTTCTCAAGGCCCTTCTTTCACATGGTATATTAAACCAGGTGCTAAAGATCGATAACCTATGGTATTTGTTAACAAAGACCTACAGAAAGGGGTGCCTAACTAGCGAAAGCTTTACTTGTCAATCTTCTCGATGAAAGGGTGCTACACTGTACAACATTTTACCCACAACTCTCTCTGATTTGTAGTGTTGGACATCATCTCCCTGAAGTCAGACAAATCTCACCAGTGTATAGGGTTTTGTAAAAACATTTTTTTCCATTTGGCAAGCGTAGAATTGCCACTGATGAGGTTCTGAATACCCATTTTCATCGGTTCTGGTATCAGTGATTTATTGTAGGAGTAGCAATTTTAGGAATTTGTCAGCAGATTTTCTTGAAAGACATGCAGAATATTTGCGACGAAACTAAGGAAAATATATGCACCTGTTATGACTTTGCCAAAGATATAGATTTATTTGAATAGGTATGACAAAAGAAATTTACATACTAAAACTAATCATACACACTGACTACCCAAGTTATTGACACTTTGACAAAGGAAAAGTGTTTTATTCACAGCACATGCTTAATTTAGTTGTTAGTTCATTTTTATACAAAATTTAGAAATTTATTTTTGATTCCTAAGCGTTCTTTTGCTACATATTAATTAAACTTAACTACTATGCTTAAAATGTTGAAAAGTATAGGTTATTGAAAAAGTTATAAAATAAGGAACCTCCAAGCATACCAATCAGAGAGAGTTGTGGGTAAGATATTTTACAGTGTGTTATACGTCAATTGGACAGATGAACTGACGACACTCGTCGACAGTCTTACTTAGGTCTGTGAGTCACTTGTGCGCAACGCGTAAATAAAGCTGCGTTTACGTTTACGTTCTCGAGAGTCTACTTGCGCGAAAATAAGTATGCGTTCTACTATTGCGGTAGTATAACATACTTCAAAGCACACTTATTGCTTAATGTCACATACAGATATGATAGGCTACATGTACATGTTACACGTTCCAGTAGTGCACATGCATAGCATAGCATTATCGAAGCTATTTGTATTGCTGGCTCTCAGTGATAATACACAGTGTATATTACAATATATGTATACAATTCAATCAAGTTCTGGGTTTCTCACACTCTGAGTTTCTGCGATTTATATTTGGTAATGGATAATAGGTATAATTAATCATTTAAAAACTAAATCTGCATATCAGTTTATTCAATAGGGAGATAAGCCTACTGGTAATAATGTACTGGCAACTGACTCTCATACTATCAGCTATAGTAATGGCTGTATACATGTCTGATAACACCTTGAAGCTAGGATCCATAAGGGTCGACACAGAACACACCGAAGGTGTTGGATCATTTTCACGAGGAATGCATTTCCTGAAGGCAGCTGTTTCTGCTGACCACAAGATATGCTCAGAATATGGCAGGTTAGTTGAATAACATGGTAGTGAAACCCATAGTTGTTTCATAGTGTACATGAGTACTGTACTACAATGTGTATCCCTTTTGTGGAAATTCCACTAGAACAGACGTTTCAATCGACCACGAATATATTTTAAATCTTTATCTTATTTCATAATATGTCACTGTTTTTTGAATTCATATCTACCTTTACATTTCTAACAATATACATTTCCCTGCTATTTTTTGTATTCCTTTTAACTTTATCTTTTATCTGAGAAACCATATCGATTTTCCATAATACACTTTTGAGGTTGTATGTAGTAATTAAGTTATTATTATCAAGAATATGGCATGTATGGATATTTGACAAAACTCAATATTTTTTTGAATGATAGGCCGTGGTCAACATTAAAGCATTGTGCGATAAGGACTATAAATTATCCGTATTCGAACAAATTCAATAGTCTCCCGGAACTATACACATATCGCAAGATATTTCGATGTAAAAATCACATCACTTTATCATTGTTGGTATACCTACAGTTTAAAAAAAATAGAACCCTGTTACAAAACCTCTTTCTGTATAATTAACTTTGTCAAACAGTGGATTTGGGTCTTTGTTCCGAAATACATTATTACATGTGTATTATATGCACACAATTTGTACACAGACTTAAGATAAAAAAGCGCCCGGCTACAGACACGATCACGTCTGAAAATATATCACAACCTGATACAATATTGGTAGCTAATACAAAGAAAATTTATCAATGTTTACTCTCATTTGAGGAAATGAAGAAAGCAGTGTTAATAACCTACCCCACCTATTTTAAAATTCAATGTAATCGGAACCGCACAATTTTATTTACGCCTCAGCGTCTTGCGCAACAAAAACCTTAGGTCGGTTAACCGGAACTAAAATTTGTTTTTTATTTGGCTACGATCCGACAATGGTAACGAAATACGTTCTCGGGCCAGACGAAGCGTTGTCTTTATCCTCCTTGTTATCATTGCATTTTACGTTTTACCATCTCTCGTTGCAGCTTAATTCTCCAGAAAGGAGGCAACGCAGTTGACGCTGCTATTACCGCAATGTTATGTACTGGAGTTGTTAATGGACACAGTGTTAGTATTGCTGGAAGTCACTACATGGTGATTTATAATAAAAGTGAAAATGCTGTAGAGACAATAGATGCTAGAGACGCGGCCCCCGGTGCTGCGAATGAATCTACGTTTCACACTGAAGGTATGGGAGGAACTAACACGTACATTTTAAGATAAAAGTTCTTCCAAATATGTCGAAATTTATACAACAATAACAAGTTATGAAATGACCACGTTAAACAAGAATCTCAGCATACAAAGTAATTTCCAAAGCCACAGCATATAATTATTAAATCTTGTTGGGGTGATTTTGAAGTTATATAATCGAAGTATTTAGCATTGTATGGAGTAAAAATATTTTATACTGAAATTTTCAATTTGTCAATCTTTTCTTATTTAGAAACGAATGGCCAGACAACACAAACTGTCACAAACTAATGGCTTACATTCTAATGGTATGTGTTGTGTCTATTAGGTGGTTTGTCCATAGCTATTCCAGGTGATATTAGTGGTTTCTGGTTGGCTCATCAACGTCACGGTAAATTACCATGGAAAGATCTCTTTCAGCCAGCAATTAAACTTGCCTCGGAAGGAATACCACTGACTCTCGCTACAGCAATGGCCATTAAAAAACCACGAGTAGAAGAAGAACACATCTTCTTATCTAATAGTCCATCATTAAGGTGTGCATGACACTCGTACTTCTTGTGAATGTTTTCCTCTTCTTTCAGAGTGTTTAAATGTCAAACTTTGATTTTAACTTTAGAAGCCATTTAATCATTCCAGTTCTTTGGCAAAATTAGTTTTAACACCTCTTCATTTGTCCCGGCCCTCTTCTAGCCCTATGAATATTAACATCAGAAGACCCTGATAATAGTTTAAGCATTGTTATCTACTTATATAAAAGTCAATCAATGGCTTCTGCATCTGGCCTTGAAATCTTAGCCTACCATCCTTAAAGTGACATTATACGTAAATGTTTTCATCACACATGCATCGTGTCTGACCATTTGAGTAAATGATTCTCGTACAGTGTGTTTGCCATATAATTTCAGCTTTCATAAAAAAACATCCTATGATGATAGGTCGTGTACTGTATGAACTGTACATACCCTACCATAATTTCAAAACACTTGTCTTTTCATGCTTATTTACGCCATGGTTCAAATTGAACACACAGTTTACATTTGCTTTACATAAGTAACATTCATATTTATTCTACAATATAAAAAATTTGTTGTCGTCATTTTTAGACATTTGCTGACAAAGCCAAACGGTAGACTACTAGAAGAAGGAGATTTGTTTGTCCGCCCAAAGTACGCTGAAACACTACGGAAAATCAGTGAAGGGAGTGACCGTGCATTCTATGAAGGACCTCTGGCACATGACATAGTTGCAGACATAGGAGAACACGGTTTGTTGGTTATGCACTCAAGAATATTGTATTCGTAACTGTATCACCCAAAACGACTTTATTACAAACAACACACATTGCTATAACGCTTTAGCGAAATTAGTCAATATTTTCTGTAGAGTACACATCACAGAAATGAAATGCTCAGACATAGTATTTTTGGATGTAGAGAAACATATCTTTAACAACCCCAAATGTACATGCAGTAATTGTCCTACAGTCATAAATAACAACTGGGTTTTACTATACACAAAACGTCCATACAAAACACATAATTGTTGTATCTTTTATCGTAGTCAGACAAATAATATCCATTCATTTCATCGATAGGATAGAAAGAGGGAATATTCGCATACTAGTGTATTATTACATCAAGTAAAGCTGACCTAATTTAGTAAGGGTGACGTAATTGAGGAAGTTCAAATTTAAGTTAGATGGAATTGTTGACAAGTTGTTTTAATAATAGATTTTCCAAATGCCAGTGTTAATTTGCATGAATTTACATCGATGGAGCATTAATATTTAATAAACATCACGACACTGTACATAATGAGGCAAACATGAACTTCCTACACAGGTGGAATTGTAACAGTCGATGACCTAAAGGAATACCATGCACTTATACGAGAACCAATAGTGACTACACTTGGTAACTTCACCCTGTACACACCACCACCAACGTCAGGAGGTGCTGTGATGTCTCTAATATTGAATATACTGAAAGGTTTGTGGATTTCAATAACAAAGTTATTGCCATTTCACATCAACTAATGTCCGCAATATGTTTAGCAAATAATATAGAGCTATTGCTGTCCAAAATTAGTATGCCAAAGTTTAGAAAATATGTTATACCTATGTATGTATGTATGTATGTATGTATGTATGTATGTATGTATGTTGTATGTATGTATCTACGTACGTCCGTACGTACGTACGTACGTACGTACGTACGTATGCACGTATGTACGTACGTAGGTACGTAAGTACGTGTGTGTGTGTGCGCGCGCGCGTGCGTGTGTGTATGTACACACACACGCACGCACGCACGTACGTATGCACGCACGCACGTACGTACGCTTGTATTCATTTCATCTGTCAATGTCTCCAAAATGGATGTTAATGCATTGTTGATACGCTATAAATACAAACACAGTGATTAACAACTCGTAAAATGAAATTAATGTGTAAAGATATGGTAGAAATACAGAAACAATTTCATTGCAGGTTACAACCTAGGACCTGATGATGTTTATGATGACAATGAAACGTTGCTATGGAATCATAGGATTATTGAAGCCTTTAAATTTGCACACGTATACCGTGCACAGCTTGGCGATGATAAATTTGATGATATTGAAATGGTAGGATGGTTCATTTGATATCTTAGATATTTAATTATGATGGGCAATATAATGGTAAATTTGAAATAAGTGCAATGGTCGAGCATTCTACGAAATTATACTTTTACGCTGGAATGTGAAAAGTAGCCCACACTAAGCTTGACTGCTCACTGTGGCGGCAAAGGAAAAGAGGTACCAAAAAGAGGTAGCAAACGATATTTTCATCAGTGATGTATAATGATATTCTAAAGTCAAAAATGCTTGGTGGACATTCCAAATGAGTACCTTTTGGAAATAATATTATGCATAAATACAGCAGAATGATTATCAACTGCATATCCTAGGTCCTTTGGCCCTACCACTAATATTTAGGTACTTTTAATGATTAATTCCTAATATTATTGTCTACTACGGATTTTTACTATGTACTACAATGTACCGATTATAGAGGGCGCTATTACAGGAAAATGGCGGCCATATTTGTTGTAAATATCAACTAATTGTACATGAATGGAGACATACATATGCTATGTCAAAATCGTCACCCGTTGGTGTTAATATCTAAACCACGTGCACGCACCACAGCAAGCTGTAGTGACAAAACACGACTTCATCCTCCCAACCCAGTTATGCCCTCATTTCCTCAATGAGTATTATATTATTAAAACTTACGTCTGGCGAACATATCAATGAGGTGTTGACTTTGACTTTGACTTCGGCTTTCTTATGGTCATATAGCCAAAGTAGTCACAGTACGTATGCACGTACCTCTCTGATATGCATAGGCCGATTTGAACCAAACGTGGCACAAACATTCTTAATGAGTCGAAATGCAAAAGGACTGTGTCTTTGACAGAGGATTGTTTATCACCATACAATAACAATATTGGCAGTTAATGCATTTTGTTCAAACACACACAGCTACTCAAAAATATCACATCTGAAGAGCATGCGTCATACCTTAGATCACGAATTGATGATAATCAAACACATGATCCAGAATATTATGGTAAAGTCTTAAATTATCCTGAAGATGGTGGCACATCTCACGTATCAGTTATTGATCAGTATGGCAATGGTGTGGCATTGACCTCAACTATAAACGAATAGTAGGTATTTTTAACATGCAACTTTTTATTCACAATTCACATTGATAAAGTGGAGCATATAATTTACAAGAAGAACAACAACAATCTTAAAATCTTGCTCGTTCACCTTAGAAATTAACGGTTGCATATTATATCATATACCCTAGTCTGAATGCCAACTGTGGTTTCTGACCACAGTCTGGTCAAAGTCCCTCAATCAGCACAGAAAGTTGTTCAATCCATCGGTGAACCAGATTTAAACAGTGTATAAGTAGTGTTATTGGTTAGAAATTTGTGATTGATTAACAAAGACATGATGTTAATGAATGTGTGGGTGACTGTGGATGATTTTTATATTACATCTCATGCATCTCAGGATTTCTAGAGTAAGACTTTGACTAGACTTTGAGCGAAGGTATAAATCGTAATGATATTGTATAGGAACTAGACTACATATAACGTGCATTGCTTCAGCTGATTGTTCCTTGTGAAAAAATAAGAATGACCCACTATTTGTTTGTAGCTTTGGTTCTGGGGTACACGGGTCTCGAACTGGTATCATATTCAATAACGGCATAAGCAACTTTGCTGGACCCCACAAGCTAATTGCTGAGAGTCAGAATAAAATGCAACCTGGAAAGCGCCCTCTGTCTGCTATGTCACCAGCTGTTATCTTAAATGGAAATCGTGACGTCAAGATGGCTATTGGTTCTGCTGGTGGCTCCAGAATTATAACAACAAATGCCTTGGTATAATAATATTTCCTATTACTGCTATGCATTAGCTTAATTACTGCAATTTCATATTGTACCAAATAAGAAAAAGAAGATTTGTATTGCATTTTTCATCACATTATATATATATGCATAGAGTTTAAATTTCATTCTTCTAGTAGAGTGATATCTTATATATATATATATGTTTATATATATATATATATATATGTTTATATATATATATATATATATATATATATATATATATATATATATATATATTTGTGTGTGTGTGTATATATGTATGTATGTATGTATGTATGTATGTATGTATGTATGTATGTATGTATATATAAAGTGATAATATACAATTATATATGAAATGTTATAAAAAGACATCTTTTCACGAAAATATGGGAGATTACCCACCCTTCTTGTTTGGTGTTATACTAGACAGTTACTGAATTTTCACAAACTTGAACACAAAGAAATTTTCTTTGGATATAATTAAAGCGTGTACGCATTGAACATATCATAATGACAAAGTTCATATATCTAAACAATAATGTACGCCCTCCCAGCCCATAATGGACGAAAGCAAACTTTGAACGACATAATGGGCGAGGCGACAGCCGAGCCCATTATGGAGTGCAAAGTTTACTTGAGTCCATTATGGACTGGGAGGGCATACATTATTGTTATTATTTTATAGTTTTGCCAATTCCAGTGAATTTGTAGACCGAGAAACGCAAAACAACGTATAATATACACAGCGCTGAACATCGTCTGCCATGTTCGGCCCGGAAGCTGAATACTAATCATAGCGACACACGTACGTACACGTACACACACATATATACTACAATGAACTGCTGTGAACACAAATTTGTTTCATGAATGCGTTGTATTTTTAAACACTGGAAATGACAATCATAAGTAACAACATACATTTCGAAAAAATACCTAGTCGTATGAAGAAACAGAACAAATAAGCTTGTATTGTTATGCTCGTTCCGGGGCCGCAATGCCCAATAACGGAGTATATTATCAGTAATAATGTACAGCGATGACGTCACAAAATTCACTGGAATTGGTAATGCTATAATATAATCTCTAATAATCCCTGCACTCTCCCTAATGGTAGTACATATATACATTACACCTATAAGTATACATTTTGGTAATCTAATTACTACATTTTTTTTCAAAGATTATACTGGAAACTATTATGCTTGGCAAAGATATACGGAGCTCAGTTTCTAAGCCAAGATTTCATCATCAACGAATTCCCAATGATATATCATATGAACCATTCATAGATAAAGTAAGTAACTTAGACATAAACTGTCTCTATTATCACAACGCAAAATACAACGTGTACCCCACAAATGTATAATACATACATACATACATACATACATACATACATACATACATACATAAGTACACACATTATTATGTGAAGTCATCATAGGCGAATGGTTAGATTGGCCGGCTTGGAATCTGCAGGTTGCAGATTCGAGCCCCATCACTGCTGTTTGTTTCTGAGTGGCTAAAGTCCTTGGGTAAGATCTGAACCACGACTGTGCCCCTGTCCATCCAGCTGGGGACCTGGTAGGATAGAGGTTGCAATACGAATGCTTTAATCATATGCGCTTATAAAGTCTGCAATGGATTGTATGCTCCACAGGGAGTTGAGGAAGTATAAAGCCAGGGGTAATAATTGTAAAGCGCTTTGAGCAAAGAGTGGGAAAGCGCTATATAAAAGCTAACATTATTATTATTATTACATACACATATAATACATAGAAAGACATACATACACATGCGTGCATACAGACAAACAGACTTACATATGCATGCACATAAATAAATACATACATACACTGTGCTCTAACATTTTGAGACTACATTTTGAGACTGTTTAAATTCATTATACAGGTTACGAGAATTTCTTTGTACATTTTGCTCGCAGAAGTTCATTGCAGGCCTAAAGACGTATGGTCATCAATGTGAATCTACCGCACTGTTCAAGATATACTCTGTTGTGATGGCTATACTGAGAGAACAAGATAGGTTGTATGCTTATCCAGACCATCGAAAACCAGGAGGTTTACCAGCAGGATTTTAGTGATTTCATTTGTGATGTAGACATTAATTAATGAATTATGTGTAAAGGAGTTGAGAAAATAAGAAAAAGATATTTTCTACATGGTGAAAAATATGATTGGTTCATACTGATATTCATTATTAATTAAGAATTCCTTTTTTGCAAAGTTTTGAATGTTTTCATTCCTAAATCGAAGTAGCCGTGGCACTGCACAATCTGAAAACTTGGATGCCAGTATTTTTAGACATCCTGCTAAGCGGGTTGTTGGTGGCCGAGTGGTTAAACCACTTGCAACTGCCTCTTACTACTGTGGCCGGGGTTCGAACGCATTCAGGGGTTGATTAAAATTTGCTATGCTGTAAGTAAGAAGAGTGTCGTTAAGTTTGACTCTACAGTACAACGCAGGTTTTCCCAGGATATACGCCGGTTTCCTCCTACATTAACACTAAACCCATGAGGAATGGCCCTCACTGGACTTCTTGGGAGATAAGAGTTTATATATTTTAAGAACTATCTAATATAACAAAATAAAAGAAAGAAAGATAAAGCTGTTGTTGTGAATATCATATTTGTTGTCATGTGGTCTTCACTGTCGACAATGACGCTACCGCCTTACAAGAAGCAACCATTGCAACCACTTTCATATTAAAGGTATTTTATTAAGGATGGTAAAATATTGGTTGAACATTTCGAAAATGAATAACAATCGCTTTGTTTCACAACACACCAACCTTAGCCCATACTCACAGTGCATGATTGGTTTGTATCATCTGTTTTTTGTATGTGATTGGCAGTAGATTAACGCTTCCAGCTATACTTTGGTTTAGGTGCCAGGCAGTAGTTGTTTCAAGCGAGAAATATATGTGATTACAAACCGTACACGTAGGTTGTCATTGAATCCCGCTGATAACGTACACCCAAGGGTTGGGCACTTTGACAAATGTTAGACATGTTATTGGACAAGAATACGATACATGTACGAAGACCAAGAATTGTCATAAATACTGGACACTTAAGCTTCACTTGAACCAACTGTTAGTTCTGCATGATAACAGGGTTCCTCCTGTACAGCCACAAGCGAGGGATATTCCTCTACCAAGGGTGCAAAGAGGAAGACGACCATTGGCATTGCATGGAATCATAAGGGACGTTTATGAAAGGCATCTAGAGATTATATACTTTGATGAACGAACAGCATCCCAAGAACTCTAGACTTGTTCGAGGACTTATTTACTTGGGCATCTCAATGAAAGAGAAGACTATTAAATACTTCTTCTTTTCAGATCATTCTAAGCACCATCCACCATTTCAGTATTATAGCCAATTCTAAAAGCAGAAAGTAAATATTTCAACGCATTAGAACGTACTACAACGAGGTTGCAGATACAAATGGTGGGCTGGGGTTGTCAGTGGGATAGTCCCGACCGCCATTGAAAATGTTTGAAATTTTGTGAAAAAGTGCACTCTATTCCTATATTGACGTGTTAAGCTAATCAAAAATACTCACTTCTGATCACAATGGAAATAATAATTAAAGCCGAATTAGTTGTTCAACTGGAACATTTTTATACCAACAGGGACATTTTTTAACAACCAAAGATTAACAAATTATTTCTATAAAAAACTATTCTAATTCGAGATGTATACAATAAATTCACTTCAAATTGTTAGTATACTTACTTTTTACATACTAATCTATGTCGGTACTACAGGCACGGGTTAAAACCATGATTGCCATTGAAAGAGCTGACTTTTGAGCGCGGACCCAAACATCAATTTTATTTTTTTTATCGTGTATAGTTACAAAACATACGTTTACCAAAAGGTGATGCAATACTTTTCAGCGCATACGATTGACGAGTAAGTTATTTTACTTAACAAAAATTGTTTGTTCAAAAAATCATTCAAGTTGCAACTAATTTATAAATAATTCATAATATTCATGTGTTGACATCAATACGCCATAAATCACAGGCCTGTTGTCGTCCAAGACACCCCCGACAAAACAAATTTGGAGAATATGAAATCTTTGTCACTGGCGTAAGTAAGGTCATTTCTAAATTAGGTTAAAATTATCAAATATTGTTATTGACATCCTCGTGTACACTTCACTTCATTTCATTTCAGAATCAGTAAATGACTCGACAGAGTGCACAGATTCTCAAATACGTGCGTACCCACGTTTGACCTAGAAATGCCTATCACTAGAAGAGAAGCCCTATCACTAGAATAGAAGCCCAGCATCTTCGCTGTATTGTATTCTAAACCTCATTATGCTACCAATGGTTTCCATGCCATTTGAACCTGACGTGTTGGACATTGATTTGTAATACAAGGCATGGACATGGGCGTCGACAAAGAACATTTATTCTTAGAGTTAGAAATAGGATTTATAATGGCATTTATTTGGTTAAGGAAATACGACCATTTAAGTACATTATCATATATTTTAGATCAAAGTATCACAACTGTACACAGAGACATATATTTCATAGTAGATAAATTGTGGCACTACTTCCAGAACGTTATAATGTGGCCTTCTCTAGACGAATAGAATGAACTTCGTGGAACCTGGCGAGAAATCCCATCTACAGTTGGTGTCATATATGGAACTCTTCATGAAGTGTATCATTCACAGACTGAACCACAAGAGGAGTTCTATTCTGGTCGCGCACACTGTCATTGTTTATCAACCCAGATTGTCATTGACTGTCTAGGTAATATTCGATTCGTAAAAACAGGATTTGTAGGACACATGAACGATGCAGGACAATCCCAACTGCTGCCATTAATTGGGCCAAATGAACCACTTCCTTTCCCTGCTGATTGTATATTACTAGCGGACAAGATCTACAGGAATGAATATCCTCTGCTGACTGCTTTCCGAGCAAATCAATTACGAATAAATAGGGAGTATCGAAGACGGTTTAATCGTCTCCATGCGAGTTACAGGGTAAAAGTTTAACATACCATTTCTTATTTAAAAAATTATCGCGTTCTTCACAACATGTACCATCATCAACGTTGATTTTTTTCTGTTATTGCGGTAGTGTGTTGAGCATTGGCTGAACGCCATGTTCAACTTAGCCAGAGCATTCATTAAATATTTTGTTTTGACAAGTAAGTGTGTTCACCGTACTCTCTCAACTCATTACTCTAGTATAATCTAGTTATCATCTGACACTGCAATCAACAAAATGAATTAATGATCATAGTGCTAAACTATTTTTACTTTGATATACCACGTGACTCCCAATATTTTTTCTCGGCTTCATGTCCTTAGTTAGAATTTGGTAATTTTTCGTGAATATTGGAAATCGTTATTATTTATTCATAATTGACATGTTTATTTCAAATATAATTCAAGTGTCTCATAACATTGTAGCCAACACAATAAACCCGACTACTTCAAGAGTACACCTTCTATCACGTCTACGATTTTGAATTTAGTTTCGCACCTGTCCACTGGTGTCAAACACCACGGTTTTCTATCAGAAAATTACACTACACTACTCTTACTATATAATTAGATAGTGTAAGCCTGACATGACAAGATAAGATATGATTGGGTGTTCAACAACATTCCACCTGTTTTCATCAATAGCATGGGACATCCTCGTGTACACTTCACTTCAAAATCAGTAAATGACTCGACAGAGTGCACAGATTATCAACTACATGCGTACCCACGTTTGACTTAGAAATGCCTATCACTAGAAGAGAAGCCTGGCATCTTCAGTATTGTATTCTAAACCTCGATATGCTACCAATATGGTTTCCATGCCGTTTGAACCTGACTTGTTGGACAAAGTCCAAGTTGAAGATTTGGTAACCCTTTTTATTGTATTACTCGGAATTCGTTCAGTTACACCAGCTATTCTCTCAGATTGTAATCGATATCCCCTGATAACCCAACTTCTAATTTTCGAAGATTTTAGAGGAATTCAGGGAAGAGGCAAGGATGTTTGGCGAGAGTGGGAACGAAACCCTGTTTTTATTTTGGAACGGAACGCCACACTCCATGGCTCAGATTGTTAATGATTTGTAATACAAGGCGTGGACATGAAGAACATTTATTCTTAGTGTTAGCAATAGGATTTTAATGGCATTTATTAGGTTAAGAAAATACGACCATTTAAGTACATTACCATATATTTTAGATCAAAGTATCACAACTGTACATAGAGACATATATTTCATAGTAGATAAATTGTGACACTACTTCCAGAAATTTATAACGTGGCCGACTCTAGACGAATGGAATGAACTTCGTGGAACCTGGCCAGAAATCCCATTTGCAGTTGGTGTCATAGATGGAACTCTTCATGAAATGTATCATTCACAGACTGAACCACAAGAGGAGTTCTATTCTGGTAGCGCACACTATCAATGTTTATCAATCCAGATTATAATTGACTGTCTAGGACAGTCTAGGTAATATTCGGTTCGTAAAAACAGGATTTGTAGGACACATGAACGATGCTGGACAATTCCAACTGCTGCCATTAATTGGGTCAAATGAACCACTTCCTTTCCCTGCTGATTGTATATAACTAGCGGACAAAATCTACAGGAATGAATATCCGTTGCTGACTGCTTTCCGATCAAATCAAGTACGAATAAATAGGGAGTATAGGAGACGATTTAATCGTCTCCATGCGAGTTAAAGGGTAAAAGTTTAACATACCATTTCTTATTTAAAAAATGTTCGTGTTCTTCACTACATGTACCGTCATCAACGTTGATTTTTTTTTCTGTTATTGCGGAAGTGTGTCAAGCATTGGCGGAAGTGTGTGGAGCATTGGCTGAACGCCATGTTCGACTTAGCCAGAGCATTCACTAAATATTTTGTTTTGACAAGTAAGTGTGTTCACCGTACTCTCTCAACTCATTACTCTAGTATAATCTAGTTAGCATCTGACACTGCAATCAACAAAATGTATTCATGATGATAGTGCTAAACTATTTTTTACTTTGATGTACCACTCCCAATATTTTTTCTCGGCTTCATGTCCTTAGTTAAAATTTGGTAATTTTTCGTGAATATTGGAAATCGTTATTATTTATTCATAATTGACATGTTTATTTTAAACATAATTCAAGTGTCTCATAACATTGTAGCCAACACAATAAACCCGACTACTTCAAGAGTACACCTTCTATCACGTCTACGTAACGATTTGAATTTAGTTTCGCACCTGTCCACTGGTGTCAAACGCCAGCTTTCTTCCAGAAAATTACGCGACACCACTCTTACTATATAATTAGATAGTGTAAGCCTGACATGACAAGATAAGATATGATTGGGTGTTCAACAACATTCCACCTGTTTTCATCAATAGCATGGGACATCCTCGTGTACACTTCACACAATGACTCAACAGAGTGCACAGATATCAAATACGTGCATACCCACGTTTGACTTAGAAATGCCTATCACTAGAAGAGAAGCCTGGCATCTTCAGTATTGTATTCTAAACCTCGATATGCTACCAATATGGTTTCCAAGCCGTTTGAACCCGACTTGTTGGACAAAGTCCAAGTTGAAGATTTGGTAACCCTTTTTATTGTATTACTCGGAATTCGTTCAGTTACACCAGCTATTCTCTCAGATTGTAATCGATATCCCCTGATAACCCAACTTCTAATTTTCGAAGATTTTAGAGGAATTCAGGGAAGAGGCAAGGATGTTTGGCGAGAGTGGGAACGAAACCCTGTTTTTATTTTGGAAGGGAACGCCACACTCCATGGCTCAGATTGTTAATGATTTGTAATACAAGGCGTGGACATGAAGAACATTTATTCTTAGTGTTAGCAATAGGATTTTAATGGCATTTATTAGGTTTAGAAAATACGACCATTTAAGTACATTATCATATATTTTAGATTCAACTGTACATAGAGACATATATTTCATAGTAGATAAATTGTGACACTACTTCCAGAAATTTATAACGTGGCCGACTCCAGACGAATGGAATGAACTTCGTGGAACCTGGCCAGAAATCCCATTTGCAGTTGGTGTCATAGATGGAACTCTTCATGAAATGTATCATTCACAGACTGAACCACAAGAGGAGTTCTATTCTGGTAGCGCACACTATCAATGTTTATCAACCCAGATTATAATTGACTGTCTAGGACAGTCTAGGTAATATTCGGTTCGTAAAAACAGGATTTGTAGGACACATGAACGATGCTGGACAATTCCAACTGCTGCCATTAATTGGGTCAAATGAACCACTTCCTTTCCCTGCTGATTGTATATATAAGTAGCGCACAAGATCTACAGGAATGAATATCCTTTGCTGACTGCTTTCCGATCAAATCAAGTACGAATGAATAGGGAGTATAGGAGACGATTTAATCGTCTCCATGCGAGTTACAGGGTAAAAGTTTAACATACCATTTCTTATTTAAAAAAATGTTCGTGTTCTTCACTACATGTACCGTCATCAACGTTGATTTTTTTTTCTGTTATTGCGGAAGTGTGTCAAGCATTGGCGGAAGTGTGTGGAGCATTGGCTGAACGCCATGTTCGACTTAGCCAGAGCATTCATTAAATATTTTGTTTTGACAAGTAAGTGTGTTCACCGTACTCTCTCAACTCATTACTCTAGTATAATCTAGTTAGCATCTGACACTGCAATCAACAAAATGTATTCATGATGATAGTGCTAAACTATTTTTACTTTGATATACCACGTGACTCCCAATATTTTTTCTCGGCTTCATGTCCTTAGTTAAAATTTGGTAATTTTTCGTGAATATTGGAAATCGTTATTATTTATTCATAATTGACATGTTTATTTCAAATATAATTCAAGTGTCTGGTAACATTGTAGCCAACACAATAAACCCGACTACTTCAAGATTACACCTTCTATCACGTCTACGATTTTGAATTTAGTTTCGCACCTGTCCACTGATGTCAAACGCCACAGTTTTCTATCAGAAAATTACACTACACTACTCTTACTATATAATTCGATAGTGTAAGGCTGACATGACAAGATAAGATATGATTGGGTGTTCAACAACATTCCACCTGTTTTCATCAATAGCATGGGACATCCTCGTGTACACTTCACTTCAAAATCAGTGAATGACTCAACAGAGTGCATAGATTATCAAATACGTGCGTACCCACGTTTGACGTAGAAATGCCTATCACTAGAAGAGAAGCCTAGCATCTTCAGTATTGTATTCTGAACCTCGATATGCTACCAATATGGTTTCCATGCCGTTTGAACCTGACTTGTTGGACAAAGTCCAAGTTGAAGATTTGGTAACCCTTTTTATTGTATTACTCGGAATTCGTTCAGTTACACCAGCTATTCTCTCAGATTGTAATCGATATCCCCTGATAACCCAACTTCTCAGTTTCGAAGATTTTAGAGGAATTCAGGGAAGAGGCAAAGATGTTTGGCGAGAGTGGGAACGAAACCCTGTTTTTATTTTGGAACGGAACACCACACTCCATGGCTCAGATTGTTAATGATTTGTAATACAAGGCGTGGACATGAAGAACATTTATTCTTAGTGTTAGCAATAGGATTTTAATGGCATTTATTAGGTTAAGAAAATACGACCATTTAAGTACATTATCATATATTTTAGATCCAACTGTACATAGAGACATATATTTCATAGTAGATAAATTGTGGCACTATTTCCAGAACGTTATATTGTGGCCGACTCTAGACGAATAGAATGAACTTCGTGGAACCTGGCGAGAAATCCCATCTACAGTTGATGTCATAGATGGAACTCTTCATGAAGTGTTTCACAGACTGAACCACAAGAGGAGTTCTATTCTGGTAGCGTACACTATCAATGTTTATCAACCCAGATTATAATTGACTGTCTAGGTAATATTCGGTTCGTAGAAACAGGATTTGTAGGACACATGAACGATGCAGGACAATTCCAACTGCTGCCATTAATTGGGCCAAATGAACCACTTCCTTTCCCTGCTGATTGTATATATAAGTAGCGCACAAGATCTACAGGAATGAATATCCTTTGCTGACTGCTTTCCGAGCAAATCAAGTACGAATGAATAGGGAGTATAGGAGACGGTTTAACCGTCTCCATGCGAGTTACAGTGTAAAAGTTGAACTTACCATTTCTTATTTTAAAGTTTTGTTTGTGTTCTTCACAACATGTTCCGTCATTAACTTTGGTTTTGTTGTGTTGTTGCGGAAGTGTGTGGAGTATTGGCTGAACGCCATGTTCGACTTAGCCAGAGCATTCATTAAAGATTTTGTGTTCACAAGTAAGTGTGTTCACCGTACTCTCTCAACTCATTACTCTAGTATAATCTAGTTAGCATCTGACACTGCAATCAACAAAATAAATTCATGACAGTGCTAAACTAATTTTACTTTGATATACCACTCCCCATAAGTTTTCTCGGCTTCATGTCCTTAGTTAAAATTTGTTTATTTTTCGTGAATTGGAAATCTTTATCATTTATTCATAATTTACAGGTTTATTTTAAACATAATTCAAGTGTCTGATAACATTGTAGCCAACACAATAAACCCGACTTCTTCAAGAGTACGCCTTCTATCACGTCTAAGATTTCGAATTTAGTTTCGCACCTGTCCACTGGTGTCAAACGCCACAGTTTTCTATCAGAAAATTACACTAAGGAATAATTGTTATCATGAACACTTCATGTTTATTGATACCTTGATAGCCAGTTATAAAAGATATATCGTATCGTATGGTGCTGGTCGACAATAACACAACAACCCAATCGTCATGACTACATCAACATTTGTTAAAGTTCCACAGATTTTTGCAACACTTTTGGAGTAGAGTTCAGTTATTTGTTCCCGGCTTCTTCGCCTCATCGGCTTCATGCATTCTCAAAACATGTTACTTGACTAAGCAGACTATTTAGGACAAACTTTAAGGCTATATTGAGGTCATATTGGTGTTTTGGTTTAATTCAGGTCGGTCGTGCGTGCGTGTGTGTGTGTGTGTGTGTGTGTGTGTGTGTGTGTGTACATGTTTGCATGTTACCAAGTATGACTTTTTAGTACAATACTGAAATTTAAACAAAAATAGCGAAAATTACACCAACAACACGTATGGACATAACTTATGACAGCGAGTCATCAACGTGAAAATGCTTCTTTTTTTTAAAAATGCGATACACCACTGTGGTAGTTTGTTTTAACAGCCTTTAATTTATATGCCAACCCGTAGATAAGTAAACACAGTTAAAATATTATAAGTTATAACAACAATTAAAATCCGGCAGGAAAACCTCCAGGTTTTCGATGGTCTGGATAGGCACACAATCCACTATTCTCTCTCAGTACAGCCATTACGACAGAATAAATTTGAATCAAATCAGTATGAACACTATGACCGAATGTTTTATTTAGACCCTCGATGAGATCCTGCAATTAACAATTTTTTAAAAATAGTTTAAGAACTGGTTAGATAAACGTTTGAGGTTATGTACTCATTGATTTAGAGATCGTAGCTGCCGTTTGTTTCTGAATGGTTAAATTCCTTGTCAACGATGTCAACCATGAGAGGGGCTCAGTAAACCCAGCTGTATAATTGGGGACTGGTGGGATAGATATTGTCATGTGAATGCTTAATAAATCCTAAGCGCTTATAAAGGTTGTGATGAATTTACTGCTTCCAAGGAAGGTGATCATGAGGAAGTATAAAGGGCCGTTGCACATCCATCTGTACAATGGCTAATTTATTTATAACTATTAGCACCTCGAGCTATCGAGAGAGAAGGCGCATTATAAATTCGCATCATCATCATCATCATCATCATCATCATCATCATCATCATCATCATCATCATCATCATCATCCGATTATTCTTTTGATATTATTTCCAAAGAGCAGAACCAGTTGTAATTCAAACAGGTAAATGTAGATTGCAGTTCATGTATACCTTAGATAACAGTATTTGATAGATCACATTGTAACATAATGCAACATAGAGATACGTATTCTAGGCAAAAAACAGCACAGATATTGTGTGTGTGTGTGGGGGGGGGGGGGGGGGGTACATAAGGATAACTTACACTGTCCAGCTGTGGTTCATGATTTATAAGGTTAGCAATTCGATTATAATTAAATCTTGGCTTGATAACGGCACTTCTTATGTCTCTGCCGAACATGAGAGCTTCAAGTATGATCTAGGAAAAGACATGTTAGTTATTAGTATATAGCATACACTTTAATTTCTTCAAGACGTCTCAAACTCCTTCCCGAGTTAAATAAGTAACAAGGAGTCCTTACTCATAATACCAATTTTTACAAATGAAGTTGTCATATTATCAAATTAGGTCGCTTTTTAACCAAAATGGCCACAGTAAAGTCACTTAACTATTTGACAATTAAAGAGGCCATAGATATATGAGGGTTTGGAATTTATTTCGGATTTTTTCCTTACAAAAAGATTTTATCCTGGCATCCTCCTTTTAACATCACAGTGAAACAATATTTATATGTCAAGTCTGTGTTTTTAACTCAATAAATTACAACAAGATAATGAATAATTTAGGAAGAGATTTAATATTGTACGTACAATAGCACTCTTTTTACACACTTTTTGTATAACTTTTCAGAATGTATTTAATTAAAAACACAGACTAAGTCAATGTTGTTTGATATTGATTTTTTCAAGATGAAAGCCTTAAAGTTGTAAAATTGTTTGAAAAATAAATACCAAATCATCATATTCATGTTGTCGGGTTAAAGATTGACGGATTTTGTGTGAAGGAATAAATTATTTAAATAACATAGTTGAAAGAACCCCGTATAGGTGAAAGGGTTATTGTATAACTCACCAAAACATTTGTGGAAATAATCCTCACACCGCCAGCCGAACCTAGAGCCATCTTGACGTCACGATTCTCGTCTAAGATAATAACTGGTGACATCGAGGACATAGGGCGCTTTCCAGGCTGGATTTTATTTTGTGAAGTTGGTCTTTGAGATCTATCAAAGTTACTCATTTCATTGTTGAATATTATACCCGTGCGCGACCCATACACACCCGAACCAAAGCTATAAGTTTAAACAAAGACAACTATATTAATTGGCATTGGAACATTTCATCTTTGAACTCTAATCAAGGATAGATTAATTTTGACATTTACATATGTATCTACTAAAGGTGAAATTAGTAAATTAAAGCAATGTCTAAAAAGTGCTTTAAAAACAAGTACGCGGGGAAAATCACTGTTACAAGTAGTAAGGAAGTTTACAAAGGTATGTCTTCAACCCCCCTTTAAATTGCTTCACTTCATCTAAATAGTTAAACTCTTCTGGAATGAAATTCTACAGTCTAAAACCACAGACGGCAAAAGCCCTATCATTCAAATTATTACAAGATCGTGGAACTACGAGATTTGTACTACTCTATTTGTTCTTAGATTATAATTGGAATTGTGAAATCCCTCAATCATATCTGTAATGTACACAGGGGCCTCGTCCTCGGCGTTCAGAGTTTTAAAAACAAGCAAAATGATAAACAATAACACAATAAGGAATACCAACTATTGATCTATAGTTGACGTCAAGCCCACACTGTTGCCATACTGATCAATAACAGACACATGTGATGTCCCACCATCTTCAGGAGCATACAAACTTTCTCCGTAATACTCAGGGTCATGTGTTTGGTTATCATCAATTCGAGATCGAAGGTATGACGCCAGTTGGTCTGACGTAAGACGTTCTATGAGCTATAAAATAAAGTGAAAAAAGTAAGAGGGGGGAGAACGAGGGAGATGCATATATACGTATGTATGTATGTACGTACGTACGTACATGCATGCACGCATACATACACACATACATACATACATACATACATACATACATACGTACATACATACATACATACATACATACATACATACATACATACATACATACATACGTACGTACGTACGTACATACATACATACATACATACATACATACATACATACATACATACATACATACACACATATACATACATACAGACAGACAGACAGAGACAGACAGACAGACAGACAGACATACATACATACATACACACACATACATACATACATACATACATACATACATACATACATACATACATACATACATACATACATACATACGAGTGCATATATACTTTCATAGAACTACATCTTTATCACCTTTTCCATTTCAATGAACTTGTCATCACCAATTTTCTCATGGTAGGTATATGCCATTTTGAATGCTTCGATGACTCTATGATTCCACAGCAATGTTTCGTTTCGATTGGTAAGGTCGTCAGTTCTAATATTATAACCTACAAGATTGGTAGAGCTAAAATGCAATACAATTCAATGCAATGCAATGCAATACAATACAATACAATACAATGTAATGCAATGCAATACAATACAATACAATACAATACAATATAATATAATATAATATAATATAATATAATATAATATAATATAATATAATATGAAAATAAGGTCAATAGGTTCAACTGACCACTATGTGGCGATGTTATCATATATCTTTATAGATAAGTGATTCGATTCAAATGGTACACATTAATCTCATGCCATTTTGTTAGAATCAATAAAATTAATGACAGCATTTAAAAACGTATACAATATGTAACAACACACTGTACAATATTTTACCCACAACTCTCTCTGATTTGTACTGTTGGACATCATCTCCTTGAAGCCAGAAATATCTCACCAGTGTACAGGGTTTTGTTACAATATTTTTGCCATTTCCAAAACGTAGAATTGCCACTGATGAGCTTCTGAATACATATTTTCATTGGTTCTGGTATCAATGATTTATTGTAGAAGGAGTTGCAATTTTAGAAATTTGTCGACATATTTTCTTGAAAGACATGCAAAAGATTTTCTACGAAACTAAGGAAAATATATGCACCTGTTATGACTTTGCCAAAGATATAGATATATTTGAATAGGTATGACAAAAGAAATTTACATACTAAAACTCATCATACACACTGTCTACCCAAGTTAGTGATACTTTGACATTGAAAAGTGTTTTATTCAAAGTACATGTTTCATTTAGTTGTTTGTACATTTTTATGCAAAATTTAGCACTTTATTTTTGATTCCAAAACGTATTTTTGTTACATACTAATTAAATGTAATTACTGTGCTTAAAATGTTGACAAATATGGGTTATTGAAGAAGTTATAAAATAAGGAACTTCCAAGCATACCAATCAGAGAGAATTGTGGGTAATATATTGTACAGTGCAACAGCTGTTGAATAAAGATTCATTTACGGTCAAATTACTCACCTTTCAATATATTCAATATTAATGCTAGAATAACAGCTCCTGATGTTGGCGGTGCCGTGTACAACGTGTAGTTACCAAACGTACTTTCGATTGGTTTCTTTAAAAGTGCTTTGTAGTTCTTCAGATCATCCAGTGTTATAATGCCACCTGGTTTAGGGAGTACATACCACTTTCAATACCTCAAACTGATTTGATCATTTGTTTTACGTTCGCAATTGCTTAGCATGTTTAATTAATTTTGTAACATATGCGCCATAACATAATATAACATTTAGTTATTGTCAGGTGTTGGTCTAGTAGATATTTTGCCTTGATATCCTATGAGAAAGAACATTGATTCGAAAGGTCGGATTGCATTTTTTATCGCGACTTACTGTTTCACTTGTTCCTTATGCACTTCGTATGATACAATATTATCTGTTTCCGATTGCTATGAATGAGCAAGCGAATTTGTAGATGAATGGTATGATGTCAATCGCCAATCTGTATGAATGTTTACTAAGTTAATAGTCGAGGAAAAACACAACGAGGGTTCTGTACAGCTATGAACTGAGTTTCAAGTAAAAACAAATAAATAAACTTACATGACACCTTAAAAGATATTCACATATACAGCAAACACTAATTGAACATAGTTACCATGAATAATGTGTCATGAATAGGGCCATACTGAGAGGACAATGAATACAAAGTATTAAGTTATTTAGGCTCACTATTCGTCTCTGTTTAAACTAATTTCCCTGTTTTTCCATCTTATTGTAATTGCTGTAGAAATGTTATGTATTTGTATATAATTATTATGCCTTTTGAAATTGAGAACAAAGCATTGTTATTAAAACGACATTCGAATATCAAGCCTGGAAAATTAATCACCTAATTGGTAAACATCAATAATAATGCAAATAAGTTATGTATTATGCTAGTCACACGATTATATCTTTCAAACATATCAATGAAGTTGTTTTAATTCGTTCAACAAAGTGAACTGCCATTGAATATGTATCTCATATTTGTTGTATTAATTAATCATCCATATGCCCACTTTTACAGAAAATTTTCATTGCAAGATAATAAAGTCATTAGAAACGTTGTTGTACACAGCGTTCATTCAACAGCTTATATCAAGATTCCTGGGCAGTTCTTTTAGCATCTGTCTATCTTAAAAAACTCGAAGCCTCGAGTAATGCTGCTGTATATCCTAGCTGTGAAATCAAAGAGATAGCAATAACGTGCCGTGTCAAATATCATTCATGGATCAATGCAGCATATGATGGTTATGAAAGCGGTCATTTGTATCTCAATTAATATTTAATTTAATATAATCTTTTTAAGAAGTTCAGACTTTAATAACTCTCTTTAAGTGAATGTAACACACCTTCCTCTGTGATATCTGCTACAATATCTTGTGCGAGAGGTCCTTCATAGAATGTTCGGTCACTCCCTTCACTCATTAATTGCAGTGTCTTGGCGTACTTTGGTCGAAAAAGTAAGTCACCTTCGTTATAAAGACTGTCATCAGGTTTCGTAAGTAAATGTCTTTAAGATATATCGGGAGGAAGAAAGAAAGCAATACAACACTGTATCGATAAAACGAAATAAACAAATACATACATACATACATACATACACACACACACATACACACACACATACACACACACATACATACATACATACATACATACATACATACATACATACATACATACATACATACATACATACGTCCGTACGTACGTACGTAGGCGGTCTTGCCACTCTATCATTAAAGCACATCACATAATAATTGATGGTAACACATTATCTGTAATTCTTTATAAGTAAGATGTATGAGTATAAGCATGTTTTCACTGTATTCATAAATTACTGATTTATTATTAAACTAAATATGTAATTTAGTTTTTCCGAACGCGTTGTAATAAGCGACTCTAATGCATACTCTGTATAGATAAAGAGGTAACACATTACAATTACAGTACTGTCTTCCATAATTAGCACACATGATAAGTTAATAAAATTACCTTAGCGATTGGCTCTTTGGTAAAAGTTTGTGTTGTACGCGATATGTTTGGATGGCCATTGCTGTAGCTGGACTCAACGGTACTCCTCTACTAGCAAGTTCAATTGCTGGCTGAAAGAGATCTCTCCATGGTAATTTACCGTGACGTTGATGAGCCAACCAGAAACCACTTATATCACCTGGAATGGCTATAGTTAAAGCACCTGAAAAAGAAAAATATTTTGCTTATTTTGAAATATATATATATATATATGTTAATTGTATATATATATATATATATATATATATATATATATATATATATATATATATATATATATATATATATATATATATATATATATATATATATATATATATATATATATATATATATATATATATATATATATATGTATCAAATTGTTTTCGAAATTCCGCCATGAGAATAAATTCTACCTCGCCAACCACACCAGAAAATCCGCCAACATCGTATCAAAGCAAAAAGACTTGACTAACCGTCAGATGATCGCAAAAGCATGAAGCTTGCATGTATATAAGTATGTATGTATGTATGTATGTATGTATGTATGTATGTATGTATGTATGTATGTATGTATTATTTGCGTGCGTGTGTATACTTTTGTGTGTGTCATTTGTACATAATGCGTACCTTCAAAAGCTGAAGTGTTTTGAAACATTGATTCATTCGCAGCTTTAGGAGCCTCAACCCTGGCTTCTATCGCCTCTACAATGTTTTTCTGTTTGTTGTATATCACCATGTAGTGACTTCCAGCAATACTAACACTGTGTCCGTTTACAACTCCGGTACATAACATTGCAGTTATAGCAGCGTCAACAGCATTGCCACCTTTCTGTAGAATTAAGCTGCAGTTGAAAGGAGACAATAAAATATAGTTTAGTGATGATTGTGCTCATCTGCATACCAATGGAATGTATTTCTCTGTTGAAATTCAACATGTCATACAAAACATTATCCCAAACTTTTGAATGGAGCAACCTAAGCCTTCTTGATATAAGAACAGCAAAAACAAAAGTAACAAAAATAGCAGCAGCAGCAGCAGCAACAACAACAACAACAACAACAACAACAACAACAACAACAACAACAACAAAAACAACATATTACTCTACTAAAATGTAATGTGTGAACAGTGACAAATATTTGACATGTTCATTATTTCAAAATATTTCATCATAGTTGCAATATAAGTGAGAATAATAATCAGAATAATAACAAATTCACAGAAGTGATATCCAGTTATTTATTTCGATTTGTACTTTAAATTAACTTTATTAATTTTTTACTCCAACATTACTGTTGGAAATATCATAATACTGGTATGGTATCATAGTAGTACACTATCCCTGGCGATGGTATACCCATTGCCTTTCAGCAATCGTCTCTATGTAGGAACTCGTTCGATTTTTTGCATGTATGCCGCCTACTGGTCATAAATAACTGTGGGGTCTGCTGGTACCAGTCGATGTGCTATCATACTATGGTTAATATTTATCTATGATTATTTATGTATGTTATGATTAAACTGGAATTGGAGATATAGAAAGGTCAGCTATTGTCAAGATGGATTACATTTCAATGGCAGTTAAATATAGTCGGGACTAAAAGTCCACATGATTATTAAAGAAAGTAAGGTTAGTAATATAACTCAGTGCTAGGACACATGAGATAAGGGTAAAAAAATTAATTTATTTTTGCGTGGATAACTTTCACTAAGCTTACATATTGATTGAGTTGTTTCCTAAGCACTACTCTGTTGATACTGATACCAAAGATACAGTAAATGAAGGTAGTGACTTGGACACGTAGCCAACAAGTCTCCAGATACCTGTGTAGGAGTTAGTCCTGCTGTACAAATGGATTGGCGTGCTGATTCCGTGACAAATTGCGTCCACCCCTTCTCAAACCCCGAATACTGCATGATACTGGTGAGTATGAAAGACAAAGTGTGGCAAACTGCAATATAGCTATACTTGAATTACCACTTTGTTAAAATGTCCAAATGCAAGTGCCACAAGCTCAAACCCCCTTTTCTTTCAAAGTGACTAATTACGTCCATCTTACACCAAATATTGCATTTGTTGTGTTTAATCATATTATAAGCAATATCTACAACAGATCTATCTTTCCTTTACAACTTAATGTCGATAGAAGCTATGTACCATGGTTAATTCCTGCCAAACAATAAATGAGAAAAGTACTTATTTTCTCCACCAGCTCATATTGTTAATACTTTCCCATGGTCTATGGCATTGATTACTACAAAAAATATATGGCGCAAAGTCAATCAATCAAACACTGTCAAAATCTTGATGACACAATTCTCAATGGATGATAATTGATTGACAACTGACATGTATTAGTGATTTACAGTTTTAGATGGGATGTGTTTTACAGTCAGCAAGTACCTTAGCTATTTAGACTAAGATTAAAATCAATTTTAGATTACCAGGTTGCGATTAAATTCGGTAAATTAATGTAGTGTTTTTAACATGAATGTTAGGCCATGGGTATTAAGGCCTCGGCCTGTCACCTATGGTATAGCATTTTTTGTGCAGTAAACTAAAAGAAACAAAACATTCACTTTAAAACCATGAT
>NC_135557.1:14962366-14992366 GCF_964340395.1 Glandiceps talaboti
CATACGTCAATAAAGTGCACACATCTGATGACCTTTCAAAATTGATGTACATATATAGGCTCATATGGTAAAATGATATCATCATTGTGGAAATTTCCATACAAGTACCTTATGCATTCACTAAATATTCATCTATTTTAGAACTGGGTGGTGAATCTGTCACGAATCTATAATTTCCACTGTAGCGGGTAAAAGTATTTCCGACAATGCGTATATTTGGAATGTTGTGACTGACACCTACACTTTTATGGCTAAACACGCTATGTATTTTTGTGATGTAGATTGCCAGCATATATCACAGTAGTGACGCTAATTAAATATGTATGCTGTATTGTTTAATGTAATTACAACAAAAGACTGGAATAACTTTATGTGTTGCAATTACTGTATTTTGGGGAATTTACACGGGAGAGAGTGTTAGCCTGGGACGGATGGGGATCTGCGCAGTCCGCTGTCAGCACTATCTACGTACAGAAATAAATCTATTTTATGGATGACGCCCTCTTGCGGTAGACTTAAGCATTTGGTGTTTCCCTAGCGGAGTTGGCGGCTTTTGAGTAACCATTGAGGCAATATAGCCTCTTCAGCAATATCTGGATCCTGACGACAAGGTAAAGAATTTGCACTTCCAACTGTAACCTTTGACCTTATTTGATTATTGTAAAGTGAGTTGGCTGATAGAGATTATCCTTCCGAATAAAGGGATTTTTCTGGGTGAGGAAAGTCTTTGCTGTTTTATTTTTCTGTGATTTTGTTGGACATTAAATCTACCTTGGTGACATGGCCAATTGTTGCCACAAAATGTGGTCTCATGTATATTTGTAAAAACTTCTAGGTGGTACATGCTGTTCAGGATACGTCAGTCAGCCATAAAGTTACATTGTTATGCTCAATCTTCGGTCGACAAGGTGCTTCTATACATCTCACTATTGGGCATTACGTGCTACTATACTTAACTATTTACACGGTGTACAAGATGCTGCAATACATTTCACTATTTGATAAATCGTCTATTCGTGTTCCTAACATACAAGGCTAAACAAAACTATATTATTAAATTAGAAGTATGGCCATAAATTTAATATGGATAACATACCTTGAACACTGTCAGCACTTGGCCATATGTAACTTCAAATTGCAAATCTAATTACTAGAACGGGCCTCTGACATGAAACATATACAGGCTATTTAATTGAACATGGATCGACTTAGACCCGTTACTATGAATACCGTGACCTACACGGTTTTTTGGTCCCACTATTTTTTTTCTATTCTAAGCAACGTAATGCAGGTAGTATCATTCGCCTCTCTTAAAATCATCGTTGAGTTGTTGACATGGTTCGCTTTATTTGTCGGGAACAATAAGAGGTAAGATGTTGAGATAGGTTGATTGACAACCTGATATAGATAAAATATCTTTAGCACTTGCCAATATTCAATTCCAGATTGCAAATAGCATCACTAATGCCTATAAGGGGCCTGTGACATGAAACATGTACAGGCTATTTAACTGATCATGAGCCGCCTTTGACCCGTTAATTATATGAATACACCCACAAGGATGTTCTATTTTAAGCAACGTAATGCAGTGGTATCATTTACCTCTCTTAAAATCATCGTTGAGTTGTTGACATGGTTCGCTTTATTTGTCAGGAACAATACGAGGTAAGATGTTGAGATAGGTTGATTGACAAAATGATGTAACGATGACTTGACTTATGTTAGGGTAGTTATTATTTAAATGCAAATGCTGGTTATTAGAAAGTTTTGCCGCTTCCTCGTCCCCACTTACCATGAAAACCTCTTCATGTTATTAAAGTAAGTGGGCACGAGGAAGGGTCACCGGTTGAGGGCGCTAAGTAAACAAACTCATAAAATAATTAATAAGGTAGTATGGTAAAGCTTGTCTATATCGCCAACGTCGAGGGCGCTTATGATCAGTAGAACTAACTCATTGATAATTATTAAGATAATCATATAGTAAAGCTGGTTTATTAAAACCAACGAAATAACAGTTAACCTTTTCAAATAATTACTTTATTACATGGTACCTTGTAGGTAACAATAATTTGAAAAACTACAAAAAAAAGGAAACAGTAAACAAAAAATAAACATTTTTAAACAAATACGGCCAATTTCAAGCCCATGTGTTTGTAATTATAAACATGGAGTTACCCTCAATGTTATATCAGTTCAGTTTGCTAAAATAATAGGGAACAACACAAAACATTGAAGTATTCTTACCAATTGTATGCATAGCAAAAAACAGTCTCTGACAAACAGTTATCTTTAACGCTAATGCATGAGATTAGTGAAGGGGAATGACCTTATGCAATAGCATTAAACTTCTTACTGCCATATACATGACAAGAAGTGGATATATGTTCTCCTCAAAGCTGCTATAACTTCCGGCTGAATTAAAAGAATTGGGGCGTACAATCAAGTATGATCGGCCAAAGATAGGCTTATCCAGCAGACAATTATTCGACCTGCTAGTAATTTCTTTGTTAACATGTGCTCTTGATAGGAGAATGCCTTTTGTTCCACAGATTGAAATACCATACACTATGTAATGGTTGTCTGTCTGAAACCTGGACTCTTCTGCAATCGTTGAAAACTGGCACACAAGCTGTGGATATGCTCTATCCATACTGATTTCTGATAGTTTGTTCTGAAAAACATTAAAAAAGTACATGAACAGTTCATGATCAACAGTATGCCAATATACATTACAGTGTTCGCACTAACATTCACCAAATTCGAAAAGAGACTCATTTTCAATTTGATGAAAATATTTTATGCTATATTCGCCATAGTGCTTTAATGTTTTGTGTCCTACTTTAAATGTTTTGCGCCCTTTGAACCTGACATTCTTGTCATTATTTATTATCACATGTTAATCCCTTTAAAAAAACAAATGCCTGAAAACAAATGACCGTTCACACTTTTTCCAAAGTACAGTGACACAGTTGTACCAGATGACATGTTTTCCCCTCCACTGTATGATTTCATAAATTACGCATGGCAAACATGATGCTGTAGACCCTTTGAAATTAATTGTAGCTTCCTTGAGAAAAATAATTGTTATTGTTATGCAAATACTACGAATAAATTATACAAATAAGGCATCCTGCTATCAAAACAATCCTTGGAGAAAACTTTAACTGTACAAAAAAATTGGGACAGGTAGACACTTGGTAGCTCATGTAATTTCCAAAGTTACCTGCCAAACAGGTGGGTTAAAAATTAATTACTACATTGCAGGCCTGATAAACCATCCCTTGGGGAGATAAAAATAACAGGCCCAGTGGTCTCGAGTTTAAACAGTCATCACACACTGTGACACATTCAGAGAGATACATCTTTATAGCGTGTACAAATAGAACCCATTATAGACAGGAAAAGTACACAAATAAATTGCATTACAACCCATAACACCAAAGTAAAGCATTTTCTATATGTGCCACAATTGTTTATAGCATCCATATTAAGTGTAAAAGTATTCTGTTTCAATTGCTAATTGACCACTCAGAAAGGCCACATGCTAGGCTTGTAAATAACAAATTGAAACTGTATACTTTTACACTTGATATGAATGCTATAAATGAGTGTAGCACATAGAGAAAGTGCTTTACTTCAGTGTTACTCATAGCACTTGGCACAGCATGCTAGAAGCATGGAGTCATCTCTTTTGATAGGAAACGGTTTTACACGTATAGCCTCTTGACACAGCTGTTAGATTTAGAATGAATATCAAGTTCGTCTGGTATTTCATGGATACATTGATTGTACATTACATAAGTGATTAACTTGCATGAAATTTGTGATTGAAATAAAATTTTACAACGCATGGTCACAGCTAACAAGTGGCTGGACATGTACACATTTGTTTAAACTTAATAGATGTTTACAGAAGATACATGTATGACTGTTTCACAAGTTTATATTGCAGTCTGCTGAAGTGACTGTCAGGCAGGTACAAATGTATTACACAGTGAGACATAGATTTTACTATGAGTATCACTAGCAGACATGAGTTAGATAAATGAAACAGTTAGATAAATAAAATGTCATGTCCCATGTTGGTATTCAGACACATGTTTGCAGAAGATACATGTACATGTATGACTGTTTTGAGCTGAACATTCGTATGTTGTATACGGAATAAAGTTTATCTGTTGACTATATTTTTCAATGTTGTCATTGATTGCTAGATTCGAAAACCAACAGCTACATGTAGATTCTAGTCTACAAATCTAAATGTATCGTAAGTATCCATGAAATACCAGGGGAACTTGATATTCATTTTAAATCTCACAGCTATGTCAAGAGGCTATAAAACCATTTCCTATCAAAGGAGATGTCTCCATGCCTCTAGCATGCTGTGCCAAGTGCTATTAATCCAATTCATTTGTGTACTTTACCTGTCTAACTTTATAAGGGGTTCTATTTGTACAAGCTATAAAGACCTGGATTGTAGACAGATAAACACACACGCAAAGCAAAATATTTCAGTTTGTGCTAAAATGAGTGACAGCAGAAACATGGCTTTAAAACACAGAACATACCTCAGATACAGCCAGTACTCTCCAGTTCTCTTTACAATGCCTGTTGCCTTTGTTGCCACCAATAAAAATCTTTAACTCAACATCACAGCGGACAGGGTTTTTCAAATGGCACATTCTGAATTTTCGCTCTGTTTTCTTGTCAGTCCTATTATAAAAATAAAACACCAAAGATGTTGTAGCACAACTGTAAAATTTGTGGTATTAAAAAAATGTTTATGAACAAGCCAATCCATATTTGTTACCCATGCAATAAGCACTATTTTCTTATTCTCACGAAAAATTTACAAATAATACAGTCAAACAAACTTTACACAAGTGACAACATTGGTTACTTTGTAAAGTTGATACAGAAAGCTGACATTAGGTGTCCGTGCAACTCAGAAAACGTGAACTAAAACTATCACGACATAGCACTTCTGCACTGTAGGCCATGATGTTGATATCCACGATAACAGAGTAATTTGCATATGCTGTCAATAAAGTGATGTTGTAATGGGTTATTGCTATCCCGCCCTTATGCCCATAATAAGTAACAATGTACACAATGTTATCTTATTAAATATTAAATTTTTCAGGCAGGAAACAGTCATATGTTCGATTTTCCCCACTTTTTGCCGCTGAATGAAAATAGCGCCTACAAAAGCAATGCCTAATATGGCGGTCGCTATGAATATAGATTTTGACCTTCGACATTATGTTAATATATTGAACGAAGAAAACCCGGGAGACAGAGTTTTTCGCTCGACACTTTCTACACAGTGATAGCAATGATGATGATGAAGAATTTTACGGGTTTGAGGAAGTAAATTTTGTCCTCCTAGAACGTATTGAAAACCCTCTCGATAATTTCGACTTTTTGACTGATGTCGTCAATGACAGGTCCTGAAATCGCGTGATTCTGCCGATGACAAACCACAGATGCCAGTGCTGTATGATTACTCCTAGATCAATTTGGAATGAACAAATCTGAATAGCCTCCCCCCAGGGAACATGCACACCAAATATCGAAGAATTCTGACTGTCACTTTCGGAGAAGATGATGAAAGTATAAAGGTTTGACGGACAGCGGAGCTAAAAAAGTTGACAGACTGACGACAGACAACCAACCTAACATGTTCAGATCACGTCAGATGTTGCCGACAGTGGAGCTAAAAAGAGCAACACATTTCACATGCAGTTTCAAGATAACCCCCCCCCCCCCCCCCCATGGAGAATTGCCACCAGCCATGGTAGTGTGATCTATTAGATTGTATAAAATAAAGCCTCTTAACTCATGATGACAGGCCTCATTCAGTTCAGTGTATAAACCCAAGGAACAGTTAATTGAATTGTAAATATATATGGTTAACTTACTTTATTGCATAATCTTTATATCGCTTTAGGTTGTCCTCCTCATTTAATATTGTATCCATGACCATCTCTAGAAAGTCGCCTAAATCCACCTCTGGTAAATTTTCATCTTGACAGATCGTCAGCCATTTTTGAATTAAGTTACACAGTTGCCAATCCATACCTGCTGGTACACCTCCAATACCCTATTGATGAAAGCAAGTAATAAATGTGTCAATACTATCATACAATTTATCATCAAATGTAATTCCATCCTTGTTGATAAACCCTAAAACAAAGCATCACCTGGCTTGTCAACTAACTAACATTGATAGTTTTTTGTCTGGTTAGACAAAATACCTCTTTGATGTTGTAAAATCCCTCTTTTCTGTCTTGATACAAATCTAATTAATATTTCAGATGTTATCATCTGGCACAAGAAGAAGCGAATTACAATGGATACATTTTAAGGTTGTCGTATAGGCTATTTTTCATCCAATTCTTTATTGTAGAAATATTGTTGTAACTTTGTTAAAAATAAAGATATTGACTCCAAATTTTCAGAGTTTGTGTTTTAATATTCACCATACCATTAAAAACATTAAAGTATAGTATGTTAACATTATGATTAAATTTGACACCCGTGTATATTATATTAATTATTATATTATTACTATTATTATTATTATTACTATTAGTTGGTCAAAGTTTGTGGCTTTGTTTACTGCTTATTTACATTATGCCCTTTGCTAGTTCCTACCCCAGTGCAGTACGTCTAAATAAAAATGTACGAGTGGATTTACATAGTTTTACTGATAAATTCACCTGACATCCCAGCCCACACAACAACACAACAACCTTAATTCAATTCCTACATGATTATGGGGGGGGGGGGGGGGTATAAGTTTGGCATTGATAATGGTAGCTAGCTCACACAAAGAAAGTGAAACAATATTAGTAAAGATGTTTGTCATGCCAGACGATTGACTAAACGCTATTGGTAAGATTTATATCTAACCAGATGATAACATGTACCAGCAATGGTAATGAGATTTTTGTGGAGATACATGTACATGTAGGCGACATTTTGATTCAGGGTTTATGATTTTCGTTGTATACATTTACACTCACATTACATCTTCATTTTTAATGTTTATACAGTTGCCAAACAATCCTAGAATTTAACTTTCCATTGTGTATTACTATCATGTAAAGACATGAATAAACATGAAAGATTTCCATGTTTTCAAAACTGAAAACTTTCCTGTTCAACATTTCTATGCGTCTTTATTTTCTAATCAACACAAATTAAACTGACTGTATAAGGGATACTCAAATACTAAGTTCCCTTACCCAAATTATTTCTTCCGCTTGAAACATTACTATCAAAATCTTTCTGAATGTATAGGTGTTAGCAAATATTATGCTTACCATAATCATGTCTTCCAAGTTTTGTACAGTGAGGTCTTTTATTGCTATACCAGCTGTTGATTTACATACTTCTGCTACAATCTTGCTCATAACCAAGTCTGTTAAAGACAGGATTAGAGAGAATATAACATTCCATACTTGTAACTTTATACTATATAAGTTAAAATAAAGGGACGAATGGCAAGTGCATACCCATCAGCCAATGAGCCAGACACATTTTGACTAAAATGTAAGTAGGTACAATACGCACAACAGTAGTATTTAATATCGCAGGGTGTTTGAATCATAAACAGTCGGTGGCTCGTTAGGTTGGCCGAACCTTCAAACCTTGTCTTACTTACCATACATTAAAAGAAATATACAGATTGATTTGAGTACCTGTGGTGTTGTCCTTTTACAAAGCTTGGGAGAAATTGGTCTAATTCATGCATTCTTACTTGCCAGAGAAAGAACACCATAATTTCCACATGGTCGCATGATTGTTTTAAAAACTGACTAAACACTAAATAATTTCAGCTTTCCTAAGAATAATAATCAATAACACTGCTTTATGAGTTTCTTATTGGTGCTAATATTTTGAAGTAATAAATTGGCCTTCAACTTTCCTTTGTCCACATGTATACATACTACTTGTTTGATATTATGATGTACTTTGATTTTTCGGGAATATAATTATTTTGTTATGTAAATTCAGTGTTCTCCCTGAACAAGGTAACAGGGGCCTCCTTGTAAGTTTTGATGAAAAAAAAATGAATTCAATATTTTTTTCGAAAAACGGGGCAAAACGATTTACTTCTCTCGCGGTTTCGCTACGATCTCATGGTTGCCATTTTGGAAAGTCAAATATCTTGGTAAATGTCAAACTTTGTGCGAATCACATTCACGCATACTTTTTTCAAATTTTTCATTTATTCTATAGCTTTCAAACAGTCAACATGTCTTTCCCCCGTCATTTAGCTCAACGAAGATCGGGAGGTACATGTACAGAAAATTTTCCACATCGGCCCTTTTCAGGGCGAACTTGAACTCAGATCGCTGGATTGTTTGCATGGAAACACACACTGTCTCGTGTTTACGCCCGGTGTTTAGGGTACAGCAAGAATTCCCCCCTCTTGTGCCAAAATCCTGGGGAGAACACTGAAATTGCTACTAATGAGCCGATTTCCTATCAACAAATCCTGGGGAGAACACTGATATTGACACCATACAATGGCGCTTTTAGCTTACCTCGGCTCTCCATCTTAACAGATGCCGAGTCATGGGTGTGGTTTGTCTGAGGGACGACCACTTGTAGAGTGATTGCTGCCTTCCCACACTTGAACCTGTTTAATAGCCAATCCCATTGAATGTCAATAATATTGCAAGGTTTTCACAACCAATCAGCATGCTTCAATGTGTGCAGTTGTCAACGTAACACTCATCCTGATTGGCCAATCGAAAGCATGAGATTCAAATGGGATTGTGTATTGTATTACAAAGGTTCAGATATGGGACGGCAGTGATCACTCGGAACAAAACTCGTGACGTCACAACATGGCGCCGTCTGTTATTCAGAAATATTACAATAACTTCGGGAGGTCGGCAAGATATAAATTAATGATTAGATATCGACATTTATATATACGAAGTTTTATTCCAAACCATTCTTGTTATCAAGTAAATAGCTTTTCGTAGGCTCTTTAAGGTAAACGTTTGTCAGTATGTACAGTGCATATATCTTGCTCGACTAAAGGACAAACACTCCTATCGATATGATGGCTTGACACAGCTGCCATGCTGTCAACGCGTCGCGTCATCAGCATCATTAGAGAGGTTTAGATGCGTGTATTTACGTGTGTTCTATACGTGTAGCGTCATAGTCACGTGATTCGAAGCAACCCATGCGTTCTGTATCAGACGATGCTACGTCAAAATGGCAGTCTACATGTAACTGTAAACACATGTTAAGTTTTCGTCATTTTTCTTCTCTTAAATGTCATGTTTTTTATATCAAAGTTCGTAAACATAACTGCAAACTAACTGTTCGGTTTTCCGTTTGGGTAGGTGCGGGGAAAATTGCAAAAATACCGACATATAAAATCAAGTGTATGGCCTTCAGGACAGAAGATGCCAACGCGCGCGTGCACATTCCACTGTCTTTCAAGTTTGCCTTCTGAACGCGTAACTAAACACAGCTTTGTACGCGTCATTACGTGTACGCCTGCACGATAATTGCTCCCGTACACGTACGCGTTCTAACGTGTATCTAAACCTCTCTATTAATTATCGCGAATGACAATACGCAGTCCACCGAAAAGTACTATTAGGAACACACAGTTGGTATCTAACATTTCACAATATCAGCTATTCAGCGGTTCTATCGAAATGTATGGAAGGACAAATGAAATACTACACAGGAATTGCGTATGTTGGTATTGTACTTTGTACAAAACGAAATCATGGTGCTTACCTTCCAGTGTATGACGTATACGGGCTTTTTCGTCGTTACTGACATGAACGGTCTTCAGTACATCCATGCCACTTCTCCCATCGCCATATAGCCATTCGGTTATCGGCCCTAGAACATTCTTTTCTAGCATGAACTGGTTGTATAAAGAACCTGGCAAATTTGGTGATGGTGTTAGATCGTGATAACTAGGCACTTGCAGAGAGCCCAACTTCCATTTCAGAAAGTCAACGTGGTCGAATGTCCACATTGAAGAAGAAAGTCGTCTACCTGATCGCATCCGAAACGGGCATGGCAATGGACAGTGTGTTACAGGTGACCTGCAAAGGTCTTCCAAATCACCAAACATGTTACTTGCGCTGTCCACAGACATTGAAGAAGGTGATGACGAGCGTGTGGAACTTGCGGGTGACTGCGGAAGATCACTTCTGTATTCGTCATACGCTATATCATGGCGTTTGATACGTCTGCTATGTTTTGTACCCAACAGACCGAAAAAACCTCTGTACGTACTAGCGGTCTTCGGCTCACACGGTGAACGCGCAGAGGAAGTGTCATCGTCTCCTTCGTTCTGTATATTTGATTCAGCCATCTTCGGTTACTGACCGCCGCACTAAAGTCTGTGGCCACTACCAGTACGCAAATACAGCCATCTTTGTTGTGAGCAATGCATTGTGGGGACTTTTTGAGACATTCGAAAATAGCGCCACAGTCGACTGTACCATACCGGCGAATGTACATAAACAAAAGACGTAGGTTATTTGGATACGCTATTTTTTTTTCCTGAACTATGCCGACCAACAGGCGATGTGCCGTATTTGGATGCACAAATGATGGAAGGTACCCTAATAAGTAAGTCTGAACTCAAAATATCGAATGGTTCTTTTCTTTTTCGTTAGAATTCACACTCATTCACAGCTATTTTCAGTACGGCAGCAGACGAAAATATGAACTTCCGGGGTCAGCAGAACTGAGCTGAAGGTTTTTTCTCACAAACAAACAAATATTTGAAAATAATTGTAAACGAAAAGTGTAAATATGTGTTTCTACAAAATCGGCACAGACATTTAACCATTATTTAAAAAAAAAGAAAAAAAAAAAAAGAGAAAGCAAACGCTACCTAGTTACTGTCGTTGATGCTTTGCTAATAGAGAGTTTCGGCTACACGTTCAACGTGTACGCGAACGCGCAACCCAACCACGTTCACGTTGGCGTACCAGCTGTGACCTAATTTTGCTTCGGCTAGCCGTTTACGTGGAGTCGCTGTTGTAGTAAACAAGATGGCGAACTTTGACTTGCACATTTTTGTCTATGTTAGGGGCGACGTCAAAAGATCGATGTTTACAAAAAAACTTAATTGCTTTAGTTTGGGGGTGGGGGGGTTTTGGCCAAAATAATTTCAACCGTCAAAAACGATTTAACGCCATACTTGGCAAATTTAGTACGATTTCAAGGCTGCTTTTACCTAAAACACTGCGTACAGTCGGTCCGATTTATTAGTGGTACGCGGTTCAGCTTTCAAATTTGCTGCAAAATAGGTATTTGGGAACGAGGTGGGTATCCAGAGTGTGCGTATGCACATTTCATCAGTTGGCGTCGTCGAGACACGAAGGGTTCGTACAATTTTCTGGTCCATATATGTTCTCCTCACACAATTTATAAATGCCCTTCGAACGACTTTCAGAAACTAACGAACAAGATTTGGGAGTTAAATATCAAAAAAAAACAACAGGGCAAATCCCGGGCCGGTGTACAGGAAAGCGCAACGAAGTTGTGGCATGCCAAATACAAAAATGACCGACGGTCATTAGCCTAGTTCATGTCCCAGGAGGTCGAGTCGAAACAATCTATTTTGAAATACGTTAAAAAATATGTTTGAAAGTTAACGAAGTCACAGTGGGTACGTGATCAGAGCCGATCGTTCAATCGTAGTGGTAAATTTTAAAGGACCTTCACGATAATTGATAGACTACGTGGAGAGGACGTTGCCAAAATCCACCTACGCGAAGGTTCTATTAAGTTAGGCCAAAAGTTATAACTTGAAACTAATACGAATGTAAATCCGGAAATTACCGATGAGATGTCATGTTTGATGTGACCTCTGAACTTGGACTAAAATGTCGTAGATAGCGTGGTATTGCGAATGTTTATTTCTACACTCGCAACAAGTTGATCGTTCGACTGATGTTGATTCAATCCTTCGTGAAAATCAAAAGTTCGATCGCCTGAAATAATTATTCAGCAATAGTTTAGCAATTTCAAACAGATAATTAATTTATAGATGTTTGTAGATGATAGTTGGAACATGCATGTGAAAGCCGTTAAGCCGTGGCCGCCGCATCAACGTGTTCATCACTGTCGTGGTGCGATGTCACAGTCAAAATCAACAGAAACGTGCGAATATATACGACTCGACAGAAACAACTTGAAGGCTAAAAAGCATGAGAGCTGGTAAATACAATTTCTAGTTGAAACTATGTTTTGCAGAGACAGTTAAATGTTTTACAGTTTGAATTGCAATGTTACTACATATAGTTCTTTACTCCAGTGAAAATGGTTACTTCATCCGATCTAATCTTTGGAATGGCCTTTAATGGGAAGTGGTATCCTGCTGTTTGCAAAACATCTTGTCAAGTTTTATGAATCAAATCTATCTGTACAATCAATTTAGTCGAACTAGTTAACAAAGGCGATTCCTACACTTTCCCGACCGGCCCTGTATTTTTCAGTTAAACAAAAATCATCCGATCAAAGTATTGCTGATGAGCCTACACCCAGTCACGAAATGTCTCCCATTTCAAAAAAGAAAGTGAAACCAGACATACCAGTATTAGTAATCAATGTAACTTGACATGTAAATTCAGTGTTGTTGTGTTCTGTTGGTTTTCAATAAAAGTATTTTTCTGAGTTAAAATGGTTTTCTATTTTATTTATAATTCAGTATTATATTGGTACGTTGTTTGAAAGTGGAAGTATACAGTATGAGTCTGAAACGATTTTCAATTTTAGGTCAGTTAAGTTAGATGGGGGGGGGGGGTGGGGGGGTCTGGGACCTAACTTAAGCAATTAAGTTAGATATATTATATTGAACTTTTGATGTTGCCCCTTATAGTGTGCGGAGAAGGTGACATGAGCGAGCGCGTCCTCGGCCTTAGCAACCAATTGCAACAATGTATCATCCGACACTCGCTACAGAAGTGAGCCACCAACGTTCATTTTGACACGATATATTTCTCGAACTCACATATCACATGCATTATTACATCAGAAATCTACCTCTACAATAGGAAAAATTTGGGTTTTTTTGTTTCGTTTTTAAATTCTATTTTCATTTTGTTATTTTATATATTCACAATCTTAGCTTTATTGTGCCATGATGCCCATGATTAAATATGTTTGCTGTATTGTTTAATGTAATAACGATAAAAGACTCGAATAAGTTTATGTGTTGCAATTACTGTATTTTGGGGAATTTATACGGGAGAGAGTGTTAGCCTGGGACGGATGGGGGTCTGCGCAGTCCGCTGTCAGCACTATCTACGTACAGAAATAAAGAAAGATTAAGTATTAATCTATTTTTATGGATGACGCCCTCTTGCTGTAGACTTTTGCATTTGGTGTTTCCCTAGAGAGGGTGGCGGCATTTGAGTAACCATTGAGGCAATATAACCGCTTCAGCAACATCCGGACCCTGACGACAAGGTAAAGAATTTGCTCTTCCAACTATAACCTTTGACCTTATTTGATTATTGTATAGTGGGTTGGCTGATATAGATTATCCTACCGAATAAAGGGATTTTTCTGGGTGAGGAAAGTCTTTGCTGTTTTATTTTTCTGTGATTTTGTTGGACATTAGGCTGCTTTCACAAAAACTTGTTAGGGGGGGGGGGGTCGGGAGATATTTTGTAAAACCCTAATTTCTTTTCAAGTACCCCCCCTGCCATATTCCAAAATTTTCGATTACCCCCCTGCCAAAGCCCCAAATATTTCAAGTATCCCCCTACCCGAATAAATTTTCAAGTAACCCCACCCAAATAATTTTTTTAATCCCCGCCAGACATGGCATGGCATACATATGCACGTCAATTTGTTTCATGATACGATCCAATATGGCCGCCTAGCAGCCATTTTGTTTGCAAATTTTCATTGTCTAAAGCCATAACTCAAACATGCTTGAACAGATGTCATTCAAAGTTGGCATTAGGACAGTGTTCTATGACATACATGTGCATATTCATTGTTGTTGTAATACGATCCAATATGGCCGCCTGGCAGCCATTTTGTTTGCGATTTTTCTATGTCCAAAGCCATAACTCAGACATGCTTGAACAGATGTCATTCAAAGTTGGCATTAGGACAGTGTTCTATGGCATATATGGGCATATTCATTGTTGTCATGATACGATCCAATATGGCTGCCTGGCAGCCATTTTGTTAGTGAATTTTCCATGTCCAAAGCCATAACTCAGACATGCTTGAACATATCTCATTCAAAGTTGGTATTAGGACAGTGTTCTATGACATACATGTGCATATTCATTGTTGTTGTAATACGATCCAATATGGCCGCCTGGCAGCCATTTTGTTTGCGATTTTTCTATGTCCAAAGCCATAACTCAGACATGCTTGAACAGATGTCATTCAAAGTTGGCATTAGGACAGTGTTCTATGGCATATATGGGCATATTCATTGTTGTCATGATACGATCCAATATGGCTGCCTGGCAGCCATTTTGTTAGTGAATTTTCCATGTCCAAAGCCATAACTCAGACATGCTTGAACAGATCACATTCAAAGTTGGTATTAGGACAGTGTTCTATGACATACATCTGGATATCCATTTTCATTGTGATATGATCCCCCATACCTGACCAATCCTTTATTGTTGTAGGCATGTTCCATGTCCAACAAGCAGACACAACATATCTTAGTCTGTTTGATTTAGGTTCACAAGTGTTGTTGCATGATCAGAGTAGTTCCTTAAAACCCAATCATAGCGGGGACTATGTCATTCTCAATGACTTGTTTTGGAATACTCTTCCTGTGCGTTAACATTCCATACCAAGTACAAAACTGTACATCATACACTTAATACCAACTTTGTCCATATATATAATCAATTTGTATATTGTGTGTATATATATATATACACAAACACCAGTTAAAACAAAATGTTATGTTAACCAGTGCATTGCCTTTCAAAAAAACAACATATACTTGTAAATGAATTACACTTTGAATAACTCTTGTAAAATGATCAGCAGACCAACTGAGTCTTTGTTTTCTGTTCAATATTGTATTAGTACATTATACTAGTAGTGTTATAGTTGAATGTCATTTTAGTTGTATTTGCAAATATTGTGATGATATTGAACTAATTTACATCAAACAAGAACGAGATACATGGCAATGCATTTTATTAAGAGTTTTTTCAGTGTTATTTAGACCGAATTGATTTCTTTTTAGCACACATTTAGGAAACCGAACTGGAACAATACAGTATAAAACTCTCTTTAGATAACATGTGCATCACAATATTTGCAAATACAACTAAAATGACATTCAACTATAACACTACTAGTATAATGTACTAATACAATATTGATCAGAAAACAAAGACTCAGTTGGTCTGCTGATCATTTTACAAGAGTTATTCAAAGTGTAATTCATTTTGTTAACATAGGACTGTTGTGGACATCAACTGTTCCAGTTCCAGTTATCAAGTTCTTTCACTTTCAATTTGGAAATGTCACCGTTTCTGACAAGCGCATCACAGTCATATTCATCAAATTCAGATATGTTTTACAGAGATATGTTTTAAGCATTCCAAAAAAATTCCACAGTTTGTGCAAACACTACTTTATGAAAATGTTTATTGAGACTATATTGGAGTATTTGCTCATATTGTTTCAGTTCACTACCTCAATCCTGCCATATATGTTTAGGGTAACTTTATATTGCGAGTTATGTCAAAGTTTATTTATTTATCTTTATATTTACAAGTACAGTAATAGTATATTCATGCAAAGTTGAAAAGTATGTGCAAAAAACTTATTTTACTTTTTCTCTGTTAACTCAGCTTGTGAGATATTGTCTTCCGTTTCACATGTAGCAGACTTTGACAATATGCTAATTTTAGGAAATATTTAGAATGTGTTATCAAAAGTTTATGTTGAAAATTATAGTCATATTTGATACTTGTCAAGTATGTTTTAGTGCAGGTGCATCTTTTACATTTTGATGGCAAGCGGAGATGAACCTTTTCCAACTCTATTTTTTTTTAACTTCCAAGAGCTGCAAATGTAAAATGTTGTCTGTCATATTTGTCTGTCATTTAATACTAGTAAGAGTTTACATGAAAAAGTTACATATCAATGTGATAACCACAAACCAAAACACAGTCATGTCACAAAGAATATTTTCAGTACAGTGTAAAGGTAATTTCACACATTAAATGAACCAAATTTCAGTAGATAGTAGTGTACATGAAAGACACTGGTATTTTCAGACAAAAAACAATCTGTACTACTCAATTCGCCCATTTCAATTTATTATTACATTAACAGTTTATCAAAAGAAAATTAAAATTTGACTGTTTTTGTTTTTCATTTTACTAACTTGTGAGTAACTGTTGTTTGTAGCTGCTGCTGTTGTTGTTGTTGTTGTTGTTGTTGTTGTTGTTGTTGTTGTTGTTGAAAAAGGAAGACCAACATTTTAAAAGCTTATTTTCCCATGTTTGAAAAGTCATGATGTCAATTTATTTTCAGGTACCCCCCTACAACCCATAACATTTTTTCAGGTACCCCCCACACACTATCCATATATTTTCAAGCCCCCCCCCCCTAAAATCTCCCCCCCCTAACAAGTTTTTGTGAAAGCAGCCTTAAAACTGCCTTGGTGACATGGCCAATTGTTGCCACAAAATGTGGTCTCATGTATATTTGTAAAAACTTCTAGGTGGTACATGCTGTTCAGGATACGTCAGTCAGCCATAAAGTTACATTGTTATGCTCAATATTCGGTCGATAAGGTGCTTCTATACATCTCACTATTGGACATTATGTGCTACTATACTTTACTATTTACATGGTGTACAAGATGCTGCAATATATTTCATTATCTGATAAATCGTCTATTCGTGTTCCTAACATACAAGGCTAAACAAAACTATATTATTAAATTAGAAGTATGGCCATAAATTTAATATGGATAAAATACCTTGAACACTGTCAGCACTTGGCCATATGTAACTTCAGATTGCAAATTGCATCACTAATTAATTACAAGAACGGGCCTCTGACATGAAACATAAACAGGCTATTTAATTGAACATGAACCGAATTAGACTGGTTAATATGAATACATCCACAGGGTTTTTTGATCCCACTATTTTATTTTCTATTCTAAGCAACATAATGCAGGTAGTGTCATTAGCCTCTCTTAAAATCATCGTTGAGTTGTTGAAATGGTTCGCTTTATTGTCAGGAACAATAAGAGGCAAGATGTTGAGATAGGTTGATATGATATGGATAAAACATCAAGCACTTGCCAATATTTAACTTCAGATAGCAAATTGCATCACTAATGCCTATAAGGGGCCTGTGACATGAAACATGTACAGGCTATTTAATTGATCATGAGCCGACTTTGACCCGTTAATTATATGAATACACTCACAAGGATGTTCTATTCTAAGCAACGCAATGCAGTAGTATCATTTACCTCTCTTAAAATCATCGTTGAGTTGTTGACATGGTTCGCTTTATTTGTCAGGAACAATACGAGATAAGATGTTGAGATAAGTTGATTGACAAATTGATGTAACGATGACTTGGCTTATGTTATGGTAGTTATTATTTAAATGCGAATGCTGGTTATTAGAAAGTTGTGCCCCTTCCTCGTCCCCACTTACCATAAAAACCTCTTCATGTTATTAAAGTAAGTGGGGACGAGGAAGGGTCACCGGTTGAGGGCGCTAAGTAAACAAACTCATAAATAATTAATAAGGTAGTATGGTAAAGCTTGTCTATATCGCCAACGTCGAGGGCGCTTATGATCTGTAGAACTAACTCATTGATAATATATTAAGATACTCATAGTAAAGCTGGTTTATTAAAACCAACGAAATAACAGTTAACATTTATTCAGAAAAAAACATCACCTTTTCAAATAATTACTTTATTAAATGCTACCTTGTAGGTAACAATAATTTGAAAAAGTAAAAAAAAGGAAACAGTAAACAAAAAATAAACATTTTTAAACAAATACGGTCAATTTCAAGCCCATGTGGTTGTAATTATAAACATGGAGTTACCCTCAATGTTATATAGTAAAATCATTACAAAGAATGTAGCATGGGTACAAGTTTTTAATTTAAAAAAAACTAAATTAAAACAGGTTCTATATAGCCAGTAGTCGTACTCAGCAAAACATTAACACTACACCTGTTAGATTACACAAGGAGGTAAACAATAAAAACTACACAGATAATAAAGAGATATTCAGCGAAAAGTGACGCCAAGCTAGCCTTTTTCCCCAATATTTATCATCAGAATGTCAGCAGCATATAAACAAGTCTTTAAAATGATATGCACCATCTTCGAGATCAATATTTAAATGTAGGATAACAAACTAATTTATTTTACTTGGGTGTGTGTGGGGTGGGTGGGTGGGTGGGTGGGTGGGGGGGGGTGAGCCATTTAAGTTCTCATCTTTCAAAATAGATTAATGGATCTGCTTTGCAAATAATTCTTAAAAAAATGTCCAATTGAGATATATAATTTTTTTGCTATAATCGTTAATGCATGGCACTAAAAATAAAGTAAAGTGTCAACAGAAGAACGATTTGTTTTCCTTAACTACATAACGGCTTTATATTCATATCACCATATACTGCTACATACTGATATGAAATTCATTGTGCTGGCCGAAAAAAAATTCACTGTTGGCCAATTCAATTAGTTAAGGGTGGGGGTGGGGTAGGGGGGAGGTTGTCTGAGGTCTAACTAAAAGATTTTCGGTTTTTTTCCTGCATTGACCTATATTGATCTTTCTTCTTACATATTCTTTCTTCTTACATATTTCATATTCATATTCATATTCATACTTACATATTCATGTTGTAGACCACATGTAAAGCAGAGTCAGTTCAATGATTAACAAAGCATCCGTATACATATGTAAATAAACCAACTGAGAAAGAATTATACATCCTAGTGACCTGCTGTGTGACTATTAATTAAAACTAAAATAGTTACATGTTTGACATTTATGACTATCCAGATCCTGGTACATGGTGAAAGCTTAATTTGTTGTTTTATGGTTGGCTTGTCCGTTTAAGAGAACTGCGTATATGTAGTTAGCAACGATGCATTTATAGAAAAATGTGAAGATTAAAACCTAAAACTAACAATTATAGACTAGTTTATGATTTACAATAAAAGTTTAACGAAGACAGTATGAACTTAGCAAGTGTATTATAGTTAGATGGTATTCCCCAATATTTTTCTTCGTTCAGCCAAGGAAAATACGAGTGACCTAAGGGGCCTTTGTAAGTACGAGTAGCTAGACAGGTATAGTTGTGACAACCCTCAGGTCAGGAGTGTTTTCCGGCTGAATGAAGAAAAATATTGGAGAATATCATAATTATACGAACGCCAGTAATAGTTAAGAAAAATTGGGGAAAGTAATTATGTATTTATGACAATTCTAAACGTTTTGACTCATATCTCGAGCACAGCAATCCATCTTGGAACCGGCAACATGTCTATGAGAGTTTGTATAAAGTGTACAAGTCCAGTTTGTGCCTGTTCGGAGAGAAAATGTGAAATTCAACATCTGTTGAATCAAAATGTTCATAATTTCAAAGACAAATCTAAAATTAAGCTTGCACACGTGTAATTGTCACCATGATTTTTAATTTAATTTAGTCGCTCATAACATGGTGTTTCTGTGACTGATGATAAAGTCTTTTCTTGTATTTTCTTCTTGACAATGATGAAAATATATGGGAATCATATCTGGATTCTACGTACGTACGTACATAAATACATACATACACATCCTCACTCACCCACATACACTCATTACTGTGTGCTAGTCGTGGCCAGCAGCAGCAATTCTGCTGTGGTTCTTTTGACACTCAAATTTACATTTACACCTTCTTTACGGTTTATGAACATAAAGATGTAAATGAATTATATTTTGAATAGCAAGAAAACTCCGTATTTTGACAATATTTGCCTTGAAAATGACCTCTGAACTGATTTGCTGTATGTTGCTTGAGAACAATATACTCTTCATGGGTGTCCGACCAATGAAATTAGCCCACGTGTACCTTTAATATCCATTGTGTGACGACTACGTTTCCCAAAAAAGATATAAAAAGCCACGCTTACCCACTATCAAACTTAGTATTCACCATAGATATTTGAGCTTTTAAGCACTACTGTTTATGGTACAGAAATTCTTGAGAACTATGGATTATTTTCATCTCATTTCATACCTTGTGGTAAGCCTACTTTCTTGCAGTTTTGGAGCCTGCAATAAGGTAAGATCTATCTTAAATTATACTGCCATACTGTTAGTACAGTACGGGTCTCTTTAAAAACAGATGTGACCTTTTATTGTAAGATTGTCATCATTGGTTCACCATTGGATATCTTTACTTTCAGTTGAATGATTATTTGAAGACTAGTCGTGCTACTAAGTTTACACTTCAGTTACATTTATGGACAATTTTCAATCTCGTTTACAAGTGCTAAATTCTGCAATAATCTTCCAACAGATTGAAACTCATGATCCAAAAAATCTGTTTCGGCACCATTTTGAATAGTATTCTGCCTTCTTTCCTTGTATATTTTTGTCCAGACGCGTTACATTATTTTCTGTTGATGCAGCATGTACTATGTGTATCATAACACGGAAAGTCGGGTTGACGTCATGCTCAGTTTAGATTGAGATGATCGACATACTGCCATTTCCAACGACATGGTGAAAAAGAATGCTTTGTTACATGTAATCAATTCAAAATAATACGCAGATAATGGGCGGAAAAAAACCCAAAATTTACTTGTTTAAAAAAAAAGATTTACAGGTTCGTTATTATTTCGGGGGAGTTTGAATTTATTGTGTGATTTGGCACGCTCGGTATGTGTAACAGGGTGTACCGATTTTCAGCCTTCAATGCAAATGCCAAAACCACGTAAAATAGGATGTCATTATTTCCGGGTTTACACATGAGGTAAAAGAAGGGTTTCGATTCCACCAAAAAGTATTACAGGAGAAATCGGCTAAAATATGGGCAATAATTTCATATGTGTTTATAAAAAAGATCGCTTGCTAAGAAAACACTTGAGCTATAGATCAACCCGGTACCCGACTACGTGAAGGTCATCGACCCCGGGAAGACACACCGATATTCAAGCGCTTTCCATTTCAAATTTGCAATTCAAAACCGATTGCCACTTTTTTTTTGGAAACTGTCGTTGTAACGTCAGTTCTAGTTTGTCATCAAGATGAGCAGCAAGATACTGATTGCCGTCAATGAAGTTCAAAGGGACGCTATCAAGGCTCTCTTTGCAAACTCCGGATAGTAAAGCATTAAGAGTAACTTTATCGGTATATATGATTAGGCCGAACAAAAACAATTGCATGGTTTCGATTACGCTCAATTTTAGAATAGGTGGAGTAGATTTATTTTTATTTATTTATTTTTTTTCATATAATAATGTTGGTTTCTTATCTAGCGCTTTCCCACTCTGTGCTCAAAGCGCTTTATAATTATTACCCCTGGCTCAGATCAGAACGGCACAACGGCCCTTTAGTCTTCCTCAACTCCAGGTCCCCAGTTATACAGCTGGCACAGTCGTGGTTCAAATCTTGCTTTAGCCACTCAGAAACAAACAGCAGTCTGCGACGGGTCTCGAACCTGCAACCTGTAGAATCCAAGCCGGTCACGCTAACCATTCACCCATCATGACTCAACATATGTGAGTGTTTAGTCCATGTAATTATCAGTTATTTTCCATATGGTCTCTGTGTTAACGTTATTGGTTTCTTCTCATCAGATGTACAGCCATTCGATTTTATTTTTTTTCCTCGAATACGCAAAACAAGTTTAAGATCGGCGTGAAAAACTAGGTGGGGTCAGATAACTGGAACCAAACATTATGGCAGTAGTATTATTAATGTTCATATATATTCAGTCCATTTTACCCTGATATCGATCATGTATTTGTAATGTACAAACTCAACTTGCGAAAATCAATTTTTTACTCCAAAATTGCCAATTCGATGTTAATTAGTTTCTTATATATATATATATATATATATATATATATATATATATATATATATATATATATATATATATATATATATATATATATATATATATATATATATATATATATATATATATTTAGAATGAAGGGTGTTCATCTGGTAACAACAATGGATATCCTGGAGGACAATCTTATACCGTGTCTACGTCATTTGCAGTGAGTATATTCCTATCTTCCACTTTTATTAACAGGCAAGTAGCCGTCACGCCATTAGTTTTCAACTATACATAAATCAGCTAATCTATATAGGCAATATTATATTTATACCGGCTACTTCGTTTATACAGGGATTCATTTTTTTCGCTGTCAATAACGACAATAGACGCTAATGGTCTCTTTTCATATATATATATATATATATATATATATATATATATATATATATATATATATATATATATATATATATATATATATATGTATACACTAATTTCATATATATATATATATACTAATCGGAGGGGAGACAATATATGAAGCTAGGAAGTAACTGACTGGCAATTGTAATAAAATTATTGTTTTTAAGCACACACCAAAATGGTTAGCTTTATAGTTATGGTAAACACATTTTATTTGTTCATGTTAATTAGTTTCTTTTAAACAGCTATATAAACAGCTATATTTGGTGGTTTATTTTCTTTTATCCGCTTCTCATATTTGAATTAGTGGTACCCCGTGATCATTTTAATACAATGCATAATTAATTTTATATGCAGCATTCTTGTCCCTGGAATGGGAAACTTCCCGACCTGACTAATACAGAGTGTACTAAGGAGTTGGCGGGAACAGTACGATATTCGAGTAATAACAAACAAGTTAAACTGTGTGATGGACAGGTATTATTAATTGTGTAATTATATACAGTCCGGGTTGCCTGGCAACATATATGGTTTTACAACCCCATCAGTTATTTGTAATACTGGTAAATTAATGATATGCCTAATGATAACACCATTTTAAATGACAGTCTCTTGACAACTGTGAAGTCATAACTTGAGTTGACTCATCCATTGTTTTGCTACACTTTATTTATTTATGTTGTTTGTGTGTTTGTGACGGGTTGTTATTGGTTGTGTTTGTTTGTTTGTTTGTTTATTTGTTTGTTTGTTTGTTTGTTTGATTGTTTTGATTGATTGATTGATTGATTGATTGATTGATGGACGGATTGATGGACTGATTGATTGATTGATCGATTGATGGATTGATTGGTTGGTTGGTTGGTTGGTTGGTTGGTTGATTGATTGATTGATTGATTGATTGATTGATGGATGGATCGATCGATCGATCGATCGGTCGATCGATCGATTGATTGATTGATTGATTGATTGATTGATCGTTTCGTTTTTTGTTGAAAGAGACATATTCACTTTCTCATTATTTTAGTCATAACGAGGCTCAGTTGAATTATCAGTGTCTAAGGTGCATGAAGGTTAGATGATATTGATTTAATTTCCCACTGAGATCGGCAAAGTGGACCTCGGACTGTGATAACAGACGCAATTGTTTTCTAAGAATAAAAATCTTTATTCATAATGTTTATTTATAAATGCAGTAATTCCTTGAGTAACAAGTTGTTTTCACTTTTTCATACTGTTTCAATTTCACTAATTTCTTTCTTATCAGAATTGGTTGATGATGTTTAATTTTCACCTCGGTACTATTTATCATCCTGCAAATTCTTGCAATGATCTCTACAATCATGGAATACATAACAGTGGTGTGTATTGGATTTATCCAGACCCTGATGTCACTCAGCCTTCACAGGTAAGGATTAAAATAATTCAATCCTTCACCATCCTTGGGATATAAGCAATACTTTGAAACAAGTCTTCCTTGAAACTTCAATCCAACTTCTGGCAATATATATATGTATGTATATATATATATATATATATATATATATATATATATATATATATATATATATATATATATATATATATATATATATATATATTTACCCTCATTTAATTGTCAAAATATCAACTGAATAGAATTTTACAACTTATACGATTGGTGTTACGTGATTGGTTGATCCACCATTCCATGCTGTGTCCTCCACACAGTACACACACACACACACACACACACATATGTATATACACAAACATACATACATACACAGGCGTACGTACAATATTGTGGTAACTTCTGTACTCATTTGGGTGATATTGATTGTACTACAGAAAAGTCATGTTCACCAACGCTGCATTGTGTGACCTCTCTAGTATTTACCAAAAAAATAAAACTGCAAAAATATGGTTTAAAAAGGCCTGCTGTACACTAGGGCGAGGCACCATCGGCCATCGTCGTAAACCACAGTCTCTTTTACGCCATCGACAAAGACGCACCGCCAATGCGTCAGCAGAAACATATGTTCGGGCTTGCGAGAATGCCATGAGCTTATGTATTCCAAGCTTCGCAACCCTGAAAACGATGGCTAAACAATTTTGAGGCCACCTGTGAACGGAAACAAGCCCCCAACCTTGCTTTTTTTAAAACTTCATTTAATTGTTATTTTCCCACTGTTATAAAATATATTTCTGTATAATATTTGGTAACTGGTAAGGTATATTGTGAAATGGATTTCAATGGCGGTGGATGGTTACAAATTTACAACATGATGGCACGTCCTGCTGGCACACAACACTCTGCAGCCTTTTATCAGTCAATAACACGGTAGGTAACATGCCATGATCAATAACCATGCATAAACCAGTTTGTGATATTTCAGAGTATGAGACATGATCGTCTTTCGACAACAACAATATTTGATTGTATTGCTTTAACCACTCGGCCACCGACAATTATTGTACGTACGTACGTACGTACGTACGTACGTACGAAAGCAAACTTAACCACAACTTTCAATTGACTGAACTGAAACCTGGTATTAAGATATGACACATAAACGACCTGATGACGTATTTTATCATACGTATTAAAATCTGTTCAGGAAATCCTTACCATGCACTCAACTTGTTTTAGAAAATGCCAATTGTAATGTTATTGGAGACATGCATAGACATTAACTTTATACTGGAATGTGGTTTTATTTAAGTATTTTCTCTTGAGGCAAAAAAGCTTATAAATTCAGCTTGGGCCACTTTAATACTCTTGACATTTCTTGTTTTAATCGAACTTAATCCCATTATATTCATTTTTTTAAAATGTACTTCCTTAATTCGATCAAATTGTTCGACTGTTCAATTACAAAGTCGTAGAACTTGTTACACAGTCATCATCAAATTGTACATTTTTTTTCTTCCAGGGCGTGTCTCTTTATTATATATAGATATTATATCTAGGTTCTGTGGGGAATTCATTTGAGTTTAAAGTACAACAAGCTGTGTTTATAAGCTTTTCACTCATTCCAAGTGATACTTAAATAAAACTATATTCCAGTATAGTGTTAATGTCGATGCGTGTCTTCAATAGCATTACAGTTGTCTTGTGGCATTGTTAGAAAAGTTGAGTGCATGGTAAGAATTTCCTGAATATGGTTTTATACGTGTCGTAAATTAAGTCATCGGGTCGTTTATTTTTATATCTTAATGCCAGGTTTCAGTTCAGTCAGTTGAAAGTGGTGGTTACGTTTGCTTCAGTAGGTACAATAATGCAAGTACCACTTAAATGTGAAGTAAAATGTACGCCTAAACATGCATAAACTCATATTTTCCGCCTTTACATGTTGCTGCAAATACACTGCTCTCGAGAAATTCCACAAATTGTGGCATTTTCTGCATTTTCTGATAATCTCAGTTATAATCTGTGAAATTGAATTCCGTAATTCTCATACTTAATATCATATTTCATAAATTTTTCTTAGTGATAACGTCCAACCCACTACCAAGGGACACCATTGAATATATGATAAACGAATTTCAAATTTTGGATTTTTTTTCAGAAATGATGATATTCGCATTGTTTTGTCCACATCCACTAGTATGGCTATTTACACAAAGGGAATGAAATTACAAGACTACAACGAGGTAATTATCAAACTGATTTTTCGTTTTATTTTTAAATTATATAATTTTATATCTTTAAATATACAAATAATTGAGTAGAATTGTAGCAGTACACATAATATGGCAACATGTATGTTTGTAATATTAATAGTGATAGTGTTGATTTTTAGATAGTGCTTTTCCACTCTGTGCTCAAAGCTCTTTACAGTTATTACCCCAGGCACTGGTCTATAGCGGCACAACAGCCATTACTTTCTCAACTCCCTGGTTCCGTACCAAAAATCGGCGCCCCAAATGAATCCCCAATTCAGCTTATTAAAAAAATGCTACTTACAGATAAAACGAGACAGTTACAGCTAGTTCAGCGTTAATTGCGATCCTTGGCTGTAAAGTGTGTAGATCACAAATTCATGGCGACGGAAATTCAATCAATAGCTGGGTCATATGCGTGCTAGGAGGTGTCATCCAATTATTATGCATTGGTTTGCAGCTAATAGCAGTAATGAACAAGTCAATTTGTTTATTCCTGAATTTGGTGATCCCATACTAGTCGTGAATGAGGTTGTAAAAACATCATTTATAAAACTTATCGACTTGGACATATCGACTGTGCACAGACAGTATTTTGTCTAATAATAATGATAATCACGATAGTGTTTATTTTTAGATAGTGCTTTTCCGCTCTGCGGCTCAGACCTCTTTACAGTTATTACCCCAGGCACTGGTCTATATAGCGGCACAACGGCCTTTACTTTCTCACCTCCCTGGGAAGCATACAATCCACTGCGGTCTCTTTAAGCACATAGAATTAAAGCATTCACATCGCAACCGCTATCCTACCAGGTCTCCAATTATACAACCGGATTGACCGAAACACAAGCGTGGTTCAATCTTGCCCAAGAACCGAAGCCATTCAGCAACAAAAACGGCAGCGACGGTGCTCGAACTGCAGATTCCAAACCTTTCACTCTAACCATTCGACAAAATCATGGATCAATCTGTCAAAGGAACAGGTGACAGAATGAAGCCGTTCTTACTAAGCAATAAAATGGCTTTTATCAGCCTCTTTCAGGATAAATTTAACCCCGTATTAGATAAATACAAATCCTGCTAAATTTCTTACATTTATCAAATTGTAATTTTAACATCGTTTGTTTGTAATTATATGAAAGGTGGTATATGGCTGGGCTGCTTCATCGTCTGATATTGTTACACACTATGGGTATTACAAGAAGACGACTGGATTGGTTGGAGAGTGCTACATTGATGGATTCTGTGGGGATGGTCAACCAATAGCTATAATGAAAAATAGTGTTACCAACAGTCAGCGGTCCTACAAGGTAAGACTGCATTAGAGATACATTATACCGCTTTTAAGTCAAGTTGAATGCGTTTGAACCATGTGTATGAGATTTGTAACCTGGTAATTTTACATCATCGTAATTTGTGTCTATACCATTCGTTCTGTAATAACTTGAAATATCAGTCAAAACGCTTATTATATTATACCAGTATATTGATGGCGCAAATCGAGAGATCTGATTGGTCTAGACATCGAACTAGCACGTCTAAAATGAGCGATAATGCACTGTTGGCACGCGTCCAAATTTTGTTCGTCTACGAGTACGAGTGTTGAGTTGTAGTCCGCTGCGCCGTGATACTGATAGTGAACTCTGCGAATTGTCAGAGGAGGATTTTCTCAATGAGACAATATTTTAAGAGAAATTATGAAGGAAATTTAGAAAGCATCCTAGTCATCGCGTATTTGTACAAATCATCGCCTGCTACATGTACTAAGGTCAAGGCATGCACGAGATCGGTTCCAGCTTCGGCGCGGCTGGAGTGGAAACAAGTGAGCTGTCCTGTCCTGTCATAAAAATGAAGCAAGTGTAAGAGCTTACACTGGCCGACTTACCATTAATATAAATAGAAATTTGTCTGGGATCCTGTCCTAGAGTATCAGTCATCAATCCGATAGGGAAATCCTCAAACCCGAAAATCTACTGACGTAACTTCCAGTAATATAAATACATTGTAAATATCAACCTGCCGCCATGTCTATCGTCTCACTTCACCTAGTCGCGAAGTCGGCCGGGGACGATCGAAGCACTCTGTATTCAATAAACCACTTGAACAAGTTTATACCTTGAGTAAACAGGTTGTTTATTCATCACTATTCACTTTTAATGAGCCGATCAATGTACAGATTATCCCTAGAAACGACTAGCAGATAAATAAATCCAGTCGCTGCACGACGTTCATGTCATGGGTGAGGCCCAGATCAGCTGACTTGAAAGCAGCGTTATTGTTATGCAAATTAGCCACAGAGGCGCATATGAAACGAGAAAAAGTTAGTTCTTATCTTGTTTCCGATATTTTCAATATACTAGTATAATATAATAGCGAAAAACCACCCCTGGGGATGGTATACCAAGAGGTTTTGACCAGTGAACGAAATATATGCACGAGCGATAGCGAGTGCATATATTGAGTTCACTGGTCAAAATCGAGTGGTATACCATCCCCAGGGGGTGGTTTATTGCTTAAGTATCACCATTACTGTATGTCCATAAATTACGCTCGCGTAGGCCCAATACAGCATTTTTTATTTGACTAAACGAAGAAAAGCAAATAGAAATAAAATTTAATTACTGCATCGTTCAATAAAACAATATAATGGGACTGTACATGACAAGAAATGGTGTTTTAACAAAGTAATTGTATTTAGAATACGTTATATATTTCAGACCTTCAAAGGTCAGAGAAATTGCTAAGAGCGTAGGTCGTGTTCCCTGTAATGTCCATAGCGCCCCCAACGGTTGAAACAACTCTAACCTTGGTTCTGCAGTGTTTATATATCTCATATTTATGGCATGTACAACCAACGAAAAATCTAGAAGATAATCTATCTATCTTTGGAACCTGGGCGGAACAGCCACTTGTAAATGTTATCACTGTACACCTCCGACCCCCTCCCAACACTTCACTAAGTGACGTCATTTTCAACAACTTTGGGTGGGTCACTGTATTTCTCCATCGGGGCTACACGAAGTCCCTAATCTCCTCTCCGAAAAAAGCAGGTTGAACCCCCCTCCCCATCACTTATTTCTAAAACATGAGAGACCCCATCACTTTAAGGAAATATTTTGACAGCTTTAAAAAATACCATCCAGGATTAGCAAATAATCATATCATTATAATTATGTAGGGTTGAAATGTTAAAATATTAATAACATGATATCATTTGAAGGTCAGTGAAGCTAGTTGCTGCTAATATACATGCCTTACACTCTTAAAGGGTGTGTGTGTGTGGGGGGGGGTCTCCCCCTAGACACTCTGGAGGTTGTTTGGCTGTATAAATGCTTCAGGTTATCTGTAGTCTTGTAGGTAATTAATTTCACAGATTGAGAAATGCTAATTTAAACGGTATTTGTATGACATGCAGAGTAACTAGTTAGGTAGTTATATTTAGCAATGTTTCTCTAGGCGAAGTAATATTTAAAAGAGGTAAGACTTGGGGACTAGAAATAAATATTACAGTTCAGACACAGTCATGTCATTGTAGAAATGAATTGATCTTCCATTACAATCCCAAACACAGTGATCCCCATCCCCATATCCAATATGCTCAAAACAGAGTGCCCCACTCATAATTTCAATAAGACCCCATTCCACTACGGTCCCTAACATAATTTTCATATTTGCATGTAGACGGGCAACAAGCCGACTTACCCACACACTGGCATTGGCTGGACCAATCAACAAATTGTTTGGGGCTACGATAAAAACACTCATCCGAATGGTAACTGGGGAAACTGGGCTGATAACGAATGTTGTTTAACTGGTGCCGATGAACAAATAAAACGGGCTGGATTGAACTGGAGGTATTCTATACTTATTCGATAAACAA
>NC_135557.1:14994866-15019866 GCF_964340395.1 Glandiceps talaboti
TGGGTATTTCACTTGAACCGAATGTTAGTTCCGTACTGTTTGGTTTTTGCCTTGTTAATTAATTGATTTGGTTAGGAACCTTGTTTCAAATTCTGCTATCACATAATCAAAGTCAATCACAATATGACGTATTTCAATACACGTAGGTTTTGTTTCCTATATTCCTGACAGCATAGTCGGGCTTCAATGTCTAACACGATGACTTTAAAAAACATTCTTCTGATTTTTGATGTGACCACGTAGATAGTTGAAATGTACTTTTCTCTAATGTATATTGATGTAACAAGTGTGCTCACATGTAACGTATTTATTAAGGCGCACAAGCAGCGTGCTGTCTGTCTGTCTGTCTGTCTGTCTGTCTGCCTACGCTGCCTGCCTACTTGTCTGACTGTCTGTCTGTCTGTCTGTCTGTCTGTCTGTCTGTCTGTCTGTCTGTCTGTCTGTCTGTCTGTCTATTCAGTTCAGTTCAGTTCATATAGGAACAAGGATCCATATATAATAAAGTCCCTCAGATCCTGTTAGTCGTCCTGTTAGTCTATATTGTTCTTCTAGTCGTTTGTGTCATTTGAAATGATTACATGGTTCGGCAGAGCATTCGATTCATTTATGACACGAACAGGGAATGGGTATGTCTGTCTGTCTGTCTGTCTGTCTGTCTGTCTGTCTGTCTGTCTGTCTGTCTGTCTGTCTGTCTGTCTGTCTGTTTGTATGTATGTATGTATGTATGTATGTATGTCTGTCCGTCTGCCTGCCTGTCTGCCTGACTCACTGACGTATTGTCTGTCTGTCTGTCTGTCTGTCTGTCTGTCTGTCTGTCTGTCTGTCTGTTTTCCTGTCTGTCTGTATGTATGTATGTCGGTCTGTCTCTTTGTCTGGCTGACCCTCTGACTGACTCACCGGCTGACTAACTAAACTAACTAACTAACTAACTAACTAACTAACTAACTAACTGACTAACTGACTGACTGACTGACTGACTGACTGACTACCATTGTAGTAAATCACAGCCTCTGTTAGGGTACCGTCCAAGACACATGTATACTGCCAATATATTCCGATGCTTTAGCAGAAATGTGCGTTATGGCTTGCGAGAATGCGGACTGCTGGTTGATCGGATAGAGGGATGGATAGATTGGGGTGGGAGGATGTGCGGTTGTTTGTTTGTTTGATTGTCTGTTTGTTTGTGTATATGTGTGTTTGTGTTTGCCAGTCTGTCTGCTTGTTTGGTTTTTTTTTTTTTTTTTTCTGTTAATTTGTTCGTTTGATTGACTTTTTGATTGATTAATCGATTATTGATTGATTGATTGATTGATTGACTTATCACCTTTACATATTTTATAAGACTCTTTTTAATGTAGCAATTCACAAACCCAGAATATGCACAGGTAAATTCGCGTTTCAGGTAAAAGTATGTAAAATTCTTAATTATTAGCATGCATTTTACTAAAACAAAATTCCCGACTGTCTAACTTGTTGCAACTCTGTATGTACAGAAACCTAACCCAATCATTATTTACACTCTAAATAAATGAACAAGGGAAAAAACTAATTAACTGGATGGAAATATATACTCTAGTTGTTCTACGTCTATATACCTGTTTCCACTGCGTTCGAATTATGAATCAAAACGTTCAAAATTGCCGTTACTTTCCCCTATTTTTCTTTAATATTACTGTCGCCTGTAAAATTATATTATTTTGCAATAGTTTTCTTCATTAAGCGGGAAAATACTCGTGACCTAAGAGTTGTCACTACTCGTCTAATGAATCGTGGTGAAAAAGCCCCCTATGGTCACTCGTATTTTCCTTGGCTGAACGACGACATATATTGGGGAACAACATCAAATTAGTGCAATCATTTCATTAATTGTTCTCACATTTAAATTTAGAATATCCTTGCAATGTTATCTTTTTCTTTTGACGCAATTCTTCTAGATTGTGAGCGGTCATAGATACAATGAAATTCTTTTCAGCACTAAGAGGATGAGGGTTAACCCAGAAAATTAGACCACCGTAAAAATAGCAGTTTTCATAATAGTGACAGTACTCCTCCTTTCCATTGGATGGGATATAACCATAAACATCTACTACCTCACAGATATGCAATAACAGATGGATACCTAGTGGAGAAAAAAGGGTGACAAAGGCATTATTCTCGATCCAAGGAAATAAATTGTAGTGATTTCTTGCATAATCAGATTTAAACTGAATGCCTCCCGTAAGGGCAAATCCATAGATTTTTGGGCCTACACACATTGTTGGGATGCAATACATGATGTAACACTTAATTGGAAAAATAATTTTTTGACACTGAATGAAATATGAAGCTTGCACATATTAACATATTGCCTAATTATTAAAAGAACATTGAGTATGCAAATTAACCATATAAATTATATAAAGTACAACATCAAGCTTTAAATGACACATGCACTTCTTTACCATTGATTATTAATACACATACAAAATTTTCTGAAATGTGAAGTTTCTATCCTTAAGAAATAGCCCAATTACCGAAAATAATTAATTACGCAAATTAGTCATACAATTGAAAACTATATCGACAGGCTTTCGAGGATGTGCACTTTGTTATGGTTGATGTACGTGCCAATTTATGATGAATTTGAAACATGCATTCCAAAGATATAGCTATAATGATCATTAATTTTTCAAATTACTCATTAAAATTTAAAGCTATGTCAACAAACTTGTGCGCCTTGTTATGGTTGGTATATGTACCAAATTCTATGAAATTTGAAGCTTGCATTCTTAAGATAAAGCAGAATTACCGAACGTCATTAATTTTGTAAATTGTTCATTAAAACTATAATCTACATCAACAAACTTTAATGTGCTTTGTTATGGTTAACTTATGTACTAGATTATATTGAAATTGAGGTATGCATTTTAAGATATAGCCTAATTACCGAAATTGATTAACTATGCAAATTATTCATAACAACTTTAAGCTAAATCAACAAACGTTACGTTATAGGACATGGTTGACGTATGAACCACATTATATTGAATTTGAAGTATGCGTTCCAAAGATATAGCATAATTACTCAAAACAATCAAATATGCAAATAACTAAATAATGTTCATTGGATGGTTACCAAATCTCTCAGTTCTTACCATTATCATTTGGAAGATGCATAGCAAATTTCATTATAATTGAGCCAGTCGTTTGTAAGAAAATGATGACACAGACACACATGCAGACGGACAGACAAACAGACAGACAGACAGGCAGACAGACAGACAGACAGACATCGCCATTTCAATACCTCCCCTTACGTGAGGTAATAACGTGATTAGCATTTTATGCATCCATTAGTCTACGCATACAATGATACAAGAGTATGCAAGACTCTAAAAAAAATATATCTTTCACTTCTACCCTGACATAAATGTAGTGCTGTTCTCAAGGTACACACCGTGTGGTCAGTGAATGGGAAATGATTCAATATCAATTACTGAATCTTCTGATAAATAATAACAACATAAAAACATACATACATACATACATACATACATACATACATACATACATACATACATACATACATACATACATACATACATAATCTCACCTAAAAAGCCAGATGTTGCTGGAAAAGAGTAAACTTGTTCAACATTAAATTCCTGGATAACATCCCATAGTTTCCAAATGGATTCCAAACGTATCAAATACAATGGTGACTCGGGATGCTTGTAGTGCCATCTGGCATAATTGCAAAAGAACTCTTGACTATCTCTGTACCACTAGGGTAAAGATGGCAAAGGGAAGAGATTTAAAAACAAACTAAATAGCTTCATCTACATGGATGTTTAATTTGTTTTCACAGTGAGCTAAAGTGGACCGTTTTATATTCTTTTTGAGACGTATAGAATGCCGTGCTGCCCTTCTAAAGTATATTGTTATTCTGGACTGTTAGTAACACTTATTTCTACACTTTTTTAATATACTGTGGTATAATCACCCAAACGCATACTTTATGCAGATATACAGCAGTACTCAGAATAGATACACTGTACATTTTGTAGGTACAAGAAGGTCTGGTTGGAGTTTTCCTTAAGTATGTTCAAATGAGATGTATGGCTTTGCAAATAGCGTATAAGAAAATTTCTAATACCCCCAAATCCCCTAACATAAATAGTCACTTTTTACTTTACGGGTGGTATTGTTATCATCATCATTTAAAAAGTATTTGGTAGATTAAGATGAGAAAGTCGAAACCAATTTAATAATACCTTATTCATATTTGCATTGTACGGTCCCTCTCTCCACGTCAAAATCATCTCAGTGCCTTTCAATTCTTCCAGCATTTTAAACATGTAAGATCTTAACACTTGGTTATTAGCTATACGTATGGTTGTCTTACTACCAACATCCTCCTCGAAACCTTTAATTGGTGCTACATTGAAACGAAGGACTGCGTCATGTGAATCTACCAAGGAAAAAATGAAAACATCTCTTATGACCGCGATTCATGCATATATTACATGTATAATGTATTACGACATCCCCTTTTCTTTCAAATGAGTTTTAAGCATCATGCCATCTTATCTCATCGATTAGTACATCGTTACAGACAGTCAGACCGACCGACCGACCGACCGACCGACAGACGCAAACAAGCACGCACATGTGTAGATATAGATAAATATGTATATAGATAGTATATGTATAGATACATAACTTTGTGTGTATACATGTACATGTCCGAAGAGAGACCAAATAATACCTACCTATATCTCGCCCCATATTGGAATCGCGTAAAGCATCTGAATTCATCACTACAGCACATGTATTGTATAGCGTTGATGAACCTTTTAAAAGAAATGACTCCTTTGGAATATATTTTCCAATTCCAAGTTCATGGAATGGAGATTCGTCAGGTTGTACAAATTGTATTGGTGAAGATTGTTTTAATCGACATACTACGTCACTCACAGATGCATTGACTTTTCCTCTAACACGTTTATCAAATTTTGGTGGGTATTCCTCGGCTGGATTGAACATTGAGTTGTATGTCACAAGAGCCGTGTCCATCCATGATCCCTCTTTGGGTAGGAAACTGACACGGTCGTGAACTGTTATGTTTTCAGCGGTGATGTGTGTTACTTCTGTGTGGTACTGAAGACGTTTGAGTTCCTGATAGTCGGCCATTGATAGCCTTATGACGTCATCCCTATCACGTGACGGATACACAAGTACTGTAGAATCGTTCAATACTTCAACGTCGGCTCCACACTGACGTGCAAAAAATGGAATCGTAGGAAGATCTGTGAAATGTGCAATAAAGTAATAACCCAGAAGCAGGAAAAATAGGAGGCAGAATATTAGCCGGCAAACTAGTTTTCGTGATTTTCTATTTGTTGTCTTTGTCTTTGACGTCATACTAGCAGTCTCTAAATTAAACAATGAGTGAAGCTAGCTGTATGGCTGTGAATCTGTGGGGAAAAAAGTCGAATATATTCGTGAGTCATAGTATCGAATTGAACTTTGTTCAGAATACAAAGTTTACTCAATTGACCCAATATTCAGCGCTCTTATATGGCCTAAAACGGGGACATCAAAAGTCTCCCAGCATATCCAATATGAATCACCAGGACATTCTGTTGACCTTGACAGGGTTAAAACTCTGGACAATGAACCTAGAAACTTTGACTGGGGAGTAAAGGAGGTCATCTACATCCGTGCATTTAAACCATCATAAGTTGCAGCTGAAGTTCAATGCTACGATGTGCAAAGTCCTACATCTTGGTCATAACAATATGCTGTATTCCAATACCACTACAAACCAGTGAACTTGGGGTTGCTGCCTGCGAGATCACCCCAAACAAAAGTCTGGGGAAACGACGTCTCACGGTATATTTCTTACAAGCATGACACATGGGCTTACGAGGCTTGTTTGTTGTAATTTATATAATTATATATCTGTCCCTTGAGAAGTGATAATCTGTAGCGATGGTACCCAAATCATTCAGCTTGCAAGGTTGGACGACGGAGTACTACCCATGATGCACTGCTCCAGCGGCTAATTCCTGTGGGAGATAGTTGGAAAATGTTTCCGCAGATTCTCGTTTGATGTGGTCTCGTAGGCGGAGCCCCCCCCCCCCAGCAGCGAGAGGCTGGGTAACCGAGACTATCATCAGCAACTTTAAATACTTTCAAACACACAACCTTGACACATATTAGAATGACTGCAAATATATGTGACTGACCCCAGTGTTTTTTTGTTTTTTTTTAATCACAAATCAGCAATTACAGTATCTGGTTTACCAACTCCCAGTTCAAAGTTGTATTATTATCAGTCTGGACTTTAATTTGTGGTGAACACTCGGACCATGTACTGATGCACACAGACACATTGTTACTACATGTATGTTTTGGTGATAGGTTGGTCTTTTTTTTGAACAATTGGACATTGATCAGCTCATAGCTATAGGCTGTTGACCTTTTTATCTGTAAGTTGATATGATATCATTGACCAGAGAGACGGAGGGTGATACAAACGTCAAGGCACTTATGAACACTTCCAAGGTTGGGTGAGCTGAATAGTGGGTCAATCTGAACTGTGCGGTCGAAAATTTCTGGTAAAAGTTTCAAGCTTGTGTTTTGAACAGAAGTTCGATACCATGATTTACGTTTGCTTGAATATAGTGAGCCAAGGAAAGACATCACACAAAGACAAAATCAGGTAAAAACCAACAACAGTCATTTGGTATATGTTCACACATTGTTTATATCTGTTCGTTTATATCTATGGACGTTAAACAGCACACATTCACGAATTTGCTATATCTTCTTGACTAGTCACAAATGATATGTTCATATTTCGTATTAGATAATTATGTTAATAAATATATTTGAAGATAATTAATTATACGCTTCAGGCACATCAGTCCGTATTTGTATTGTCAAACTCTTGATCTGGTTTAGCTTCTATAAACAATGCAACTTTTATATAGAAATGTTTTAAAAATAATTGATTTGAAATGATTAAATAAAGATTCGAATTTTATATCTCTATCACGTCCATTGTCCCCCGACGATATTTATGTTTACACTTACCTTCTCCGGTGCGAGCTGAGGTTGATCTTTCGTCCCAACCTTTTTAGAATAGTGAGTGTGAATAGTGACCGTACTTTAGATCTAGACAGTAAATATTCATAACCCCAGGTATGTGGCTTGATATACACAGTGTGTTTGCCGTTGTTGATTTGGAAAGACATCCCCAGCCGCACTGACACTAATTTGTTCTGATTCGAATACTACATGTTAATTCATATTAATTCACAAGCTCGTCAATAGTACCAACAAGTTTTGATCACATTTGTTTTACAATTCAAGCCCGTATATAGTTCCAGCACGTTTTGATTATATTTTACATTCGCATATTGTGATGTACAACCACCTCATTTATCCCACAACACATTGGTCAGAGTTTGTAGTCGTGAATAACAACTGCCATTGCACCATTAATATAAACCTCTATAAGGCACTTATTAAGAGAAATGTTAGTGTTATGAGTCAAAAGTAGTAAACGTCTTGCTTCAAGTAAAACAAACATTACTGTACCTAGTCAAACGAGAAGACACGTGATGTCAAATTGATTAATGAGAGAGCAACAAGTCGGATCATGTTTTTATCTGTTATTAATATAGGTCGCAGGTGTCACGACAAGTGATAAATTACGACTTAAATGGTTTCAGCTGCTGTTTAATTAAGAATATTCTAGACTACCCTTTCAACTGTTTGTTTCTGAATCTAATTAACTCTTTTTATAAACATTTCTAAATAAGGTAACGAAATGAGAGGTTGTTGTGAAGGGATTGTTTGTTAACCATATTTGTATTACTGGATGAACATCAATATAAATAAAATATCAATATAAATAAAATATTGATGACGTATACGGTGCGAGCCAGTGGATTTTTATCAGCAAAACGTTTCAGATTGGAATGGGGCTTAGATAAGAGACACTGATTTGGACACGCTTCGTGAATAAGACTTCATGGAGACAAATGTAACCTTCTGAACATTGGTTTTCGGCTACAAGTAAATTAGGGAGTTCGATTGAATCACTCATTTTGCTGGAAAATCGTATATGTCATTCAACCAGAAAGTAATTCCTGAGTCTTTTGTGACTTCTTTTTCCGCAGATAGAGCCCTACAAGATATCGGTACAGTGTGGTGTACATGTGACATGAAGGCTTAACAAAGGACGTTTACTCTTGAATTCTGGACAATACAAACGATACCAAGTTCAAGCTGGTAAAACTAGAATTCTCCTTATTACAAATTAAAAAACTTGCTTACATAGGTTGGTGATAATAGTGATAAAAGTGCAAATACTACATACATACATACATACATACATACATACATACATACATACATACATACATGCATGCATACATACATACATACATGCATACATGCATGCATGCATGCATGCATGCATGCATACATACATACATACATACATACATACATACATACATACATACATACACACACATACATATACATACATACATACATACATACATACATAGTACATACATGTATACATACATACATACATGCATGCATACATACATACATACATACATACATACATACATACATACATACATACATACATACATACATACAATCAAACAAAAGAAAGTTCATTTTTTTGTTTATATTGATTACTATATTTTATTTACGTACCTTGTGTATCTTGTTTTCTAAAGCCAACAAAGTTAGTTTTGGAAAACGAATTGGAGTGAGGGAGTGAGTGAGTGAGTGAGTGAGTGGGTGGGTGGGTGGGTGAGTGAAAGACACGCAACACTACAACATTACATCGAATTTGACAGACTTGTTATTCATAGATATACACCGTATAAATGATCATGGAAAATCAATGACAATATTTCTGATGTCGTTTGTTGCTTCTTGGCACTGTGTAATATGCCTGTTAGTTATTGTGCACAGGTTGGGCGAAGTTGATGTTCTTTAGAATGTTTACAGTTTATGATGAGTTCTGGTTTGCAAGCAAGTTCATTTGTTGGAGTCAAGTTGATAGATGGTGATTTCCTTTGGCAGCACGGCAAGTTGGGGGTAGTAAGTTCAATTCGTAGATTGTTCTGGGATACAGTGATACAGTAGATCATCCGACTGTGTGTACTGGTTTAAGTCAAATGGTGCGGGGTATGAAATCACGAGACCATTTCCGGTCAACCAATAGCCACACCGAAATATATATTCAATTTGTTTTGTCTTTTATGAAGGCAATTATAAATAGTATTGTATTCCTTCTCATCCAGTGTTTTAGTAGATAACATAAGAACAGTAAAGTGTACACTTTTTAGTAGAGATCCAATGCTGCCGGAACGAATAACACCGGCACGTAAACTGTTCAATCTGAAGCGGAAGCTGGTGCAGGGAGCCATTTTTCGGTAACGCCGGTAGCAGTTTGGTATTCTTACCGTCCCAAACAAAACAGACAGACAGACAGACAGACAGACAGACAGACAGACAGACAGACATACATACATACATACATACATACATACATACATACTGGTTGTTAGCTAAGTATGTAGGTTCGAAGTCTGGTATGTTGGTATGTGAGTATGTACTGTACAGAGCTTATACTTAAACAAGATGATTCATTTGTTCATTATTCACTTTCAAATACTCAAAAAGTTTTAATCATGTCCAAAATGGTCCTGTAAACTCCAAATTGTCTCAATGTTGTAATTTATACTATTTGCAGTTTGCTGACGCTTTCATAATATATCCCGCTCGAAATATAAATAAAATGATCACATCTCACGATATTTAACAACATAATTACAACATTATTTATTTACTTATCCATAAGTATACAGTCAGAAACAGATCATTAATTTGATATATATTAGATACAACAATCTAGAAATTCTCATCAATGGATACTCTTTACAACTTCTGTTGTTACATTGAAAGTGTGGAATCTTATTTCTCTTAATATACAACTCTATTTAGCAGTTGCTGTATACTATAAATAGCATAACATCACTAGGAGGATGTTTAGTATATTTTTTTTGTAAAACTGCGACATATCATTAATGTACTTTCTCACCTAGGGATCCTTCAGTAATTACAGGAGGGAGGGCCAGGGGATTACGATGTGGGCTATTTTCTTACATATTGGTCCTCTGTGTGGGCTATATTTTAGAAAATTGAAATTAGGGGAGGGTCTTATTTTGTGAGTTGATGTCTGGGTCTCACAGCAGTAAAGGGTAACATCATGACAAAATAATGGATAATGTAGTGGAGTGGATGTGTTGTCAGTTGTGCTTTCATCTAGTCTTTGGAAATCCTGGTCGTCAGCTCACCCAATTAGATCCAAACACAGATATTGATTAAATACAAAAGGCGCAGCCACATTGGTGATAAACAGTGGGAAACGACACAATAAAGACTGTCAATGTTGTGGGATTTTACTACAGAAAATTCCCTTGTCTCTTATGAGATTCGGAACTCGGATTCGAATTTTATGATTACTAATCGTGAGCTCTAACAAGTACGCCATAGGGACGCAATGTTGAAAAGCGTAGGATGGAAATTTAGGGAGGGTTACTTTTCAGCACAACAGACTAGGGGGACGGTCACATTTCATGATTTCATGCCACAGACGGGATCCCCCTTTTTAATTAATGAAGGCTCCCTAATACTTATTGAACCGCCTCAAAGCTATATATATATATCGTATCATATCAGATATTATAGTCTAAGACCTTGGTTGCCACAGTGTTCAATTGTACAATCTACAGGATGTGAATTAACATTTCATTAATGCTGAGAACATAACACCTTCACATCAATCCGATGCTTTGTAGAAATGTATGATAAAAGATTAATAACTATCGGTGTAGGAATAAGTGCGTCAATTTTAACAAAGGATAACATGTAACTTTTATAACATCATAATTTACATTTCACTTTGATGTAGATTATCTAGAAATATTTCAACAAATGCTGTTTGTCTTGTAGTTTTTTCATGAATAACAGATCCCAATTTATGAGTGCTCAGATAGAAAATGAAAAATGGCGTTCAATGTAACAGTGATAGTTCTAAATAGCAGCCCAAGGATGAGTCGATGTTACGAAATGTTAATTTTCGTTACTCAACTTACCCAACTGACAGATAAATATAAGTAATTACTCCAATTCTAATATGAGACTTTTATAAATATTTAGAGAAAAATACTAAAAATGTAACATTAACACTTTCTCACATTGACAGATGTGTATGTTTCAACAGAGATAGCACACAATCGATTGTGATTTTGGATTCCACAGTGGTGCGAATTTTAATATTGATTTTTAATATAGCTCTATTGAAAAACCGTGCTTGGTGACTCCAAGTTTTCTCGATGTAACTTTAAATTACTTGCAGGTCATTTATAAAATGTAGTGACAATAGCAAGTCTCATCTACATAAGTGTGTGGTACGCGTAGAAAAGCATTCACCATGCAGTCTCAAGATATAAGTTTTTGACCAAAAAAAGAGATATTAGACCTAATTTGCGTATAGCTCATAGGATCATCACGTTATGAATACTGTTTCATCTACACGTACCCGGATGCATCCCAGTTAAATTTCATCCCAATCTGCTCAGTAGTTTTGGAACCATGTATTTTTGACAAAACGGGCACATTTTAGACCTAATTTGCATATCGCTAATGGGATCTGACAGACAGACACTTGGCCATTCCTATAGCTCTACTGAACCTTACCAGTTCAGTTGTGCTAAAAACCAATATGGAGGCTAGTCAAAACCAACATTTACCAGAACCTATGGAAACCAGTTAAAACCAACATGTACCAAGACACTCTGGAGACTACTCAAAACCAACATATACCAGAACCTATGGTAACCAGTTAAAACCAACATATACCAAGACTCTTTGGAGACTACTTAAAACCAACATATACCAGAACCTATGGAACCCAGTTAAAACCAACATATACCAAGACACTCTGGAGACTACTTAAAACCAACATATACCAGAACATATGACAACTAGTTAAAAACCATCATATACCAGAACCTATGGAACCCAGTTAAAACCAACATATACCGAGACTCTTTGGAGACTACTTAAAACCAACATATACCAGAACCTATGGAACCCAGTTAAAACCAACATATACCGAGACTCTTTGGAGACTACTTAAAACCAACATATACCAGAACCTATGGAACCCAGTTAAAACCAACATATACCAAGACACTCTAGAGACTACTTAAAACCAACATATACCAGAACCTATGGAACCCAGTTAAAACCAACATATACCAAGACAGTCTGGAGACTACTTAAAACCAACATATACCAGAACCTATGGAACCCAGTTAAAACCAACATATACCAAGACACTCTAGAGACTACTTAAAACCAACATATACCAGAACCTATGGTAACCAGTTAAAACCAACATATACCAAGACAGTCTGGAGACTACTTAAAACCAACATATACCAGAACCTATGGAACCCAGTTAAAACCAACATATACCGAGACTCTTTGGAGACTACTTAAAACCAACATATACCAGAACCTATGGTAACCAGTTAAAACCAACATATACCAAGACACTCTGGAGACTACTCAAAACCAACATTTACCAGAACCTATGGTAACCAGTTAAAACCAAAATACCAAGACACTCTGGAGACTACTTAAAACCAACATATACCAGAACATATGACAACTAGTTAAAAACCATCATTTACCAGAACCTATGGTAACCAGTTAAAACCAACATATACCAAGACACTCTGGAGACTACTTAAAACCAACATATACCAGAACATATGACAACTAGTTAAAAAACATCATTTACCAGAACACAAAGAAACCAGTTAAAACCTCAATATATACCACATGGAGACAGGTGAAGAGCTTACGTATAGATCAGTAAATGACACAGATACATAGCTAATTTATACTTAGGTTAACATCTCTTGAGAGTATTAAAAGACTGTTGACGGAATGAAATATAACGCAAACACATGCTGGGTTTTCTTCTAAACACATACACGACCCTATTATCATATGATAAATAATATGGTTTCAATGATTATAGCGGACAAATAAGGAAGGTAGCCGAGGAGACTTTCTCACAGTGAAGAGCGCTTTACCCAGAAGCAGCTTGAGGTACCTTTTAAGTAATCTTACAGCCGAAAACCAAAGGAATTGATACCAGTGAATTTTGTATATTTTCCAGTATGGAAGGGAGCAGAGTCAATCGCCATAACTCACTGCTGTCATCAATTGCATACACAAGCCATATCAATGACATGAGTTACCTTGCCTCGTCTCACAAAAATGATGAACAAACGAGAATGTTCTAAGGAAGTCAGAAACAAATGGACAAGATTTTAGTGATAAAATTATAATGATGCAATATTATTGCAGATTGTAGAAATCACACTCAAAGGTTATTTATTGGTTACCCTGGTTACCTCAACATCATTGTCTCCTTACGATAGGAGGTAGGATAGGCAGGAATGAATGGGTGATGTATTGATTATGAAAAGTGGGAACAGCAATATAAATTAGTATCAAATTGATGGTGAATATGTTGAAATCCAGATACCTTTTAAATGCCAAAAAAGAACTAAAAAACACTTGTTATTTTCATATCGATGGTAACGTTCTGGGGGATAGGGCTGTAATATCAATAATGGTTCATCCGATACCGGCGTGATGTGATCCATAATTATAAAAAGAAATTAACAGAATATGTTGTGTGATTCGACATGGAACAACTTTGATGTCCCAACTTATGATTGCTGTACGCTGTCAGAAGTATTTGGCTGACAGCATGGACACTTGTACCTCTTGCATAAAATGAACATGGCCAAATATACTCCTTGCAAGGAACAAAGACTGACGAAAATGTAAGACAACGCCACGTCCTCAACAAACGCTTCAACGGCAGCTATAATCCAGATCAAACCAAAATAAATGGACATTCCAATAGCAGTACAGACCTTGTCCTTTATCCAGCCAATTTTACCAGAACGGTGTTTGATAACACTGTTGGTTACCTTCTTACTTTGCATTATTTTGTAGTTAGATACAATTAATGACATGATGTTGAAAATCATAATCAAACCTACCGGACAAATAAACAGAACAAGCAAGGCGACTGGGTTGCCAATCCAACAAACATCACCAGCTCCATAACCAATCGTCACAGTTGTGAATTTGTCAACAATCACAGCAATGGTGACAATCATAGCTGGTGCAAGCCAACCTATTAAGCAATATCCAAGGAGTTGTTTTCCCTCATCTACTGACGACCCGACCGTCAAAATATTCCCTATCCCAAATGTTAGCAGTATATCTAGACCTAGGATACCCATCCAGAAGAAAGACGTTAGCCAAGAATAATGTAAGAAACCAGCTGTTATCTGACAAACCAGAGCATAATCAGTAGCCCCTAGCGTGGTCAACGTTAGTATCTGAGATATGAGGATGGAGACACACAGATTGAAGATCAACTTTGCTGGCAATTTGTTCTCGTTACGGCAAATACAATGAGATATAATGATTGCAATAAGTGCAAGTATTGATAAGCACAAACAGGCCACTGTAAGCCATGTTAGAATGGCATCGTGACTAGGTGTAAACAAAGACTTGACATGTATAGCGTATGATAGACATACCCGTAGCATATCTGGTTTGGAGTAAACAAATTTGTCAGTCTGTAAATATTGCCCTTTATGATAAAATTCTATTGAGTCATCGACAACTTGTACATCAGCTATGTCTAAAGCAATAATGTTTTCAACATCGCAAGACAGGACATATCCAACCATTGATCGTTCATTACCACAATATTCCATCATACACGTTGGCTTTCCTAAACTGCCACTCTCTTTGTTATTATCAGGACCGATTTCTGTATCACTTTCAGCATCCAGCAATTGGCATGTATATGTGTTCCATAATACGCTGTTACTTATGTTAGAAATAGTATCATTTCTTGATATATGCATCTTTTCAGTAGGAAACATCAAGTCAGAGAATGTAAATATTTTGCCTAATCCAATTTCATTACGACATGCAGTGCTATACCCTGAATGACTCAAAGAGAATGAAATCAATCGCATAAACAGGACTCCGGACTGAATGTTCTGATTCTCGTATAAACAAGCAATACCCGCATAATTAATGTTGCTGAAAATAATACGCACACTAGCGTACTTGGATATGGTTTTGCTAACTGTGTCACATGGTGACGAATTATTATCATTCATAGTAACTGTAACTTTGACAATACTGTCTAAAGTGACATTTCGTGTGGCATTTACCGTCATGTCTGTGAGACGACGAATCACACCTTCCCGATTATCGAATACAGCCCTGCAATCAGTGGAGTTGATAAGTTGGGACTGAGTGGATACAGTCATTGAGATGTCAAGGATGTAAACTAATGGAAACGAACCATTGGTTCCGTTATATAAATCCAAGGCCTGTATCTGAAAACTAGACATGCCTACACAAATCGGGTTATTAAAATCCACAACGATATTTCCAGGGGAACATGTAGTGTTATGTTTGAAGAAAAAGGGTGTTCTGGCACTAGCCTGCTTTGCTATCACTATATCATCCGTGGACGGATTGAAATCAAACAGAACTTTAAATGATGAAAAACTAAACCGATCCGTACCAGTAGTAGGAGTGTAGCCACAGAGTGGTACTCTGTTATGTACTAAGTAGTCATCGCTACAATACGCACAGAACAAGTTTTTGAAATAATTATCTTGTTTTGTTTGCACATTAGTTAAACTAACAATACCAATATTACCATGTGCACACTTGTTAACTAAATCAGTATTACTTATGTTACAGTTAGAAATGACATTTGCGCAATAACGAATGTCCTTTTCTGTGTTCTCTGGAGGTATATGCTCGAGTGTGCAGTTGTCTTGCACGTTCTTTACGATGTCCAATGCCTCGTTGTAGTCTGCGATGTTGATACGAGACCATGAACGAGACATTAAGTTAGTGATTGTTGATATTAAACAAGTATGCTTGGTAATCCAAAATTCTAAATCCATTACGTTGGCACCATTACATATAGCACAGTATATGTTATCATACTCCATTCCATTAGATGCCGTCACTGGATTGGAATCAACTGAAAATAAGAACAGTAAAAAGTGACTGTTATCACAATGTCAATTTATCGAGTTGTATAAAAGGGATCGAGACGAATGCATGCAAACAGCACTTCAAGCTTTGAAGTAGGAACGCCTTGAGAATTATACTGGTATAAAGGGGGGATGCCTTGCAATGTTTGACTCTTGATATGTAGCTAGTTGAACAAACTTAAATCCTAGGAATAGTCGTTTAATTCATCGTGTTCAATTCACGTTAGACCAAAAACAAAACCCTAAAATTACTTACTTACTTACTTACTTACTTACTTACTTACTTACTTACTTACTTACTTACTTACTTACTTACTTACTTACTTACTTACTTACTTACTTACTTACTTACTTACTTACTTACTTACTTACTTACTTACTTACTTACTTACTTACTTACTTACTTACTTACTTACTTACTTACAAGAAGTACTGAAATTTATGTCAGGTTTATATATTTAATACCCTTACATTATAATTTCCCTCTCTAGGCAATTACAGTGTTAATAAGTTAGTTTCCTCTTAAAGCGGCCATGTGGATTAGAATTTAGTACTTAACTTGGATTTTTAAATGAAAAGTAAAACAACTTTACTACTTTAAAGGGGACTGATACCTTGTTAATTTCAAGTTATTAATACAAATACAAGTATTAAGCAAGATAAAATGCGTTGGTTTCATTAACTCTCACTTATTGGTACGGTGTTAAAGAAACACTTAACATAGGCGGAAGTGACACATGAGTATAGAGGCAATGTATACATCAAAAGGCAGGAATTGACGCAGATCCTACGATAAGGACAGTTCTGTTAGTGACTCCAACTGAAAGACCATGGCGCATTGTTAATCTTACGAGTGTAACAAGATAAAACATGTCGTAAAACTCGATCTAGCAGAGATCGGTTTCCAGTGTTATCTTTCCATACTTAATTTCGGTAAGAACAAAATAGTTAGTGAAGATCATTTTGAACTAGATGAAATTTAAGAAGCGAACTCCTAATACGTCTCCAGAAATGAACGTTATTGAATGAGGGCGCTGTACACAGTCACTAAATAAGAGTACAGGATAAAGAGACAGATGAAAGCCGAGAAGCAAATATGGTCACACGAATATTGTTACCGTTGACAGAACACAATTTTCTTCACAAAATATTGATGCAACACGAGGTGACAGTCACACTGATGACGTCACAGTGAACTCTCAGCTGTCATGAAGTAATAACAAATGTTTGCTTTCACGAATAGTATTCAGACCACACTATGAAGTTGTTAAAAGACCAACAGTATCATATAATGACGAATTACAGGCACCTCGAAGAGCAATGGCGCTATCACATTGTTTTGCTACTTCTTCTATAGTTCTCAATATTATTCGCATTGAAGTAAATTAACGCTCTCCGGTTTAGTCATTTAAGGTGTGATGATTTTGCCATCTAATCATTTGTGCATTGTTTAATTTATGTTATAAGATCTTAAAATTGGAATAAAATATGGGTTCACTTTTGAAACGATCAAGCTGAAGGCAAGGCAAGGAACGTCCATCTGTTCCCTGGCTACTTCTAAAATGATTCCAAGTTAATAATGGACATATTGTAATTCCTTTAAAGTCCAAGGTAAGCCCGTATACAAGAGAAGATATGAGAGTGGTTCAAGTATAGTTATTAGATCTGCCAGCTATGTCCGGAGATGAAAGACTAACAATATACGTTTCCGTCTAGACAGAGTGTCTTAAATGACGAAAGCCTACAAAGTTTTTGTGTCGTGTAGTTTTACTGCATGCCTACACCTATAATTGACCATGCAATAATAATAACAGTGTAGCCGACTAAGTGACAACGGCATCACTTCGCTCAAATAATTAAATAATATTTTATAATAGTAATAGTTTAATAATATTGTTTACTTGAAAATTAACCACCCTGCCTGGCATAGTTTGTTATGCTAAGTTCACAAAAGGGACTATTTTATGACCATCGGTCGTTCGTCATGGTAACCAAAATCACCATATGTGATTTTTTTCTTCAAAATTTGACATAAAACATGGAAAAAAATATTTCCTATTTTAACAAAAATTGTCTAAAATATGATAGCTGTTTCCATGGAAGCCTACGGTAGGCCAAAAATGATGTTTAGGTTAAAGACATACATATCTGACAAATAATGTTATAAATTCAAAAATAATCTATTTTATTTGAAAAATGACAATCCTGCGCGGGGTAGTTTGTTATGAGTTTCAGAAAAATCATTTTATGAACATCAGTTACCATGGTAGCAAGATCACCATAGTATGCGAATCTTTTGAAAAATAAGATGTAACTTGAGAAGAAAAACATTTAATGATAAAATCGTCTTACTTTAGGCACATATACACTAATGCTATCCGTCCTAACACAAATTGTCTAACATAGGAGAGTTGTTTCCATGGAAACATAAAATACACTTACAACTACCATAATTTAATAACAAAATACGTCTCTGACATATACCATCAACAAACAAATGATTTTGGTATTAAAATACATCCTACCCACAACATTTTATTACACTGAGTCCAAATAAAATATGCAACTAGTGACTAAAGTGAGTGATGTGAAAAGTTTATATGAATGTCACAAGATTTGCGCCTATTACAAGGTCAGATTACAATCCAACATCGAGGTCCTAACAACATCCAGGCCATGTAAGGAGGACATAAACATACCATATTATGAAGAAAATACCGTAGGTAGGTAGGCCGTAATAGTTGGTAACCTTTATCAAAAATTACAGCATAACACATAAATAAAACTATACTGTATGAAATAACGATCGTATTTAATGTAAGCTAATGTGTAAATTTACAAGCCTCATACCTTCATTCCAAGGATTTGTTTCAAAAGTTAGTGTAGCCTACAGGCTACAAGTGCATACGTGACCGTGACGTATACAGCATGGTTATAACCAATTCTTAAACTGTCTCGATTTTTGCGTAGACAGCATTTGATTATACACATTTTGTGACAATCAGTTTGAATTCACTCCAAAAAACGTTTGTGAGTTGATTCTGCTCCATCTTTGAGCGAAATTTTCTTTTCAATCAAGAATTTGTATGATTCACGAGCCCACTAGTACTCGCAAGGACTCGTCAAACATGGCGGCCGTTACAGTACAGTACTAGCTACTCAGTAAAAGTGCATGCATATCTTTACACTCATTTCTTCGAAATAAATACGAACTCTCCCCAATGCCTATTGCTATAGCAACTGTTCTTGACGGCAGACTATATCTTACAACCACTTCTCATATTTATAATTGAAATTATTGTTGAAAAAAAAATGAAAGGTGAAGAATAGTGAGCAAATATATCTAGTATGAATTCTTTGTTCTGACAGTATCAAAAATGTTATTTCTGTGTACTTTTACATTCCTTTTAACTGTGATTTATTATTATTATATAATATTAAGCCCCTTCACTTGTAAGTAAATAATATTATATGATACAAATATTTTAATGATAAAATAGAAAGAGCGCCTAATCTCTGTATGCAGAGGTCAAGGTGCAGAAATGAAAACATACTCTATGGCAAGAGGAAATATGGATTCACAGACACTGGGTCTTATGCAAATGAGGAATGCCGAGACTAATGTTTAAAAAGATAGGTCTGGAGAGAGCGTCGGAAGGATGTAGACTAGGAGTAGTGAAAATCGAAAGGAAGGTTGTGCCATTATGTAGGGCCAATTTGAGAGAAAAATCTCGCCAAAAGTGTCAGTGGTAATCCTTAGAAGACAATCACTCGAGCAGCACCAGTCTTATGGAACAGTATACTAATTCAACTTTGTTCTTCATCAACTGTTGATAAATTCAAGAAGGACATCAAGATACATCTGTTTGCAAAAGCTTTCTCTAACTTTTCATAAATTTGATCTACTATTGTTCCTAGCCTGTTCAGCGCCATAGAACATTATATTACTTGGTATTGGATGTTTGCACTATGCAAATTATTTTGATTGATTGATTGATTGATTGATTGATTGATTAATTGATTGGATTAATTGACTAAGTCCTCATTTGTATCTCAATAAATCTCACAAAATAGGAAAAAGGGTATAAAATGTATCTTAAATTTTCTTACACAAAAATTGAACAAAGTGAAAAATGTTTCCTGTATAGTAATGTACAATAACGAACATTGTACACCCTCTGTAATCTTTCGCAATTTATTATATTACAAATATGGACTTGGTTGATCTTATTTTACATTGTTTTCAAAGTAGGCAAACATGATTGTCCTTTTTTTTATCATTTTGTATTACAAATCCCCAAATGAAAACAAAATTCTATTCCACATGAGTTAGAGTAGTTTTAAAGAATAAAGCCAATAAAAAAAGCTGTTCAAATGGTCCGATATACCCATACTTTCGCAATCCATTTTTTGTGTGAGGGGCAATATATCTTAATCGGGGCTTCACATGTTAGGAAAATGGTTGCTGGACTATCCTATGCACACTTTGTTGGGGATGTCTTAATATCTTTTACTGGACAATACGTGTGACCATATACATTTGAATCAATTCCAAATTATACATTTTTTGAATTTCGTTTTCAAAACCACACTTCATTTTGATGATACATTAGTTCACATGTATCAGTAATTTACGTACACGTGTACCGAGGCCGAAGACGACAAATCGGTCTGCTGATTCAAGTGTCAGTGTTCTAATTCAAAAATTGGTCTTCTAATTCAAGTGTCGGTCTTCTAATTCAAGTGTCGGTCTTCTAATTCAAAAATCAGTCTTCTAATTCAAGTGTCGGTCTTCTAATTCAAGTGTCGGTCTTCTAATTCAAAAATCGGTCTTCTAACTCAAGTATCAATCTTCCTTCTCAAGTTTCGGTCTTCTAACTCAAGTGTCTTCTATACTATACTATACTATACTATACTATACTATACTATACTATACTATACTATACTATACTATACTATACTATACAGTATAGTACTGTATATTATATACTATACTATACTATACTATACTATACTATACTATACTATACTATATACTATGCTATATACTATATACTATATACTATGCTATACTATATACAGTACTATACTATAATATACTACACTATATAATATTATATACTATAGTGTAGTATAGTATAGTATATAGTATAATATTCCCGTATTTTTTTGCCCGGAGTTTACTTGTATTGTTCATCAAATAGAGATGCCAGGATTATGATAGTGGACTCAAGTTACTGGTACATGTCTAGAGTGATATTTTATTCGATGTATGTAGATTTCAATAATGTGACTTTCCAGTTCACGGAATGCTATGTCGGCTATTTCGGGTGATGCCCAAGAACCTATGCTACATACACATGTTTGTGTGTAGAATTCTCCATTGAATTTAAATGTGCTTTTCGTGAGAATCACATAATAGGTTTAGGAGATACACTGTGGTGGTTTTGGAATGCTATAGTCAAATGTTTGTGTAACTGGCTAGTCAAGTGCTTTGACAACTGACTCCATTGCGTCAGACTGCAACGTATTTGACAATGTGTACATATATACCACGTCTAAAGTGACTAGTATCGAATTTTCAGGAACTATCGTAGTTTCTGATGCCATGATGTGGTGATACACGTTGTGCAAGTGTGACACATATCTCGAAAGCCGGACACCCACACATGAGATCCCATTGGTCTTCAAAACAACATACAGTCTCTACATGAACAGATCTCATCTACGAGATGCAATAACTAAACACTGGGACTTAATAGCAGACAAAGACATATTGAATCAACTATATCCAAAAGGACCAATCATAGCACAGAAGCTAAACAAAAACGTAAAAGACAACACTAAATTGAAGCATTCCGAATTCAAAAATCTAGCGGAAAAAGAACTAGTTAATAGGAATGTTGAAATACTGGCATCTCTATTTGATGAACAATACAAGTAAACTCTGGGCAAACAAATACGGGAATGCTATACTATATACTTTACTATACTATACTATACTATACTATACTATACTATACTATACTATACTATACTATACTATACTATACTATACTACACTATACTATACTATACTATACTATACTATACTATACTATACTATACTAGAAATAAAAATAAAATAAAAAACTTTAACAAAAAATATATTTTGACTTTCAATTATATATAATCCTTAAAAAAATTCTGGTTTGACGAAAAGTAAAACAATATTCTCAAATAAATGAAAACCTATTTCAATTAAAATAATGTGAACATGGAATAAAAGTACATAAAGTGTTAAAATTAGTTTGTAAGTACGAAAAATATAAAATACTATAGCAAAAATAAAAAGATACTTTTGGCCTGAAAGGCTTCCCATAGTCTTCGGCCTCGGTACACGTTAGAAAAATAAATGCTAAACTATATTTGTTTGTTTGAAAATGAAATAGCCTAATTGTGTGTGAATCTGTCTTAATGAACATCTTCATTTCTATCTGGCCTAACATTATTGTCACATTCTCTCTTTCTGCATGTGTTACTTGTTACTATTTATTTTTTTGCTGTGTAGACGATAACATGTTAATGTTAGCAAGATATTTGTCAAGCCCAGACTAAAACATTAGCATTGGCCTTCGAATATATCGGTCTTACTAATGCGGCTATTATATAACATAACATATTTCTTACCTGTGTACGGGTTGTATGAAGGTTTTTCACACTTCTGTCGAACGACATCACTTTGCCAAGTTGCAGGACAGCCATAGGTTACCCACGCACCATAGTTGGAATTGTCGATAGGTTTACAAGCTGTATACGTTGTTTCGTTGTCTGTGTCGCTTGGTTCATTACTGTACACGTGTACTATTTGTCCCAAGGCTTCGGACTGTTGTCGAATAGACGTCGCTATACTGGAATTGTGTGGACAAGCATCGTTGTAATCATGGCAACAATCCCCATGGATTGCACACATCTCATCACAGTTGCATGCAAAGTCTCGTAACCTCATTAAGCTTGATGCAAACCATCCACATTTACTAGCACTGTCTAACGAACTACTAAAGCAACTATCGAACAGGTTATCGTCACATATTACATCTCGACGTTCGAATGACGAGGGAGTAGCAGGTGTGATGTTTTCGATCGGAGAAGTCGATGCCGTCTCACGGTATGTGCAATAACAGTAGATGGAAATGGCCAAACACAAGAGCCTAAATACAGTTCTAGCCATTTTGCCCTTCTGAAATGAAAACAAAGCAAATGTTGGTAAATGTACTGTATGTATATAGTTCTCGATACTTACAAAATGAATTAAATCAGTATATACATAATTTTGATGTCATAGTGGTCGAATGGTTAGAGTGACCAGCTTTGATTTTTACACAATCAATTACTACATAAAGACTTTATGTCATAGTATTGGTACATTGCATATATTTTCCAAATATGGCACACGTATGCTCTGTGTTAGTGAAAGGATTTGCTTGACACTTCAGCTTGCGTCAATCATGGAAAGTGTGTGTGTATGTGTGTGTGAGAGAGAGAGAGAGAGAGAGAGAGAGAGAGAGAGAGAGAGAGAGAGAGAGAGAGAGAGAGAGAGAGAGAGAGAGAGAGAGAGAGAGAGAGAGAGAGAGAGAGAGAGAGAGAGCGTGCGGTTACGTGTGTGTGTTTGTTTGCGTTATTGGCATAAGAATTAAATTATACAGTGAAATTATTATCTCAAAAAGTGGTGGCACAAATAACAATCAAATCTAATCAGATACGTATTTCTTGTGAGGTTTAAACTGTTCAATTTCCAACAAAACCAACTCTTCGAAAGCTGTACCCAAAGCTTTCGTCCTCTCACTAAGGACTTCATAAGCAACTGAAGCGTTTTCTCGTTTGTGCGTGCCTAATTCTGTTTCATTTGTTAGTTGACCACATTAGAAAGACCGTATGCTAGGCTTATAAGTAAACCAATTGAAACAGTATACTTTTAGACTTGATATGAATGTTATAAACGAGTGTTGGACATATCGAAAGTGCTTTACTTTAGTTTTACCCGTTGTGTTATATTGCGTGCGTATGATACATTCTGTCAGTGACTGCGTTGTGTATGTGTAATTCGTAGCAAAACGATAGGTCTTTGAAAAGTCTAAAACATCTTGCTACCTCGTTGAATCTCTGCACTATCTCTAGTTTGGTCGTATGCTACAATTCATTAATTTTCTATTGTGTTTACTGATGTTGCCATTGTTGTGTCTCCCTGGAAAATTACATGCATCGCGGCGAAAACACGTTCATATATACGTCACGCTCCCACGTCAAAAATGTGCACTCAGTCTATAAGACATGCCTAGCCATAGTTCTCTTCAGCATGTTCAAATTTTATTTTACGAGACAAAGATAGTTGTAGACGATATACGGCACCATGACACACTGTGTAAGCACGGGTAGTTTTTTGAAAGATGACAAAACTGCTGCTGTGTGGATGGTAATGAACCCAATCAATAGAAAATGAAATAATTAAAAAAGTGAGTACACAGTTTTCAACAGAGATAGCCATCCGACAACATATTCCGACGACTTTGCTATTTGTGTATCAGATCACTTCCGATTAGAATTCAATAATTGGGAATTAGAATGTTCCATTTTGTAGGTAGAAGACACGAGACAGGGTGTGTTTACATCATGTAAGCATGGCTCTGAATTCATATGCTACGAGGTTCGACCAGCGACATATAAACTTCATCCTTATCTTTTTTTTATCGTCATTATAAACCCCTTCACTTTTTTATTTTCCTGACATGCAATTTTGAAATTAC
>NC_135557.1:15027366-15072366 GCF_964340395.1 Glandiceps talaboti
TCGACCGATCAGTCAATCAATCAATCAATCAATCAATCAATCAATCAATCAATCAATCAATCAATCAATCAATCAATCAATCAATAAGGCGTGGGTCACATTGTACTGAAACAAAGTGCCGCCTTCTGTGCTACTTCACAAATCGATGTATGCAATTCTGTGATTAGAATAACAAGTAATTTATGTAGAGCTCGAGATGCAACAGGTAGGCCGAATATTGACTATAACAACGTGATTTTATTTCTGTAGCTAGATATAACGATCAATCGGATGGGGCAGAGCCCCGTCTCAGGGTAAATACTCTCTTGGGTGTATCTCCCCAGTAATACAGATACTGCAACATATGACTTTTGTTCTAACAAGACTTGGCTGCACTAAACAAAATAACGTGCATATTAATTAGCCGCACTACTGTAAATCTATATTACAACAACACGGCAGACGTGTCAAGCCGTAACTGTAGGCACCAGTTTTTGGAAATTCTTTTTCCTGCTAAAATGGAAATGATAGATTCATGAATAACATGTCCATTCGAGTATCTGTGTAGAAGTACACATGCACTTCGTGTATACCGGGGTATACCTTAAAAGTATGTATATCTATTTAATACAACTAAACGTTGTTCATTGAATTTTATGACTTTAGAATAGAAAAAAACTACCTGAGTGTACATATATTTTCTATGCTACATTCTCTCCATGCCGTTGCATAAAAGTCAACAGTATGTATGGAAGTAGAGGTCAGTTTTGACCCTACATCACAACCCCATCAAATGGTAGAAAGCTCCACACGTGTATGTTTTGCCTGTTTTTTTCAGTTCCATTTTCTTCTATCTACGGTTAGACATTGAATATAGATAGAATGCACACCCATAGTTCATATGAACAGAGATTAAGTATTCAAATTTAATTGTTATTTGTGCCACCACTTTTTGTGGTAATAATTTTGGTATATATTTTAATACCTATGCTAACTACGAGCACACAAACGCATGTACACGCACATACGCACAAACACAAACACACACACATATATACACACACGTACGCTCGTGCACATACACATGGTGTTCATGCTTGGCGCAAGAAGCAATTCTTTTCACTAAAGAGCTTACGTGTGTCATATATGGAAAATAAATGCAGTATACCAATAATATGAGATTGAGTCTTAATGTAGTAATCGTGCACAAATCACAACTGGTCACTCTAACTATTCGACCACTATGACATCAATATTATGTATGCACTGACTTCATTTTGTAAGTACCTAGAATTATATACATAAATTACACATATCAACATTTGCTTTGTTTTCATTTCAGAAGGGCAAAATGGCTAGAACTGTATTTAGGCTCTTGTGTTTGGCCATTTCCATCTACTGTTATTGCACATACCGTGAGACGGCATCGACTTCTCCGATCGAAAACATCACACCTGCTACTCCCTCGTCGTTCGAACGTCGAGATGTAATATGTGACGATGACCTGTTCGATAGTTGCTTTGGTAGTTCGTTGGACCGTGCTAGTAAATGTGGATGGTATGCATCAAGCTTAATGAGGCTTCGGGGATTTGCATGCAACTGTGATGAGATGTGTGCAATCTATGGGGATTGTTGCCATGACTACAACGATGCGTGTCCACACAATGCCAGTATAGAGACCTCTATTCGACAACACTCCGAAGCCTTGGGACAAATAGTACACGTGTACAGTAATGAACCAAGCGACACAGACAACGAAACAACGTATACAGCTTGTAAACCTATCGGCAATTCCAACTATGGTGCGTGGGTAACCTATGGCTGCCCTGCAACTTGGCAAAGTGATGTCGTTCGACAGAAGTGTGAAAAACCTACCCATAACCCGTACACAGGTAAGAAAAACTTTATTTTGTATAATTGCCAAAGTAATAAAACCGATGAATTCGAAGCCCAATGCCAATGTTTTATATCTAGGCTTGACAAATATCCCACTAACATTAATTGATATAATATGTTAATTATCGCCTGCATTGACAAAAATTTAATAGTATTTGAATGCATTTGAGGTGTTGATCACCTCAAGGTACGTCGCACATAAACAGAGAATGTAGCAGTACTGTTAGGCCAGAAAGTAATCAAGCTGATCAACAAGCCACTCCTATACAATTAGGCTATTTCATTCTCAAACAAACAGAGAAGGAGCATAGTTCAGCAGTAATTTTGCTGACGTGTGCATACATTACTTTGGAAGTACAGTGTACTGCTTATTTGTTTTTAAATACTTTGTAGGTATATATTTCCTGTAAGTGTTACTAACAAAACATGTGAACTTATGTATCATAAAAATGTGGGGTTTGAAAATAAAACTCAAATGTATAATTTGGAAGTAACTCAAAATGTGTATGCTCACATGTATTGTCCAGGAAATATACAGAAATCCCCTTAACAAAGTGTGTATGATAGTCCAGCAGCCATTTCCTGGATATATTGCTCATCACCAAAACAATCAATCCTAAAATATGGTTAGGGCCCGTTGGACAGCTTTTTAAAAAAAAATTTCCTGGCCTCATCCTTTAAACAACCACAATATATGTTTAGCCTTGGTGATTTTTTTTTATCGCAACAGGCCTAGGCAAAAGCAATATAGTAAAGAGTAAGTTGAGTCACACAAAGAACTTGTTAAGATTAAGGCATTTCTAGTGGAATATGAGTAAAAAGTTACAATGTTATTTTTTTTATAATCAAGTTAAAATGCTCATGTGGATTAGAATTTGGCCCCCAAAATATTTTGCTCATGATTTAAACCAAATTAAAGCTCAGGAGCGGTCAATACCATTTAAAACCTATATTCAGCGAAGAGCTGGGTGACAGCCATGCGAATGTATATGCGTATGCCTTCCTCTGTCTGTCTGTCTGTCTGCCTGTCTGTATCTCTCTAGTCTCTAGATCTGTCTCTGTCCCTGTCTCTTTCTGTCTCCATCTCCCCTATCTCCCTTCTCTCTTTCCTTCCCTTCTTTCTCTGCCTCTCTCCATCCCTGTCTCTCTCAGTTTCTCTGTCTATGTCTGTCTGTCTGTCTGTCTGTCTGTCTGTCTGTCTGTCTGTCTGTCTGTCTGTCTCTGTCTCTGTCTCTCTGTCTCTGTCTCTCTCTGTCTCTGTTTCTGTCTCTCTCTGTCTCTGTCTGTCTGTCTGTCTGTCTGTCTGTCTGTCTGTCTGTCTGTCTGTCTGTCTGTCTGTCTGTCTGTCTGTCTGTCTGTCTGTCTGTCTGTCTGTCTGTCTCTCTCTCTCTCTCTCTCTCTCTCTCTCTCTCTCTCTCTCTCTCTCTCTCTCTCTCTCTCTCTCTCTCATGTGTGATGGCCTCCTACAGAGCATGTCCTTTAAAAAAACCCCCAAAACCTGCTTATTGTGAGAGGGGGACATGCCGTCCCCAGCTATCATGGGGATGCTCTTTCTGCCCAGAATTAAGATTGAAAGATAAAACCATGCTGACTAAGTATCTCCAAGTGCAGCCCAATATGAGACCTTTTTCGCAAAGCCGACATATATTTGTAAAAATATATATCAGTTATGTATGGACGCTGAAGATGATTTCTGCTGTTTAATGTGTACGTAGTGTACCATACTTTGCACTCTGAAGGGGAGTGGGGTTCTGTATAATTACATATTAAAATATGTGCAGTCGGGAGGGGGAGGGATAGCGACGACAAATCTTGAGTTCATTTTGGGGGTGGAGGGAGGCATGAACTTTGTTGAGAGCGCGAATGACGGCTGTGGGAAAGATTTGGACCAAAATAATTTCTCTCACACTTCTTGTTATGTTATAAAAGGCAACTTGATGAGCAACGCACATGAAGCAATTCGTCTCAATTTCCTTATGTACGAACATATACTCGCAGGGCCTTGCGACATCGGTAGGTGTGTCGCAAAGAATCCGACATGTCGGATTAAGTTTGCAACTCGTCGCAAGCTGCTCCTAGAGTTGCTTCATGAATTACTTCCTATTATCAAGCCTACTCTAAAGATGCATGCTGGCTTAAATATCGTTAGTTTTGTAAACGGCTAAGAGTAATCAAATACAGCTTACAATAATATAACGTACGTTTTTAATTCAACATTCTAAAATGGTACGTAGTTTGTATATTATACTCGGAAAATGGCTCCTAAATTTTTAAGTTTTAAGTCAAAGTCTAAAAGAAAAAATTGAGCCGACGAGCAGTTCTCACCCTGAATTCAGAAAACGACATTGTTTGCTATGGGAAATTACACAAAATCACCGCATCACTGTTGATACCCATCACCTCATATTAAACCCCTTTGGTTTAACTTTAATATTTTTCTGTTATTTCAACCAATATTTGAGATCACATATCTCGCTCCACGAAACTCGATCGTTTTTAGTTTTTCTGAGCGGTCACATATTTTAGCGCGCCAGGCTTAAGAATGTTTACGTCTATATGAAATTCTGAAATTCTGAAACTATGGCTTTCAAAACACCATATTATAAAGTACTGAACTTCATGTACATGATACTAACACTAAGTTTGAAATCAATTTGTATTCCACTTTGCAGTGTAGTAAATATGATCGTACTCTTCGACAGGGAGAGCCCTGAGCGCTTCAAGACATGATTATCCCATGAAGGTGTATACGTTTTAAAAGAAAACAAAATACGAAGTGTTCCATCCAGAGTATATATAAGGTTACAGAGGGTGTAAATAGGTCGTCTTTGTGCATACTATAATATAATATAATATAATACAATATAATATAATATAATATAATATAATATAATATAATATAATATAATATAATATAATATAATACAATATATACATGACACATTTCACACCTTCATTCATTTTTTGTACGTAAATCAGGATTCATTTTACACCATTTGTCTTATTTTGTGAAATGTATTGAGATACAAGCAAGGACTTAGTCGATGCTGTTGTAACTTGGTCTGCTCCGTTGTTATTATCATTGTACGGTGAATTATATCTGTAGGCAGTACAAGTGCACCGCTCGGAAATTGTGTAGGCATTTAAGACGCTTTGTCCAGATAGAATTTATACTCTTCACACTTTGCTGGCAGATTATGTAACTATACTAGATAGAATCACTCTCATATCTACTTGTACACGGGATCACTTGGACTTTTGGGAATTAACTCAGACTATATACAATGTGTATATGGTTAACTTGGAATCATTTTAGAAGTAGCCAGGGAACAGATGGACGTTTATTGCCTTGCCTTCAGCTTGATCGCTTCAAAAATGAATCCATATTTTGTTCCAATTTTATTTTTTATGAACATAAATTATACGATACTCAAATGCTTGATTGGATGAATGACTAAACTGGAGAGTGTAAATTTACTTCAATGCATATAATATTGACAAATAGGAGAAGTAGCAAAACAATGTGATAGCGCCATTTGCTCTTCCAGCTGCCTGTAGTTAATCATTATTTGACACTGTTGATTTGTCATCTCAGAATACTGTTCGCGTAATGCAAACATTTGTACTAAGTATTACTACTTCACGACAGCTGAGAATTCACTGTGACCTCGCGTTACATCAAAACTTTGTTATTATCAGAAAATTGTGTTTTGTCATCGGTAACAATAACCATAGGACCGCATATTTCCTTCTAGCAGCCTTTGATTCTTTATCCTGTGCACTTAGTTTGACTATACAGCGCCCACCTTCAACAATTTTCATTTCAGTTTGCTTGTTAAATCTCGTCTAGTTCAAAATGACCTTCACTAACTAATTTATTCCTACCGAAATTAAAACTGAAGCCATAACACTGGACACCGATATTGCAAAACCATACCCTGGTAGATCGTTATTTTTTTGTTCATGACATTTTTCACTGATACTTTGCCGAATTATCTTATTACACCCGTAAGCCTGACTACGGGCCATGGTCTTCCATTGGGAGTCACATACCATAACTTGATCTGCCCTTACCATATGATCTACGTCACTTCCTGTCTTTCGAAGTATACGTTGCCTCTATCCCCGTGTGTCACTTGCGCCTATATTAATCTGTACATTAATTCCGTACCACTAAGTGAAGGTTATTGAAACCAACGCACTTTATCTTGCTTATTACTTGTATTTGTATTAATAACTTGAAATTAACAAGGAATTTGTCCCCTTTAAAGTATTAAAGCTGTTTTATCGTTTAAAAGTCCAATCTAAATTCTAAATTCTAATCCATATGACCCCTCTAAGAGGAAATTAATTTGACAATACAAATGCCTAGAGAGGGGATTATAACTATATTAAAAATACAATCTGTACATAAACTGTCGGTAGTTCTTATATGTAAGTTTTAGTGTTTTAGGTCTATCTTTAAGTGTACACGATGCAGGATTTAAGTTGGTTGAAATAGCGACACATCAAGAGCATTTGAAAATTGAAAGCAATGATTCCTCTTTCATACCAGTATAATTCTCAAGCCGATCCCATTTCAAAGCATGAAATGTTTCATTTTCTTTCCGCCCCCCGCCCCCCCCCGCATTCATTCTGCTTGATCTCTTTCATACAACTTGATAAATTGACATTCGCCTTTTACTGATTTTATTTTCAGTTGATTCCAATCCAGCGACGGCATCTAATGGAATAGTATACAATAACATATACTGTGCTATATGTAATGGTGCCAACGTAATGGAGTTAGAATTTTGGATTACCAAGCTTTCTTGTTTACCGTCAACAACCAACAAACCAGATCTACATTTGTCTATAACCAACATTGCAAACTTAAACGAGGCATTGGACATCGTAAAGGACAGAATTGGCGACTGCAAACACATGTATATACCTCCAGAGAACCCACAAAAGGACATTCGTTATTGCTTAAATGTCATTTCTACCTGTAACATAAATAATACTGATTTAGTTAGCAAGTGCGTATATGGTAATGTTGGTATTGTTCGTATATTACGTAGGGGTTTTTCACCAACTAATGCATTCAAAAACATGTTTTGCGCATATTGTAGCAGTGAGTACGTAGTACACAACAGAGTACCACTCTGTAGAGTTTTCGTTGTAGATGACGAAGGACGGTTTAACTTTCAAGCCATTAAATTTCTGTTCGATTTCAATCCATCCACGGCTGATACGGTGAGGGTAGAGTGGAAAACCAACACACAACTGTCCTTCAAACATAATGCTACGTGTTCCCCTGGAAATGTCGTTGTAGATTTAAATAACCCAGTTTGTGTTGGCATGAGTAGTTTTCAGATACAACCCTTCGATTTATATAACCGAACCAATATTTCTCTACATGTGCATTACAGTCTTGACATCGCAATGACTGTTTCCATTCGGTCCAAACTTATCAACTCCACTGATTGCAGGGCTGTGTTCGGTAATCGGGAAGGTGTGATTCGTCGTCTCACAGACATGACGGTAAATGTCACACGAAATGTCACTTTAGACAGTATTGTCAAAGTTACAGTTACTATGAATGATAATAATTCGTCACCCTGTGACACAGTTAGCAAAACCATATCCAAGTACGCTAGTGTGCGTATTATTTTCACCAACATTAATTATGCGGGTATTTCTTGTTTATACGAGAATCAGAACATTCAGTCCGGAGTCCTGTTTATGCGATTGATTTCATTCTCTTTGAGTCATTCAGGGTATAGCATTGCATGTCGTAATGAAATTGGATTAGGCAAGATATTGACATTCTCTGACTTGATGTTTCCTACTGAAAATATGCACATTTCAAGAAATAATACGATTTCTAACATAAGCAACAGCGTATTATGGAAAACGTATACATGCCAATTGCTGGATACTGAAAGTGATACAGAAATCAGCTTTGATAACAGAGAGGGCAGTTTAGGAAAGCTAACGTGTATGATGGAATATTGTGGTAATGAACGATCAATGGTTGGATATGTCCTGTCTTGTGATGTTGAAAATATTATTGCTTTAGACATAGCTGATGTACAAGTTGTAGATGACTCAATAGAATTTTATCATAAAGGGCAATATTTACAGACCGACAAATTTGCTTTCTCAACATCAAATATTGTATGGGTATGTCTATCATACGCTATACATGTCAAGTCTTTGTTTACACCTAGTCACGATGCCATTTTAACATGGCTTACAGTGGCCTGTTTGTGCTTATCAATACTTGCACTTATTGCAATCATTATATCTCATTGTATTTGCCGTAACGAGAAGAAATTGCCAGCAAAGTTGATCTTCAATCTGTGTGTCTCCATCCTCATATCTCAGATACTAACGTTGACCACGCTAGGGGCTACTGATTATGCGCTGGTTTGTAAGATAACAGCTGTTTTCTTACATTATTCTTGGCTGACGTCTTTCTTCTGGATGGGTATCCTAGGTCTAGATATACTGCTAACATTTGGGATAGGGAATGTTTTGACGGTCGGGTCGTCAGTAGATGAGGGAAAACAACTCCTTGGATATTGCATCACAGGTTGGCTTGCACCAGCTGTGATTGTAACCATTGCTGTGATTGTTGACAATTTCACTAGTGTAATGATTGGTTATGGAGCTGGTGATGCCTGTTGGATTGGCAATCCAGTCGCCTTGCTTGCTCTGTTTATTGGTCCAGTAAGTTTGATTATGATCTTTAACATCATATCATTGTTTGTATCTATCTACAAGGTAATACAACATACGAAGGCGACCAGCAGTGTTATCAAACACAGTAATGGTAATGTTGGCTGGATAAAGGGCAATGTCCGCACTGCTGTTGGAATGTCCATTTATTTTGGTCTGATTTGGATTGCAGGTGTTGTTGAAGCATTTGTTGAAGACGTGACGTTTTCTTATGTTTTCGTTATTCTGTGTTCCTTGCAAGGAGTCTATCTGTTCATGTTCATTTTATTCAAGAAGTGCAAGTGTTCATGCTGTCAGCCAAATTCTTCGGACGGTACACAGCAATCTTGAAATGCTTGTTTTGGGTAAAGGTTCTTGCTTAGATTAGGTGACATCAATGAATTACACAACATATTCTGTTAAGTTTGTTTTATTTCTTTTGTAATTATTTATCGCATGACGCCAATATCGGATGAAGCATCATTGCTATTGCAGCCTTATCACCCACGACTTTACCATCTATATGAAAGTAACGTGTTTTTTAGTTTTCTTTTGACATTTAACAGGTGCCTGGATTTCTACATATTCGCAGTCAATCTGGTACCAACTTATTGCTGTTCCCATTTTCATAATCAATGCATCACCCATTCATTCATGGCTATCCTAACCTCCTATCGTAAGGAGACTATAATGTTGAGGTAACCAGGGTAACCAATAAATAACCTTTAAGTGTAATTTCTACAATCTACAATTATATTCCATCATTATAATTTTTCACTAAAATGTTCAGTTCATTTGTTTCTGTCTTTCTTACATCAGGCTCCCGTATACGTCCATATCTAAACATTCACAGTCTCTCCCATTATTAAATATTCACGTTTGTTTATTATTTCTGTGACAGGAGGAAAGGTAAATCATATGGCCTTAATATGGCTTATGTATGAAATTAATGAGTGTATAGCGATATTGACTCTGTTCCCTTCAATATTTGAAAATATACAAAATTCAATGCCTTGAATTACATATCTCATTATCACTTTTATGATATCATATACTCTACACTATTCGATTCTATCAATTGGATTAACTATATATGTGTGTCTCTCAATCCCTTTGCTTTTCGGCTGTAATATTACGAAATATGTTTTTTAACTAGTCGTCATATGTACTGGTATATGTTAGTTTAGTTTTTAACTGGTCTCCAAAGTTTTAAGGGTTTTAAATGGTCTTCGTAGGTCCTACTAAATGTTGGTTTTTATCTTGTCGCCATAGGTTCTGGTATATGTTGGTTTGTACCTGGTCTGCAGATGTTCTGGTATATGTTGGGTTTTAACTGGTTTCCATAGGTTCTAGTAAATGACGGTTGTTTTGAACTAGTCATCATAGGTTGTGGTGTATATTGGTTGTTAAATTGTCTCAATAGTGGTTGATATATATCGGTTTTAACTTGTTTTCACATGGTATATGTTGGTTAATAACATTAGTATTTGTTGGTTATTAACGTGTTTTCATAATTTGCTACACCGAAATAAAGGTCTTATAGACACCCAAAGAGTAGAATATCACAATGGGTGCTGTCGGTCCATGCGTCTGACCGTCCATATCATGCTCTGCCTCACGCATCTTATATCCAATTTCATTCAAACATGGCACAAAGGTAGCATGTCAGTAACTTACTTGCACATTGTGTTTCGTGACATATGCAAATATGACCGAATATTTGCAATATGTGTTGATAAAAGTCGTTGTTTATGGCGTGGCTAAAAACACCGTTATACATAGACTCCATTCAAGTGTCTACTTCCTATTATAAGGTACAAGCTGTCATTTAAAACGTAGACATTTGACATTGACTTTAAATCGATATCCCCATGAACTATAGGAGAAAAAAATACTGTTTTCACATGTAATCCATATATATATTTTATTGAATGGCATTGAGATTGAATAACAATCCATTAATGTAGATTGTAAAACGACGAGAAGTACATGAACTTTTGATGTTAAATACTTTCAACAGAAAGTTGGCGAAATCTGTAGTGCACACAATAAATTTGAGATGTACACTTTCTTTTCAGACGTTGAACTTTGATTTGACCTTCAGAGTGAATCATCAAACTCCAGCATATAATTCTTTTGTATTTATTCATTGTCACTAATTTCTTTTAATTCATGTCACCATTCAGTCATATGTAAGGCTTCTAATAAGAGCTCTTATTGTTACTACGTTTAAGCGAATTGCAATTAATTCAAAGTTACATCGAGAAAACATGGAGTCACCAAGATCATTTTTTAATAGAGATATATTTAAAACCAATATTCAAATTTGCACAATTTTGGAATTCAAAATCACAACAGACTGTATGCTAGCTCTATTGAAGCATAAACGTCTGTAAGTTTCCGTCGCTTATCGTATCGGAAGAACGCCTGAAGGTCTAGCAGCAAAGAAATATACAATTCTGTTTGAGATCAATTAGCAAATTCATGAACATAAATGCAACGCGAATCTAACCTGCAAATAGATGAGATGTATATCTATATTCAGAAAGTGTTACTAGTAAGAGTATACTTTTGACATTTTTCTAAATACTTTTCTAAATAAAAGTCATATATATTAGAATTGTGGCAATTACTTATATTTATCTATCAGTTGGGTAATTTGTGTAACGAAGATTAACGTTTTGTAACATCGACTAATCTTTCAGTAGCTACGTAGAAATATTACTCTTATATATATGGAACGCCTTTTTTCATTGTCTTTCTGAGCACTCATTAATTGGATATTTTATTGATAAAAACTACAAGTTAAGCAACTGTTGTTGAGATATTTATAGATAATCTACATCAAGGTGAAATATACATTGTGATGTTACAATAGTTACATGTTACACTTTGTTAAAATTGACGTGCGTATTTCTATACAGATAGTTATTCATGATTTATCATACATTTCTACAAAGCATCGGATTGATGTGAACATGTTATGTTCTCAGCGCCATTAATGAAATGTAAATTCACATCCTGTAGCTTTTATAATTGAACACCATGGCAACCAAGGTCGTAGACTAAACTATATGATATGTATGGTTTTAAAAGAGGTTCAATAAGAATTAGGGCGCCTTCATTAATTACAAGGGGGATCACGGTCTGTGTCATGAAATATGACCATTCCCCTAGTCTGTTGTGCTGAAAAGAAACCCTCCCTAAATTTCAATAACTGCGCTTGTTAACACCGCGCCTCTATGACGTACTTGGTAGAGTGCATGGTTATAAGTAATCAGAAGGTTCTGGGTTCCGAATCTCACTATAGACAGAGGATTTTATGTAGTAAGATTATATTCCAAAAAATTGATAGTTTTTATTTCGTAATTTCCCACTGTTTATATGTCTGTTTGGATCCAATTGGTTGAGCTGAAGGCCTGGACTTCCAAATACTAGATGTTGCACAACTGACAACACATCCAGATTATCCCCAGCATCTTGTCATGATGTTACCCCCTTTACTGCTGTGAGACCCGCTCATCAACTCACAAAAGGTGACCCTCCCTATACTTATTTCAATTCTCTGAAATATAACCCTCCCAGAGGACCAATTTGTAAAAAACGTGACCCACCCCCAATTCCCCTGGCCCTACCTCCTGGAATTACTGAAGGCCACCTTGGTGTGAAAGTATATTTATGATATGTCGCAATTTTACAAAAAAAAATACACTAAACATCCTCCTATTGATATTATGCTATTTATAGTCTACAGCAACTGCTAAATAGAATTTTATATTATAGGAAATAAGACTCCGCACTTTCCATGTAACAAGTTGAACAGAAGTTGTAAAGAGTACCCATTGATGAGTATTTGTAAATTGTTGTATCCAATATATTATCTCAAGGTCTTGATTTGTTTCTGACTGTATACTTATGGATAAGTAAATAAATAATGTTATTATATGTTGATAAATATCGTGAAATGTGATTTTTTTAGCAAGATATACAAATACCGTCTTGCTAACAGCGAACAGTATAAAGTGCAACATTGACATTTATCTATCGATTTATCTATCCATCTATCTATCTGTCTATCTATCTATCTATCTATCTATCTACCTACCTATCTCTGTCTGTCTGCCTGTCTGTCTGCCTGCCTGACTGCCTGACTGACTGGCTGTCTGTCTGTCTGTCTGTTAGTCCATTTGTCTGTCCATTAGTCTGTCTGTCCATCCATCCATCCATCCATCCAGCAATCCAGTCCAATATCTAACTATCTATATGCCTGTTCTGATCTGCTGACCTCCATAAGTTGGTCCATTTCTATTAGTCTTAAATTTTCGAGAGTATGGATCAGATGTGAAAGTGTTCTGTCTTACCGCATGACTTGAGAAATGGTGATCGTCCTTGCTTGGCATGTCATGTGCTGTCATATTTGAAATAAGCTGTTCATGTAGACGGGTATTCAAGTTGAGTGTGTCAGTAAGAGAGTCACATGTTTGCTGAAGGATGTCACGGTCGCTGGCCCCTGGATCCGATGTTGACTTTTCCACTCCCATTTTCCCTTGACCATCCAAATCCTGTACCATTTCTGCTAAACGTGCAAAATTCACCGCTTCTCTGAAGCTCGTTTGCTCTTTCAGAACAACAGGTCCAAATAACGAATGTCTCACCCCCTGCGAACAAATACTCGAGATTTCCTCCCCATTAATATCTCTACCATAACCATAAAATATGTCCCTTACACGAGACGCATATTGTTCAATCTTCTCATCGTCACTTTGTTTGAGTCTCTGCAATTCCTGGTCCACTTTCCATCTCGGACCCATCTTGAAAACGCCCTATGGAAGCCTGTCGTGCGTACGTCCAGTTGACTGCAACGGCTTCTGGTAATGATACAAACCATCGTTCGGTCTCTCCAGTTAGCAATAGATTTAAGGTAATATGCAAACTTTGGTCATCGTTGTATCCTTTTAAGCTAATAAATGCATCGAATTTACAAAGCCATTTCTTCACTATCTCATCGCCTGTAAATTTGGGCGGCAATAGGTCAAGTCCCATTATGTGTTGTAAGCTGAAAAACGTTAATCATTAATACATCAGTGTTCATATAGTTACGGCAAATGAACATATTGGGTTCGGTCCATCAATATCGATATTTAATGTTCAAACGGGGAAGTACTCACTCGCACTGCTGTTCCAATCGTCAGTCTATTCCATTTAAGACTATAACGTTGAATTAGCCGACCAACTAGTTTCTTCTCATACCATATCTTGTACGAGGTACCGTACCGACTTGGATTATGTTGAGTAGAACTCACAACAAAACATACGTATCTGGTTTCAACGAACGCCAAGCTAACCACTTGGTTGATTTTATTACATGACCAATCTCCATCTCCGCTTCTCCTGAGATGGGCTAAAAACCCAACTTAAATACATTTCAAAGTTTACACAAATCTCTATTCTTAAAGTATGACGTATTCTTAAGTCTTGTGAAAGACTTCATCTGAGATCTAATATCCAATCACCTTCTCTAGATTAGCACTACAAGTTCATATCTCAAAGACCATAAAAATAGTCATGTCATATTAAAACTTGTTGACAGTTCAATCGTACCTGGTACAAACAATGTTGAAATGTCAAAGACCTATGTTGTTACGCAACGGAATGTCACTGTATGTACAAAGTTTAAATGCGTACGCGTGTTGACTTCAATTTACTGTGAGTTTATAATGAAAGTTACCAAAATATCCTGAATGGATATAATTTAGATTTGTGACTCGTAACACCTGTCTACCTCCACACACACATACATACATACATACATACATACATACATACATACATACATATATACATACATACATACATTCAGACAGACAGACAGGCAGGCAGGCAGGCAGGCAGGCAGGCATACATACATACATACATACATACATACATACATACATACATACATACATACATACATACATACATACATACATACATACAAACAAACAAACAAACAAACAAACAAACAACTAAACTTTTTTTTAAATTTCCTTATAACATAATCGATGTAGATTATTTCAAAAGGAATAGGTAAGAATGAATGTATATAAGCTTATGCCGAAAGTAAAATTGCAAATTAGACTGTATATTAAAGTTATGTGGACGGTTGTGGGAGCTATGTGGGGTAGGTATAGGAGGTGGTTTGCTCCTTCAGTCCCCACAGATTTTCGATTTTCAAGGACTAATATACTGCTTTCTGGTAGTTATATTCTTACATAATCAGGTGGAAACTGGATGCCTCTCGTAAGCTTAGTGAATTCCCACTTATCAGTTAATAAATGATCTTTGGCCTCCATTGTTGATACTGTGAATGCTTAAATCATTTTTTTTTCATGATTCTCAAAATCATCCAATTATTTTTTAAATAAAAAAACTGTGAAAACTATGGCAACCTATTCAATTGGTGTCAATACCAAATCATCAGCTGCCGTGTCCTCAGTTGCGTGCATGTATGATGTGCGCCCAGACGAGATGGTTGCGAAAGCAGTGACACTGTTTCCAAAAATGAATGTGTACATGACGTATTGTCTTCTCTCAGCACTGGAACAGTATTTAACAAAAATAACATGGCTGACATTTGTGATATTCATTGCTAGCAATGATGACTTGTGAGTGCTACTCAATTCGAACAATGTGAATCTGTCTGCAAACATCACTGTATTAGGATTCTGATCAAGTCACTGTTCCTGAAAATACACCACATTCCTTAAGAAGCAAGCAAGGTGACAATTTTTTTTTGTGACACGCATTACCTGGTCAACATGTGTTACGCTTCCTGGTCAAAATTAGAGACAGACAATAATTTCTGATTGCAAGGATTTCTGACAACATTGAGTTAGTGACATAACAACAAACCAAACGAGTAAATAAACTAGCTTGCGTGCATAACAGCTAACTATTATCATGTAATGTATAAACAAAATGTCCTTGTAAAGTTAGGGTTATACCCAACAGACATATTTTGATTTTTATTAAAATTTAAGTTTGACACAATATATACATGTAGAACACATTATATTTATCCCAATCACACATACATACATAACAAACATAACATATGTAGCATACATACGGGACATGTTGCGTAGAGTGTTCTTGAGAACTGATTGATGCATGATAGAGAAGCACAGGCAGGATCTATAATATAGAACAATTATACATTGACTAATGCAGGTACGAAACTTGTATGAGTCACTCGTAGTAGTCACACATTTCGTTTATTTCATTTTCATTTACGAAATATAGCTCGCATTTGTAAATTTCTTCCACGTTTGTCACTTGAAAGGCTCATTCATGCTTTCATTTTTTCTAAGTTAGACTATTGTAATGTACTGTTTCTTGGGCTTCCTTTGTGTTTACTACGGAAACTACAGCTCGTTCAAAATAGCGTGGCTCGCCTATTGTCTGGCTGCCGCAAGTATGATCATATATCTCCTGATCTAAGATCACTTCACTGGCTCCCAATCGAGTGTAGAATTGAATTCAAAGTTTTACTACTGGTTTTTAAGGCACTTCATGGTCTTGCTCCTTTGTACATTGTTGATCTTTTAACACCCAGAAATACTAAGCGTCGTCTGCGTTCTTCAGATTCGGGCTTGCTTGAGGTTCCGTTTACGAGGTCATCTTTCGTCTACAAACGGGCCTTCAGCCATGTTGCTCCGCGGCTATGGAACGATTTACCGACTGGGATTAGAATGTGTAATACCGTTGACTGTTTTAAGAAAAGTTTAAAAACGCATCTCTTCCGCAAAGCTTTTAATTAATTGTCTTTTAAGATGTATCGAAGTATTGTTTTAATGTCAAGTGCTTTTTCTTTTTTTGAACTTTGTGAACCGTTTAGAGCATTTTATGGATTTACGGTATATAAAAAAAAATATTATTATTATTATTATTTACATACATACATACATACAGACAGACAGACAGACAGACAGACAGACAGACAGACAGACAGACAGACAGACAGACAGACAGACAGACATACATACATACATACATACATACATACATACATACATACATACATACATACATACATACATACTTTAATACATACATATATATTATGCATACGACTTGTCTTATCCAGAGAGATTGAAGCAACTAAAATTACCAACGTTTGCATTTAGGAGAATTTGAGGAGATATGATAGAACACAGTCGGGGCTGTGAATAGAAGTATACAAAATTGTTAATGGGAAGTTTGATCCAGAAGTCTCATCATTTCTAAAATTGAAGTCAGACTATGTCAAGAACTGGACTAAGAGGCCATGGTAAACAGCTGTTTCAACAACATGCAAGATTTAATCTGAGTAAGCTCTCTTTTTAGCTATGTGTTATCAACACCTGGAATAACCTGCTGAAAATAGTCATCAATGCACCAACAGTTAGTCGTCAGAAAAGACGGAAGGTAAGGTTCAACAAAGGATCGAGAACAATAGCCGGGAGAATATAAATGGGAGAAGTGTGATCGTAGGGACAGGAGGGGTTCCCTTTGAGCCCCCAGAAATGTTTAAAATTCAAGCACTAAAACTAAAAGAGTGTTATCTGGTATTATTATAATATGTCAAAGTGATAATAATACCCTCTCCTCATCATAATTGAAACTTGAATTCGGAATGCTAAAAAATCATGAAAGTATAGTTGTATGCCAAACCATTTGAAATTATTTCATCATTATGAAACATGATAGTATAGTTATGTATTCATTTCAAGTAACAGAACATCATGTACTAGTGTCTGTAAATTTGTTTTCTAGCTAGTGTACAAACGGTTTCCAGCCTCGCCTTACAGGCTGAGTGAGAAAGCTAAGCTTTGATGAATACTGTGGTCATTATCTGTAAACTGACCCCCCTATATGATCAACAGTTAAAGGTACGAAATATTACTTTTATATATTAGGTTTTAACACCAAGAAATGACTAATTTCCAATATGATTACTTCCTTGCCTCCTTATGATCTCCTTTAGTTTCCAATTAAATTGGCATATAGCACATTATGTGGAGTACCTTTCATCTTCCTCTTTAACTATAATATTACATTGTGTTTTTGCATCTCCCATCTATCACGTTCGCAGCATTAAGGAGTCATTGTCCAAGGTTAAATTATGGGTGTGTTTTAAAAACTATATGATATCTGAGATTGCATTAATTAATTTAGGTGGAAGTTTCTATGTACTGTTATGAGTGTTAGATCTATATTTCTTTCATTTCAGCAATTCCGGACAATTTCTTGCTTTTCTTAGTTAAATTATTTACATTGGAGTAGTGCGTATTCAAAGTCACATTTAAGTTACACGTGGGTACTATCACGTGTCCCAATAGGTCATTGACAGCTACCTTGATTGTAAAAACAAATAGAGTCGTAAATTTAAACATTATGATAAATATTATACCTTCAAGAGATTTTATTAATTTTGAAAAGTAAAATTTTAAAGATTTTTACATATTCTAAACATAGAAATTTATGTAATTGTTGAACTGTATCAAAGGGCTAGTTTGGGGAGATCGAAGGTATGGCAAGCCGAGTAGACCAATATCATTTTTCATTTTTAATTCTGTGATTTTTTTTTCAAAATTTTCTTCTGGATTTTTAAAATGTTTTGCTTCCGGCTTTGGACAACTCGATTTCCATAGTAGGGGTGTGGAGCAGCAGCTATGATATGACCGACTTCCTTTAGGCCTAACAAGTCGTTGTACTCGCGTGCACATTTGATTTGAATACATAGGAATACAAAATGGCACTCTGAGTTCGTGATTCAGTAATTGTGGATGCAATACTGGCAGATGATTGACCTTCCTGTACTCTAAGTGCTCTTCCAGTCAACGGAGGGGAAAAGGTCAAAATGAATTTCATCGAGGTAGGGGGGGGGGTGGGGGTGGAATCAGAGGATTTTGAAGGTATCCATCGGGCCATCAAATAGACTCTGGCATTTGTAAAAACCAAAACAGGCTGATATATCCATCTTTGGCCAGTAGTTGACTGTTATATTTAATGCATTTTTTACTCTCTATGGTTGCACACAATACGACATCCTTGTCCATTAAACTTGCACGAAATACCTTCTAAGATCAGACTGTTCAGGAAGATTCCATTTAAATACATTTAACATATACTTAATGCATGACTTGTTTACATTACTAATTCGCCTGTTTAATCAGAAACAGGGGCCAAAAAGCGACTCGGAGTCTAATAAAAGAGAAGCCCAAAAGGAAGGAGTGCGACAATGGAGAAAACAGAGAAATCAAAACGAAAAGGACAGAAACATGTAGGACAGCAGGGATTTGTACAGCTGCAGTGTTTAACTGTGGGATGTTATTTGGTTTATGCGAACGTCTCGGTTCATTCAGAGTCACTATCACTGGTTTACTACTGTTTCTTTGTTTGGTTGTTGTACCAATTGTGTGTTTAGCGAAAGTTTGCCATGACGCTTATGACGATGCCATATCCCGGGTATGTAGGGGATCACGAAAGCCGAGGAAGTCGAGGATGGCAAGCTTTCCTGTGCTGAGAATAGGAGGCGTGGCGGGCATTTCAATAACATTTTTGACAACTAACTTTCATTGGGACTTGACGAATCAAAGATATAGAGCTAAATTTCTTGCATAAATCATGAAATTCTTTACAGGAGGCATTCAGTTTAAATCTGGTTTTATTGATAACATAATTCAAGTGTGAATTACAACATTGCATGTCTTATACCATAACCCTGACGTCATAACCCTGGCGTCATCATTTACGTCATTACCCTTTCGTCATGTTGTGAAGCAGTCAATGACTAATCGCTATTTATCAGTAACTGACAACAACGTGCATTTGTCCAATCAGGACGGGGGTTGCATCCAGAGTGACAGTAACACCGCTGTCGATTTGCCGATACATGTTGTATAGAGTAAGAACCGCAAGCATAGCCACAGCTACAACCTGTTACCACGTAGCCTGTAAGAAAAACGAAAAAAATAAGGGAAAAGATACATTAAATGTTTTGGAGAGGTTGACAAAATAAAACATTATTAAAGTTACATTGTCATTGATACATGTCAAGTCAAAATGCATCGTTTGGCATTCTTCTCATGCCACAAAGGATGGGTTGAAAAATAACCTAGTACCATAAACAACTCCTCCAGCAGTGATCAGAATCTGACTACATTTCAAAATCTCACCTTGCTTACAGATAAAAATATAATTTAATATTCAAAGGTTTGTGAAGGAGAAACGAACACCTGGAACTTTTGTTGGAAAGTGTAGTATATGTATTTTGAGCCTGCTTTTATTTTTCCCCATTGACTCTGCTGCTTAGTCCTAACAAAAATTTATGTTGTTCCGATTACGCTCAATTTTAGAATAGGTGGGAAAGGTAGAGTTTTTATTTTATTTTTTATAGAAATATTTGTTTTTCATATGTGAGTGTCTAGTTCAGGTAGTTATGTTTTCCGTTTTTTCCATATGGTCTCTGTGTTATTGGCTTCTTCTCATCAGATGTAAAGTCATTACAGATTGGAAGAACAGTTTTATAGTGCCTTTATAAGTTGATGACAGTTCCAAATCAACTATTTCTTGCGAGATTTTTTTCTCGAACACATACAAAAAAGTTTAGCGTTGCCGGGAAAAACTAGGAGGGGTCGGGTAACCGGAACCAAACATTTTTTTCTGTAGACCTGGTATATTTTTTTTACAGACAGAATGTTACAATGTAACACTCACAGACATGGTTTATTAGGTACAGACAGTACATGATGTGGGCGTTGGTTTGCAATTGAATACAACGTTGTACAGTGGATTTCACAAAAGTGTTAAGCTTTTCTGTTTGAACAGATACACTTAAGTAGAAACCAACAAGAAACTGCATGTACCATATTTCAGTAATAAAGTCATACATTTTGCTATATTTAGTTGAAATGAAATAATTATAAACCATTTAAATGTGTTGTAACTCCATGCAGACTTTCCACCATAATATCATTCGATGAGGGTTGTGATTTTCATAACAAACTACATAGGCCAGTATACAAGAACATGGGTTTATTGCTAATGGCGACACGGAGAGTGTACTTACCTACTGGACATGTTGCGTAGAGTGTTCTTGAGAATTTATTGATGCATGATAGAGAAGCACAGGCAGGATCTATAATATAGAACAATTATACATTGACTAATGCAGGTACGAAACTTGTATGAGTCACTCGTAGTAGTCACACATTTCGTTTATTTTAAACACACACATGCATACCTACCTACCTACATACATACATACATACATACATACATACATACATACATACATACATACATACACACATACACACATACACACATACACAGACATACATACATATATACATATATACAGCTAGACATACATACATACATACATACATACATACATACATACATACACATACATTCACACATGCATGCACAGATACATTCACACACAGAAACAAACAAACAAACTAACTAACTAACAAACAAACAGACAGACATACACTCGCAAACATACATACATACACATCCACATACACGCGCACACACGCACGCACGCACACACACACACACACACACACACACACACACACACACACACACACACACACACGTAAAAATGGGTTGAGAACCTCATAATAAATAGTCAACCTCACATACCTGGCTGTAGATGTGCGTCTACGTCAACACATAATCCACAAATCATGACCATGGTCAGAAAGAAATATAACCCAATTGACTTCATTTTCATACTATGGGCCCTGAAATGAAAGTGTGGAATATGAAACACCAAATGAAACTAAATTACTTATGAATGAGAAATATCGTCATAGGTGATACTTTGAGAGGGTTGTAATTTCAAACTTATATTCAACACCTTATTTTTTCATCGACGGTTTCCCACTTTATCCCGCGACAAAAGACCGATGCGTTTGCTTGCTCTTGGTAGTAGTAGTAGTAGTAGTAGTAGTAGTAGTAGTAGTAGCAGCAGCAGCAGCAGCAGCAGCAGTAGTAGTAGTAGTAGTAGTAGTCGTCGTCGTCGTCGTCGTAGTAGTAGTAGTAGTAGTTTGTTATTGTGACTTGTGACATTTTGCAATAGGAATACACAAAAAGAAGCACCCCCACCCCAGCCCTTTTGGGTTATAAGTCACTCTGATTCAAAATTATACAAAATTCTGATAAGAAGGAATGAGACAAGTTTCATACAACGACGTACAACGTAATTAACATCACATAATTCGTTCGATTCCCTCGGTTTTTCCCAATTCAAGTTGTCGTCACCCTAAATTATAAGAGAGTTTAGAACATTTAAAAAAACAAACATGTCTTTATAACATTAATAACCCGAAGTCTCCATTTCTTTCCTAATTTCAATTTCGGAATATCAATGTTGTATTAAAAGCAATAAACACTGTGTATGCCTAGCATGGAAATGGTTTAAATGGTTGGTTTGGTTTTTTTTAAGTTTAGCTTCTGTAACAATATGGTTATGCATTGCATGTACAGCAGGCTTACAACAAATCAACAAACAAAATACATTCAGCATTAATAACATGATTCTTCAGGCTAAACAACAAATGCTAGTTTTACCTTTCTTCGCGGTTGTAGATGTGTTGCCAGTGGCACTGATAGACTTATTGGTTGACTGAAGTGAATGTTGTTCGTCAGCTTAATATCGTTAGACTAGTCCTTCTATATCCAACCTATCTATTTGACGACGACGAATAAAACCAGTGGGAATTCAGGCCTTTTAAATATACACGTGCGTTGATGTACTGCCAAGATATTGAAAATTTATTGTTTGCCAAACGTAAATCAATATTTACGAAAAGTTGAGTTCTATTTTCATATACCAGTAACATTAATATTTTTTGAAATTAATATCACTATAAAATGAAAATTAATATTTCAGGGCAGAGAGACCTAAATTTACAAGCTCATCACAATCAATTGAAATTGATTGTTGTTTTAAAAAAATATCTTTCGAAATTATGTATTTCCTCAATGTTGTTTGTTTTTCCGCACTTATGTTCTTCAACACTGGAAAATATGAGACAAACAAGATTCACACCATAGAAAAAAGTCACTGATTAATAATGATAATTGTAAAAGTGAAAAGTGAAAATCAACACGGTGTACAGGGCATGTTTTGTAAACATCAATATATACATCAAATAATCTGAAATTTGAAACATGGATTTGAAAAGGATTACGTAATTACCGAAAGTAGTGATAATACAATATTAAACTCATTATAACCAAAAGTTCATGAACAAGCTTCACACTACACCTGGACATTGTTATCTATAATGTATGTACAAAGATGTGTGTTATATGCAAATTCGTTTCAAAGATATTACCATGGTGGAAGAGGGCTATACTTCCATGATATTACTTACTGCTGGAAATAATTAATTATGCACTTGCATCATTAATATTCACAGGATGTTATGAAAACCAACTCAATTCTTCATTTTGCCATAGGGAAGATGTTCTAAGTTTCAGTTGAATTGACCCAGTCGCATTAGTTAAAATAATGACATGGACAGAGACAGACAGACAGACAGACAGACAGACAGACAGACAGAAGAATATAACCATTTCATGACCCCTCTTCTACGGGATGTAATGACGTTCTGACACGGATTGTCCTCTTTGTTCGAATTCATTGGGGGAATTTTTTTTCGAATATCTCACTATTGTATGCATAGAAAACGTTCGCTTCTACGCTGAAATGTTGACGTCGATAAGGGTGTTTCCAAAGATAAACCTGGCAAAATGCACTGTTTAATGGTGCATGGTGTAATACCATTGCTAATACATGACGTCAACCAGACGTTGTCAGTCAGATTCATATTCAGTTTCGGATTCTTCAGATTCAGATTCTTCATTGCCATATGTATAAAAAAAACATTGAAATATAGCTATTCACGAGAATAAAAGGACGGATAAAAAATAATGTCAACTACCAGCTATACTAAAGTGATATTATTTCTGTCATTAATTATTCCAAAGTCTTCTCGCTGATATTTTAATTTATAGTAAAATTAATACTATATACGTCATCGTTAATTAAAAGGTCCCTTCACAAAACGTTGCTCGATCGACAGAAACGTCAGTGTTGATGGTACCTTTAATACCGGTGATTCACTGCATAGATATTAATAGATAAATCGATCCTTTTACCCGCATACCCTCATTGATGTGAATTGTAATGAAATTTTCACACGTAAAGTTTTTAATAGAGGCTGCAGTGTAAATATAGCGAACGTGGGAAACGAAGTTCCGTCATGGTCTATCCATTTACCCATGATGACATCTTTCGTAGGGGTTGTTGAAAGTCAGACATTTTACTTTGTCTCATACTGACCTATCTACTGGACAATAGAGATGGTAAAAAGGTGAACAAAATCGAGTATATATACCGGGAGGGTGTTTAGCTGTTCTTATCTACTAGTATCTTCCCTACCACTGGTGGTGAAGGCTATCTGCCTTCCCCCTCCCACTGGTGTTCAACCTGCCCACCAGTCCACCCAATATCGTGAATGGTTTATTCACTCCCCACCAGGAAAACGTTTGTGCTTTCACCTATATACTAACAATTCATTTTGGCGTACACAATGAGCGTTACGTTACAGACACTATCATGTTTTCTCCTCCCGTTGTAACAAAATCAGGACTTCCTGGCCACAAATTCTTCCCTCCCGCTACCGATCGAAATAGAATTACACATACTCTGAACAATTGCGTAAGAGCAGCTTTCAGCAGGAAAAGTCTCGTTGACTGCACCTGTACAAAGGATCAACTGGTTTTCAATGTGTAACTACATGTTAACTTGGTGCTTGAAGGAGTAAAGCCTATCTGTAAATGATTACTCAATTAAAACTATTATTTGACAATAAAAATACCCGTAAAATAAGACACTGGATATAAATGTCAACTATTTACATGTTTAATTTTTACCATGGCATATGGTATTTCTTTCAATGACGTAAAATGTTGTTTCTAGTAACACACCTATGCTACTCATACATTTGGGGAAAAAATAGTAATAAAAACACTGAGCACAAATCGTCATTTCGCATAGTAAATTTATTTATAGGAATCAAGGCTTTAATATTGCATATAACTGATGTAATCTCGTTACGTTCTAACTTCTAAAATAAAGGATATTGTGTTGTAGATTTTGAAGTTTCATCCGTCTGCCATGAGTGTAGATTGCAAAACTTAAAAAAGCTAGTGTATATTGCGGGGTACCAGGTGGGCTGCCATTTTGTCTTGTGGGAAAAGCTACTGATTATGTCGTTCAATACCGTTTTCTCAAAATGAGCGGCATCCATGTTATGTGCAACCCCATTGGTTTTACTGCAAAGAGGACTCCAAAAAGTACATTCATAGAGCGACGCTATCACACACATACATTTTCACCATGTCAATCGTCATTACAAGTCATATCAGGCTAAACAAAATAAAACTGCTGTTCAACGAGTAACCATGTTGAACATTTTAGGCAGGTAGGTCAACTTTTTTAATGATTGCCTAACACAATTCACAGTACAACTACTCATACTGGTAGTCACTTATTGTTGGCACGCATCGTGGTTTGTAGTGTGAAATAAGTCTGTCATTTTTTATACTCTTGTTAACATTATTTGGTTGTTTGACCACAGCGCCTTCACTTTTAGAGTGGGTATACATGTGGATGTACATAACAGCACAGTTGTCTCGAGCTCTCGAGCCACTCATGTACGCATTATCATGACCAGTTAAGGCATCGTTCCCTCCACAGTGTATACAACATGGTGTTATTGTAACTGTTTTTGCTCAGTACTGTCGCCACAATGTTGGTACGTTTGATTCCTTGCCTCACCACAACAACGTCATACAGAACATGACCACAGTCAGCAGAAGAACAACCAAAGTCAACATCATTCGGTTTTGTACAAACAGAACCACAAATAGACACTCTGTTCACTTTCAGGCTCCCTGCACCTAACTGGTACTCATGTTGTCACTTTCACAATGGAAATAATAAAGATGACATCTTTAGCCAAATACTATGAGATGACAGGATGAAATAAACGACATGTATTCAATATCTTACTGTTACACAGTAAAGAGGAATAATTATGCTATGTATTCATCAGACTGTTTATATGAAAGTACACCTGCTGTTACTTAATTTTAACAACAACCTATAGTTTACATCATATCATGTTTACATCATTCTCAATATATATATATATATATATATATATATATATATATATATATATATATATATATATATATATTTTCTCCTCGTCCAGAGACATTTGTGGCCACATGAGGGCGCACAACCTTTGCTTGATATGTAGACTATGACGTCACACAATTGCCGCTCCTTGCATGGTATGTATAGATAGTACGTAGGCTTCTCATTCTCGTCAGCATTGTATGTATGTATGTATGTATGTATGTATGTATGTATGTATGTATGTATGTATGTATGTATGTATGTATGTATGTCTGTCTGTCTGTCTGTCTGTCTGTCTGTCTGTCTGTCTGTCTGTCTGTCTGTTTGTCTGTCTGTCTGTCTGTCTGTCTGTCTGTATATATGTTGTTTGCATAAGTTGTGTGTATATAAGTGTGTGTATATGCATGTAGGTCTCTCTCTCTCTCTCTCTCTCTCTCTCTCTCTCTCTCTCTCTCTCTCTCTCTCTCTCTCTCTCTCTCTCTCTCCACACAATATTTTTTATTAGGCCTTAACACCTTAAAACGCAAACTTCACTCCGAGATGATGCTTTGTTTCGGGTATTTTCCATTCCATTATAATTTGGTCGAGTTTTTCAAAAGATTACTAGTGAAGAAACTAACGATAGAGTTTTTGAATAGACTATCTACACTGTATTTTCTCTCAGTTTAAACGATCGTAGTACATATTTTTTTATGAATCTAGATTCCGACATATGTTGTCTTCTATGTGTTAACGATCATCAAATCTTGGCATACGTTATTGTCTGGTATAAAGGCTTCAACTGTCTTTCACAGTTCAGCTATTTTTCCATTAATTAGAATGTCATCGTCTATCAGTAGGATTTTGTGAGTTTGTTAGTACTTGTCAAAGTAACACAGATAAAGCACTGTAGAATGGTTTTATAGATGCACAACCTTAGATGTGTCAACTTTCTTTCAAATCCTCCTCTTTGAAGATACGAGATGTCAATGATGGTCATATAGACAGAGACAGTAGTGAATTTATCTACTCGTTGTCCTAGCTACATTACAGCAGTACGGGTATATTTCATCATCAGTATCAAATGTCACAACAACATGTATCCGTGTCATCAGCTCTGTGGTTCTATATCTTAGCAATACAGGTATATATGTCATCAGTTCTGTAGTTCTTTGTCACAGCAACAAGTTACTATGTCATCAGCTCTGTGGTTCTACATCATGGCAATACAGGTCTAAAACAAGTGCCTGTATCATTATTAGTTCTCTAGTTCTATGTCACAGCATGCAACATTTTTTGTATGTCATCAGCTCTGTACATATAATTCTATATGTTACATCAACATGTGCACGTGTTTGTACATCAGTTCTTTGTTGGAGTTTGTTGCCACATCGTGACAACTGTGTCGGCTATTCCAGCAAGTCTAAAACTTTTGTCTGAGAAGCAAGACAGCTGATGTCTTATCTTCAATACATATGCTGTGAAAATAAAACTCGGCGCCACTTGGTTACGTCAACCCCACATTTTGAAACAGCGCCACCAAGTGGCTACATATCAACATACACATTCGGATTCGTATGGTTGAGGGCGCTCTTGTCACCTGGTGTACTATTAGTATTCTTGTTAACTGTCGAAATTCGGAAGACATTTCTCGCTCACCTTAGGTCATTATTTTCGGAGCATATATGCAAATTTCGCCTTCAAGGTGTATATATATACCGGCAGAATCCCTCACGAGTCTTATCAAACCCCTAAACACATGCTTCAATTATGCAAGTTTTCTATGCGTTGATGACAGCAAAGGATATAGAAACCTAGCGGTCGGAAGGCATGGCATTCAGTTTACGTCTGGTTAGGGGCGAGATCAATAGTTCAATGTAGGATAATAAAAACTAAATTCTTTTACTTTAGGGGTGGTGGGTTGAACTATTTTAGTTCTCATCCTACAAAAACTATTTTACTTTTAATGAATCTGTTTGTACCCCTAAATACAAATATTTCTTTTTAGAAGAATAGAAGGACTTTTGCTATAGTAAATGCACGGCACTAAAACATAGTAAAGTGACGTGTCAACTAAAGAACGATGTTTACTCACTACATACTGGCATTGTATTCATAACACTACATACTGCTACACTCTGATTTGAAATCGATTGTGCTGTTTGAAAAAAAAAATAATATTGGCCAATTTAGTTAGAGGAGGGGGAGAGGGGTTCTGAGGTCTAACTAAAAGAATTCATTTTTTTTATCCTACATTGAACAATTGATCTCGCCCCATATCCGTGTGTTTCTAGATTTAATGTTAGCATCCAAGCATGCATTTGCAGGTACTCATGTGTACTATCATTTATACTTCATACAAACCTCTCTCACACGGCCGATTTTGTCATAAAACAACGTTGCCAGTGCAACATTGTTTTTTTTTAAATGGCCGTGTGCGTTGACCAAAAAAACAAAAACAAAAACATTTGTTGCCAGCAACTATTGTTGGAGAAATTGCATATGTCCGATTTTGTTAAAAATCATCGCGCCCAATGGACGTGTGCAGCAACACATGTTGACGCCAGCCATTATTGAATCATTTACGCTGTAATGAAATGCTCTCTAGATTTGGTAGTGACCATAGTAACTTAACATGTCATCTTAATCAAATGCATCAATCACTATATGTACTTCGCTTACGTCAACATAATAAGGTTTAGGTACTGTTGACAATCGCATCACTATAACGTCTTATCATGGCTATCATATGGTTGTGTGAACGACGGGTTTGCTTAGTGTAATCATTGTCTACACTACAAACAGTTATAAAACGGCATGGTCTTTATGTCAATGAACTGTTGAAGTTGCATAGCTCAATATGTCTGTCACTCAGTACCTTGCTGAAAATTGTGGTAACTTTTTTTGAGAAAATTATCTTCGATTTGACTTGCAGTCTTTTCACTTTGAGTTGTTCAAAGACAGATAGACATACAGATAGACAGAGACAAACAGAAATACAGACAGACAGACAGACAGACGGACGGACGGACGGACGGACGGACGGACGGACGGACGGACGGACGGACAGACAGACAGACAGACAGACAGACAGACAGACAGACAGACAGACAGACAGACAGACAGACAAGACAAACAAACACACAATATCACACATACATACATACATACATACATACATACACACATACATACATACATACATACATACATACATACATACACACGCACACGCACACACCTTTCGCCATGCCTATAACACGACTGAGCTTAAAGTTCAGTGTACCGTCCTAATTCAGTAGATAGCTTGCAACAGTGGTATGTGGCGTGTGTTTTGAGATAACGAGTTCATATGATGTAAGAGCTCTAAGTATTGAAAAATTCGCGCAAGGACATATTCACTGGCTGATGGCTAACCCAGTGGGCTTATTTTATGACACTAGTACTACACCTACGTGTATACTAATAATTTTGTTTCTGATCACATCAATAACAGTTAAGTGTGTAACAGTAGCATGCTTACTTATATGAGTGGCGTTAACATGCTTACCGTTGCGGCGTAATAAAACTGTAAACACATAAAAATTCCAGAAAGTTTACAATAACGATACGCATGCGCAACCTGTGTCGGGTCACTTCAAACCTCGCGGCATCAATTATAACCTGATACTACAGGTGACTGTATTACTAGCTCAGATGAAGAACACTTACCCATAAAAGACACAATTATTATAAGTTGGTATTTTGATGCTGTAAGGTAAGTAAAATATGTTGACTGTGTTCCATTTGTCTGAAATACATGAATTCGCACACTGAATATCAGTTGTAGAAAGACTCCATTCTTTACTAGACACCAGCTTACACGTGCAGTAACCGAAACAAACACAGTGCAAAATCGCTGATATATATACGTCAGTTTACAAAAATCTACATTTCGCGTATTTTTCGAAAATACTCTCCGACGACGTTGATATACACACATATACAATAACTCTAATATATGGACTAGTAGATATACGACTACGTATTACAATGACAGTGTACAATCTAAGTATACGTTGTTGTATATATATTGTTCGTACAGCTACACAACGTTTACTTAGTATACACATTGCGTAGACGTTACGTATATCCTGTGACTGTAGCGATGTTGACGTCACCTCAGACAGCAGCCACCTGACGTCACTATATACCGGTAGTCTCCTGTAGTTTTAAAAAATAGAAATGAACTTGATACTTTCATGCTTTAATTACCCCTGTGTAGACCGTAGACCCTCCACCCACGTGAGTGGAGGGTCTATGTGTAAACCATAGTGTCTTCCTTGCCTGTGGGTAAACCAAAGATGGTAGATTTTCAACCATCTGATTAAAATCTGATGTGGTGAACTCGGCTACATGACTTATTTACCTCTATTTCCATCGTTTTGTGACGTTTGTTTTTGTTCCGAGTAAAGACGACGATCACTCTAGCTTTCAACAAGCTCCGCAAAAAGAAAACGAAATCATATGTGGAAACTTTGCTGTCTGGACATTTAAGACATTCTCAAATAAAAAAACGACGTAATGTATTGTTTTCTATCTATGAACAGTGACCGGTGTGAGCTGTGAACGAGTACACAAAGACTTTGAGATTTTAGCACTCAATACACTGAGCTGGTACCTACAGTATATCGTGTTTCATTGTTTGTTACTCCATAGCCAGTGTCTATGGTTACTAGCGAATTCGCAATAAGGGCTATGTTATTTCATGGAAGTATAACCCGTGGTATAACTTATGTTATCAAAGTACTTGCAATGACAATTAGAAGTCATCTGACGAAATGAGCTACAGATATGATTGAATCTTTATTTCACCAAAGTTAAACAATAACGAAAGAAAAGATAAAAGTGTGAATACAAAAAAGAAAATGCATGCGCAACCTGTGTCGGGTCACTTCAAATTGTGACTTGATGCTGTAAGGTAAGTAAATGTTGACTGTGTTCCATTTTTTTTAAATACATGAATTCACACACTGAATGTTAGTTGTAGAAAGGCTCAATTCTTTACTAGACACCAGCTTACACGTGCAGTAACCGAAACAAGTGTGGGGTTTCTCTTCATTGATGCCTTACCATTCAAGTTAAATGAATTACACAATGTGCGATCAAATTGACTGTCTTAAAAGTAATAATATTTTTATAGAGATAAGGCGGGGAAAAAATAATATGTGTTTCCAATAACATGGCCTCTGTAAATAGGGTAGGTAGGTGGGTTGGGATTTCATTTCATTTCATTTCATTTCTCATCTCATCTCATCTCATCTCATCTCATCTCATCTCATTTCATTTCATTTCATTTCATTTCATTTCATTTTATTTTATTTATCTATCTATCCAATCTTTACCTTTTTTGGTTGTTTTTAATTTTGTAAAATATCGCTTTGACCCAAAAACAAACGAAATATTACCCAGAATATACATTAGTGTGATAAACTATGTACATATACATACTTCACTGGGCACAGGAAACAGTATACATGAATTCGAAGGCCAAAAGGATAAAGAATTTCTTATCTTTTTGTGTCATGTTTAAAAAATGTCTAGGTCGGGTTAAACTAGGGTCGGTCGAGTTAACTTGTGTCGGCAACAGAAAATACCAAGATGAAGACATTAGTGAATAACCCGCATGTATGTATGTATGTATGTATGTATGTATGTATGTATGTATGTATGTATGTATGTATGTATGTATCGAGGATTATGAACAACCGTACTTTATGTATTCATTAAGGGCAAAAAGTGTTTGGCAGTCGCAAACGCGGAAATTTATTTTCACCATCCCTAACGGTAAACATGGTAATTTCTGGTTCCTGTTTCAATTTAGTCTGAAAGATCTGAGTTAGACACCAATATCAAAATGTAATGATTAATGAAGTGTACACATCGATAACTCTTGATCTACCAGACTCACTAATAACAGGTGTTAGACACAATGTAAACAATACCAGTAATGACAAGGTGTTTGACCCTTTACACTGACAGGATGTCGCACCCCCGTGACACAATACAACCATTTATACAGTTGTGTTTAAATTTACGATAACACGGTCTACCCTAAGCCGCCAACCCTAAACCGTTTTAAACATTAAAAAGAAAAAAAAATCAGAAATGTCTTTGTATTCTTGACCTTCATGTACGTCTGTTTTCTATAACCCAGTGATGCCTGTACAAACTATCACAGATTGGGTATTCAGACCCACATTTTATTGGGCAATATTGTCACGGACGTACCAATATTTGAATATTTACAATTTCGACAATGTCGTCATATTGTATTAAATATATATTAAATTCACTTCTCAAATTGAAATAACAGACAAATAGTTTTAACACTCTAGCTGTTATCGGTTGAATGACGAGATAACTATAAGCATTGATATATTGTGACCAGTTGAGTGTAAAGTAATGTGTTCCCTGTGTGATCGCGTGATCCGGTACGAGTGGAACCTGTTGTTGCATGCTGTGATAGAGTTAAAAGAAATATTGAGTTATCAGTTTGACCTCTAGTAAAAGGGCGATGACCATTGTCAGTGACTATCATTTTGACCTTTCATGAAGGAATTCAGTATAATCCTTTCACCTGGAACATTGATCTTGTGAAAACAAAGTAACTCTGAGTTCAAAAGAAAGTCTTGATATTAATTTTCACACCTATTCAACAAGAGATAATCCTTTACACCTTCCAAAAATAATGACCAATCATAATTCAATTTTAGAGCATGTGATCCTTTGTAGCCAATGGGATGGAAGTAGTGTTATTATGGGATGGGGAATGCTATAAGAATGGGTTTTTTAGTCCCCGCCGGACGAAGTCCGGGACGGGGACTTCTGGATTGGGTTCCGTCTGTCCATGCGTCCGTGCATCCGTCCGCAGCTGTTTCTTGGAGATGCCTGGACCGATTTTTTTCAAACTTGGTACAGGGGTAACATACAATGTCATACATATGCACGTCAATGTGTTTCTTGCTACGATCCAATATGGCCGCCTAGCAGCCATTTTGTTTGCAAATTTTCCCTGTCTAAAGCCATAACTCAGACATGCTCACACAGATCTCATTCAGAGTTGGTATTAGGACAGTGTTCTATGGCATACATGTGCATATTCATTGTTGTCATGATACGATCCAATATGGCCGCCTGGCAGCCATTTTGTTTGTGAATTTTCATGTCCAAAGCCATAACTCAGACATGCTTGAACAGATCTCATTCAAAGATGGTATTAGGACAGTGTTCTATGACATACATGTGCATATTCATTTTCATCGTGATATGATCCAATATGGCTGCCTGGAAGCCATTTTGTTTGCGAATTTTCCATGTCCAAAGCCATAACTCAGACATGCTTGAACAGATCTCATTCAAAGTTGGAATTAGGACAGTGTTCTATAACATACATGTGCATGTTCATTGTTGTTGTGATACAATCCAATATGGCCGCCTGGCAGCCATTTTGTTTTTGATTTTTCTATGTCCAAAGCCATAACTCAGACATGCTTGAACAGATCTCATTCAAAGTTGGTATTAGGACAGTGTTCTATGACATACATGTGCATATCCATTTGTTGTCATGATACGATCCAATATGGCCTCCTAGCAGCCATTTTGTTTGTGAATTTTCCATGTCCAAAGCCATAACTCAGACATGCTTGAACAGATCTCATTCAAAGTTGGTATTAGGACAGTGTTCTATGACATACATGTGCATATCCATTTTCATCATCATACGATCCAATATGGCTGCCTGGCAGCCATTTTGTTTGCGAATTTTCCATGTCCAACAAGCAGACACAACATATCTAAGTCTGTTTGATTTAGGTTCACAAGTGTTGTTGCGTGATCAGAGTAGTGATAATTCCTTAAAACCCAATCATAGCGGGGACTATGTCATTGTCAATGACTTGTTAGTTTGTGACTTCAGTTTGGTGACTGGTTTGAGGTGAGAGCTGTCTTGGCTCTAAATAAAGTTCACAACTCCTTCTCAAGAAGTTCTGCGTGCTTGCCTGTATATCTAGTGAGTGTGTTGTGCTGAGACTTTGGTAATTCGATCTAAGAGTTAACAAGTGAAGTTGAAGGCAACTATACACGGCCGTATACTAAACTTCGTTACACATACATAGGTAACTAAACATTCCCTGCAACTTTTAGTGTGAAGTCACCAAACGTGACAATATTTGTCCAAAATGATAGCAATATAGTACAAAACAATCCTATGCACTTATAGAGGGCTGTGTATTCCCAAGGGAGTTAAGGAACGATAAGCGATCACTATGCATTTTATAATTCCTTGATAGTGACAATGGATGTAGTGTTTACAGTACTCTGGGAATCTTGCTATATACCACCTTCCATGTATATTTCATTAAAATTGATGAAACTGGATGCCTTTTTACCACTCTCAGGATATGTGAGATATTATGTATGAATAAAATGGTCATTATTCTGTATTTTTTTTTACATTGTAATATGAACCAAACAGCGATACTGTACCTCTGGGATCAATAGTACTGAAGACGTTAACGTTGACAAAATAATATGAAGTTAAACAAGGTATGTATTTATATGAATTGAACTCTTGTCACCTTTTAGAGTTCGTCAATCAATCTAGACATAAATACGTCAACCGATAATTTATTTGGTTTTATTACTTTAATAGAAAGGTAACTATTTATTAGTGTAGTGTAGTGAGCTTAAGTCAACTTTTAAATCAAAATGACACTCAGTGTGATAGGAGCTTTATGTCAGTCAAACGATCAACAACCACATGCACACCAGGTGCAGTCAACGAAGCTGTTATTGCGACAAGCTGTTCTTACGCAGGTTTACAGTGGGCGGGCATTTTGTTTCCGATCGGTAGCGAGAGGGGAGCAAAAAAGGAAGGAATTGTGGCGGGGATGTCCAGAGTTTTATAAAGTGGGAGGGGAAACGCGGAAGTGTGTGGGTGGGGGGAGGGAGTATTGTAATATTAGTATTGTCCCTAATGCTGCCAATGGAAATCTTCCTGTCGAGCAAGACACAACAAAGTGATAAATTCCCGGGAATAAATGCACGCCTTGTTACTAATAGGCGAGAAACTCTGGCACAGCCAATTACTCGATCAGGCTGTGTATTTGTGTTTATTGTTAAAATTGGGTGGGCAGTGAGATAGCGGTCAAGTTGAAACCCAGTGGGAGGGAGTCCGGGCAGATATCCTTCATTACCAGGGCGGGGTATATACGAACAGCTAAACACCACCCCCATAAACTTCGCTCATATCGGTTTCTTATCAACTTTAATCTAATTTTTCTATTCATTGATTCCAGGGACTCGATAGCTTCTGTTGTCCTAGATCAAATCATTCAACATTGTATATCGTCGTACTTGCATTTTGCTCGGTATGCTTCCTGTCAATACATTACAAGTGGAATCAGTTGATGACGACACACCGTACACTTTCCAATGTCGATAGAGAGACAATGATGCAAATTACCGTTGAGAGAGTAGAGAAGAAAAACGAATCGTGTCTTACAATAGTATTGTTCACACAAGGCGAACATAAGAATCTAACGTCGTGCAACCTAACCTTTCAGCGTAAAGATAATACTGAAAATACATCTAGTCTCGTCAAATCTCTTTCAAACGTGACAGTGGAAAAACAGTACTTGAAACATTTCTCTATAATGGAACATTCTCTTCAATTGAGTGTCATCCAGAGCTTCAATTCTACTTGGACATTCAACGCAACAGCAGCTGATGAATTTAGGTTAGTCCTTTGTTACATTCGATACCGAAGGTTATATGATGTTGTTTGTTTGTTTGTTTGTTTGTTTGTTTGTTTGTTTGTTTGTTTGTCTGTCTGTCTGTTTGTATGTCTGTTTGTTTGTTTGTTTGTTTGTTTGTTTGTTTGTTTGTTTGTCTGTCTGCCCGCCTGCCTGTCTGGCTATGTCTGTCTGTCTGTCTGTCTGTCTCGCTCTCTTTCTGTATGTCTGTTTGTTTGTCTGTCTGTCTGTGAACACGCTATCTTAAAAAACTACTGCACAATGCTTATGAAGATTGATTCTTAAACACAGGAATATTATTTTTTTTACAATGATTTTGGATAATTAGGCTACATCTTGAGAATGCATACTTCAAATTCCATATAACTTAGGACGTATATCAAACTAAAAAAGCGCTCGTGTTCTATAAAGTTTGTTTATATAGCTGATGTAGTTGTAATTAATCATTTGCATAATTAATATTTTTCAGTAATTAGGCTATATCTGAAGATTACCACTTCAAATTCCACAAGATTTAGTGCATACATCAAACCATGGGGGTATAAGTATAACCTCCATGATCGACAAATTAAAGCACACGTATCCTATAAATCTTGTTGACAAGTAGTTTTCATTTAGCTTTAAAAGAGTAATTTGAACAATTAATGATGTTCAGTAATTAGTCTAAATCTTAAGAATACAAATTTCAAATGTCATATAGTTTTGTACATTATTGATTTGCAAATTGACTACAGCTCAGATGTTTTGCGCTCTAATGATTGATATATATGTAGAAGCAAAAATCTAATGGCATTGCCCTTACGGAAGGTATTCAGCTTACATCTGGTTATGGCTAAAATAATAATTCTTTGGTTCGGATTTCCCGACCTCACCTAGTGTTTCACTTTCTACTTTTACGTATTCGAGAAAATAATAATAAAATCGCGAAACCTGTGAAGTCGCGCGAGAAATAGTGGATGCGGAAACCGAGGTCAACTTAAAAAGACAATATAATACTGTTCCTGCAATCTGCAATGGCTGTACATCAAAAACACAGTCTGACAGATCATATATGGAAAACAACGGAAAAATAACTACCTAAACTAGACATTCACACATGTATGTATGTATGTATGCATGTATGTATGTATGTATGTATGTATGTATGTATGTATGTATGTATGTATGTATGTACGTACGTACGTACGTACGTATGTATGTATGTCTCTCTGTGTGTGTATATGTATGTGTGTGTGTGTGTGTGTGTGTGTGTGTGTGTGTGTGTGTGTGTGTGTGTGTGTGTGTGTGTGCGTACTTACGAAATTTAAAGTACATACAGCCGGACGGATAGATGCGTTTTTCGGTTTTTATTTTCTTCTTCAAATCGGCCATGATGCAGACTAGACTGAAGGACTTGAAAGTAATATACTATACTGTGTTTTCGTTTTAGATCATTTCTATCCAAAGACTGTGAGACTTCATCACTCTTCGTCGTAACTAAAAACAACACTGAACAAAACACAAGTATACAATATGTAATGCAAAGGAAATCTACCATCAATATAACACAAGATATCCATAGTCGATTTCCAAAGGTATGTGAATTTACGACAAATTGATATTTGTTTGCAATACCGCACAGCTGTCTCCTTTGTGAAAAAGACGCCTTTGTGGTTGCATTTCTGGAATCCAAAGTTGTCAGATGATGCCAGCTAGAAAGTGAATTCTGAGAGCTAGTAATCCTTGCATAGTCATGTAGTCTAGTTCCACACTGGTAGAGTATTACATATTAAAAACTTCATTAGTTTACCAGTCTAGTCAAGGCCATTGCTCGAGCACAGATATCTGTGCTCTCCCCAACCGTGTTCATATCAACATGATGACATCGTTGCATCCCCACGTGATTTTAGTTTAAACAGACCGGAGGTGGAGTCCTGGTTGGACATTTGCATATCAATGCAGTCCGATGACGACTGCCTGTTAGTTTGTGATAGACTACTACTGACATGCACCCTTCGTGCTTCGATCACTACAGGGGAGCACCACAATTTAACACCATTCGTAACTACCTTGATTAGACTGGTAAAGTAATGAAGTTTTTAATACGTAATACTGTACCAGTTTGGAACTAGACTAAATAGTCATTTGAATATATTCTTTGTTTTCTGACACCATTGTCACTCTGACAGTATCCTAGTTAGCATAATACTTAGTCTTGCTGCTAGACGTTCGGGCTTTCTTTCGATACTATAAGCGAACGAAGTTCGCAGTGAGGGCTTGCCATCCTCGATAGCGATGTTCGGGCGTGTGTCATATTCTATCAGAAGAACATCCGAGGTCTAGCAGATAGACTACATAATACTAAACTAAGTTAGCAACCCTCTACGCTGTTATAAAACTTTATTTATAATATGACAATGTCATTGTGTTGCCAAGGAAATACCGCTAAAACCAAGACAGTATAAGAAGTGTAGCATTGTGGGTAATAGTGGAATTCTACTTGGAAGTAACTGTGGGAAATCAATAGACTCGGCTGATTACGTGTTTCGGTAAGTTTCATTTTCTTTGTGAAACAAATTGTTTTATAGAAGTAAGACTTGGTAAATTAATGGGCCTATAATATTTAAATGTATCTGGAAATGGTTCGCAATGGGAGACCGCATATCGAAGCCCGCCCCTTACGGTCGGAAGAGAGTTTGTTGGAGATCTTTGTTTGACTGTTGGAAAACTTGCTTCTACCAATGCAAAGAGATATAGTGTTGGTATACCATTTGCGATGCTTTTTACAGCAAATTCTGACTCCATCTCCAATACACTTTCCTTAGAATTAAGTACAGGTTTTACCTCTATGCTTTTTGGGCGAAATGTTTCCTAGAATGGAATAAAGGATTTGTGGGTTATAGGTAACGTTTTATAAATTATAGCAAAAGTTCACAGTACAAATTTTTTCATAATCCCAGATAAAATTCTTAATAATTTATTTTCCAGATTCTCTCTAGGTAACAACAACAATTATTCGGAAGACGCTGGAACACACACGGATTTTGTAACGATTAATCCTACCTTCCTGATCAATCAGTATGTACTTTACTTAATACACAGACATATACTAACATGTTGACTGGAGGTGGGCTTTTTCTTTCATTTTCAAGCTGACACACAGACGGACAGGCAACCAGACAGACAGACAGACAGACAGACAGACAGACAGACGGATGGACAGACAGACAGACAGACAGGCAGAAAGGTAGATAGATAGATAGATAGATAGATAGATATATAGATAGATAACAATAGTAACAATAAATGACGTATTCTTTATTTTGAATCTAAACATTAGTGGCATAGCATACAGCATGGGATTATCTTCCATTTGACAGTGGCAGTGACAGTGACTATATAACATATCTACGTCATCATGACGTACAGATTTACAGTTCAGTGCGCATGTCAGGCTAAAGTGTTGATATAGCCAGTTTTGAGTTATACCGTTCACCGAATTTGTTTGATGCAACCACGGAGAAAGTAATAATAAAAAACTGCACTCAACACTTTAAGATAAGACTTATAAACCTGACGACTACTTCGATTAATAGGATGGTAAACTACATCAGTATCTGATGGAATATTATTAATATTATTATTTTTATTTGTCACAGGTACTCAAGTCTAGATAAAAAGGGCAAGGCAAAACTGGGAGGCTATATTCAGGAGAACTATGAAAAAGTAATAATATTAATGACACCCTTTGCTTATAAATTTTCAACGAAGTATACTTTTAAAGTACAGGATACCATCGAGTCTATCAATACATCGGTCGTTTTTCTCCATCCTCAATTCACTAGACTTGCTGGCAGATTTTGGAAAACTCGTGGTATAACTCCTCGCCAATTATCCACAGGTAAGTAGTAATAGTCATGATGATCGAACGCTTAGGTGGTTTGAATCAACAGGTTGCTAGCTGCGAGTCTTGCTTCTGTTGTTTGTTCAATTCCTGAATTGTTATAGGTAAATTCCTAGGGGATAAAACAAAGAATAATTGTGACCCATTCAACCCTTCTGTATAATTAAGGAGCTGGTAGGTTTGACGTTGTATGCTTTTTATGGGTTAACAGAGGATGCAATGACGTGCATACATATAGCCTGCAAGGCCAATATCGATGAAACCATGCTTGAAAACTGTTACACTATAACCAATATATTCTCTCTCTCTCTCTCTCTCTCTCTCTCTCTCTCTCTCTCTCTCTCTCTCTCTCTCTCTCTCTCTCTCTCTCTCTCTCTCTCTCTCTCTCTCTCTCTCTCTCTCTCTCTCTCTCTCTCTCTCTCTCTCTCTCTCTCTCAGGTTTCTATATATTTACTGCAGCATTTGCATTCTGCGAGGAGTTACATTTGTATGGGTTCTGGCCATTTGCAGAGGATCGTCTGGGACATGCTGTACCCTATCACTATTATAACGATAATATTCAACAGCCTGGAGGAAAGCACCGTATGCCTATGGAATTCAAAAAGCTCATTGAGTTGCACAAACAGCAAATCATACATTTACACATTGACACCTGTTGATTTGCATCAGTCGAATGCATTTTGGACATACATATATGTCTTACATCAATTGAACATTTAAACCATCACATCACTTTAAACTGTCTTTCTTAACTCTTCATATCAGTGACATAAGCACAATAAATAAAACTAGTGGGACTCAGGAAACATCAAGCCAGGGAAAAGAAAATGGTGGCCGTTGTTACTACTGTTACACTTTCAAGACAATCGGTTCAATAAGTCCTTGTTCCATATATGGCATCTCTGATCTTTCGAATACGACACCATTTTTGCCTTGCGAAGAAGATTGAATGAATGAATGAAGATTGTAGTATGGTGACGACTATCTCTGTGTGTATATATATATATCATGTGTTTGTCTGTCTGTCTGTCTATATGTCTATATGTATGTATGTATGTATGTATGTATGTATGTATGTATGTATGTATGTATGTATGTATGTATGTATGTATGTATGTATGTATGTATGTATGTATGTATGTATGTATGCATGCATGCATGCATGTATGCATGTATGTATGTATGTATGTATGTATGTATGTATGTATGTATGTATGTATGTATGTAAGTCTGTCAGTCTGTATGTATGTATGTATGTATGTATGTATGTATGTATGTATGTATGTATGTATGTATGTATGTATGTATGTATGTATGTATGTATGTATGTATTTATGTATGTATGTATGTATGTATGTATGTATGTATGTATGTATGTATGTATGTATGTATGTATGTATGTATGTATGTATGTATGTATGTATGTATGTATGTATGTATGTATGTATGTATGTATGTATGTATGTATGTATGTATGTATGTATGTATGTATGTATGTATGTGACGGAGAGAAGACAATATCCACTTAGGGCCTATAATAATTGCGCCCTATCACTGACATGGAGGTGGGGGTCAGTTTTAAAAAGCACCACTTATAGTGGCCGGGGGTCATTTTGGAAAAACAACAAGATAAGTGTATTTGTCATCCGTGAAATGTCTTTGAACAACTTACTTTATATTGTCAAAATCTTTTACCACAATATCGTACCCCTTCCATATATATATATATATATATATATATATATATATATATATATATATATATATATATATATATATATATACATATATATATATATATATATATATATATATATATATATATTATATATATATTTCTACGTTTTATTCAATTGTTGCTCTAGATCTCTTTTCAATCTTTAGTTTTCATTTTATTCACCTCACATACATTTTTATGCAAATGCCAGTAAAGTTATCAAATGACATAACACAATTATAGTGATAGCAAAGTTATTCCAAAGTTGGCTGGTTAAAGAAGAACAATTTCCATTATATATTTTTTTTTTCATTTTAACCAATGAGATACTTCGTGAGAGAACACGTTGCAAAACTGAGATCATCATCGTGTGAGCAACAACTGGTTTGATTGGTAAGTAAGTTTAATGACATATGGGGACGAAATACAATGTCTGTAGTTGATTACACAGTCTTATTTACCAAGCCTCATCGTTGATGGCGCACTGCATAGTCAAGCAAGTCAGAGGGTCTGGATGACCAAGACAACAACTGTTATTGTAGAAAGCACTTTTGCGTAGCCTACTGTGTAAATGATAGAATTAAAATAATTGGAACATGTACAACACACAGTTAATTTTTGTGAAAGTACATCTTACCTTTACCGGCTCCATGTAGCGTAGTATAGCTATTTTGTACTATTTTATTAATTATCGCAAGAAAAACACATTTTCCACTCATGGCCACTAGATGGCGCTGCTTACTTGGATCCATATCTTAAAATGTTCAACATGGGTCGGTGACTAACTGTGCCAAGTTTCATTCTTGGAACAAAAAGTGTACATTATTCTGGTTAGCTGCTGCACTATTTCTGTGACCGATCCACTCCCAGGGTGAGTGGGTTTTTACACTAACAAAATTTATGAAATGTTACATTTCATCTCACTGTGAACACAAATAAAGTTATGTGTTTGAATTAATCTACCTTATTTCATCAGACAGTGATTTTGATTTACGTTCACAGTGAGATGAAATTGTATCGCCACGGTGTTATCATTATCGGTATTTTGTATTATGCAATCTGTAAAAAAAGAAAAAGACAATTGTGTGATGCCTTATTGAAACTCTATAGTCACTTCGCTTTGGTTGTAGTGTTTAATGGTACCATTCGACCTTTTGCGATCGTCCCTTACTAACCTTTTGTAGAACTCTTTCCTGTTTAGGCCTAATAAAAAATTGTTTGGTTCCAGTTACGCTCAGTTTTAGAATAGGTGTAAACTGCGAAAAATAAAAAATACTGTAGCTAAAATAAAATGATACTTTCGGCCTGAACGGCTTGCCATATAGGTGGGGTAGGTATATATATATATATATATATATATATATATATATATATATATATATATATATATATATATATATATATATATATATATATATATATATATATATATATATATATTTTTTTTTTTTTTTTTTTTTTTTTTTTTTTTTAAATTATTTCTGTGTGAGTGTCTTGTTCTGGTTTTCCATTATTTTCCAAATGGTCTCTGTGTTGTTTATTTATTAGTATCGGATGTACAGCCATTACAATGTTTTGCAATATTATTATTTTTTCCTCGAATACGTAAACAAGAGATTAGGGTCGATAGTAAAAAGCTGAGGTGGGGTCGGGTAACCGGAACCAAACAATTATTTGTTTAGGCCGTATGAACCAGTTAAATTTAAACTGGAGACCAGATAGTCGAGTAGTAAACGGTGAGGGCTCTGTCAAGGGAAAGGTAGAGGGTTATCAACACCTTGTGAATAGCCTTGTTTGCATGTACGCTTTATAAAACCAAACATCTTAGAAACAATATGATATGATAATATAAAAAATATAATATGAGAGCTTTAATTGGGCTTACAGCTCAACACACCATTTAACTATTTCACCTTATTTGTACTCCCTGTTAGACAACAATATTGTGTGTAGTTTCTATCATTACTTTAACAGAAGACAGAATACTCAATTATTGTATCATTATACGATGAGGATTTGGTAGTTAGATTAGATTTTTAATTTATATTAAAAAAATGTATTGTGGCTTCCTTCTTGAAAGCTAAATGTGAAACAGCATATGCCAAATCCTTGTTTGTACAATAAATGGCAAAAGCTTAATAAATGATACTGTGTAAAATGTTTGTTATTGTACATACAATGACAAACATTTTACACATACATTAGCATTTTGCAATGTATTGAATTACGAACACAGACACTGTCAATGTTTTTAACATTAATTTTTAAAGCAGGAAGCCATGATAAAAAAAATCTAAATTAAAAATCCAAAATAAATATCCAATCCTCATTCATATGGTCACTTTACGACTGATGAATATTAGTTTGGGTAATTACGCATAAAACAATATCCGAAACGAATTAATAATTAAGGTAATATTATTTTTCAATTTCCTCATAATTGATGAATAAATGTTGTTTTCTAGATGACAATCCATCAAACAACATCCGGGACCATGACATTATGACATCACAGATTAAGATAGACGTACACTCTGTCTTACCGATGAATCAAAAGTGTCTTACAATGTATTTCTTAACCTATTTCATTGGTTGACTGATTCAGTGTCTCTTAACTCATTGTCGGCATCATCCGAAGATGTGTCAAACACGCGTACCATTGGTAAACAGTCACAGCTACAACGTATAAGCAAATTGGGAACAAGTGTTTTATAACACGTCACATTCACATGCAATTATGTTTTCCAGAGTCAAAAGAAATAACGAATAGGACTCTTGTGCTATCAAAATAGTGCCCTAGGGAAAAGACGCCAATATTGGCCCTATATGCAAATTGAGCTCACTGGTACATACCAAATAACACGCCTATAAGCCATTCACTCAAGGCTGTATGAAAAATATGTTATAACCATTGATAGTTAATGGATCTTAAATGTTCATCGGGCAGTGATGACAGCCACACAACAAAATAATTGACAAACTATTGTTACTGTAATTTCACTCTTTATTGCATTGATATTTGTTGAGTTGCATTGCTATGTTGTAACTTTGCTTACAATCACTAAATTTAACTTCATTGTATAGTCAACGTTATCATACACCCGTCAATAAATATAACTTCTGTAATTTTTTCCGTCCCACCAAAACCATGGAACAAAGTGGCTATAGCTGCATTGGTATGTTGCATACTTAATGAAACGCATTGAATAAAATAGTCATTTTATGCATTAAACTGTTGCATTTCGAAAATCACTGGATACAATGTCTATGTATGCTTTTGTAAACCAAATTATTTCTGCATCACACGGTTTCATTTACTATGAACAATTAAATGATTGACCCATTTTTACATTGCAAAGTTGAAAATCTGTAAATTGTCATTTTTTTCATCACACTGTTACTTTTCCGATGAAAATTTATTTCTGCATTGTATTGTTGTAATATCATCATATGTTCATTTCTGGATTGTTTTAATTCTAATGATTGTCATTACGTGAATGACATTTTCATTTCTGTTGTTGTAATATCATTGAAGGAGTGTTCATTTCTGCATTGTTATAGCATCACTGAAAGAATGTTCATTTCTGCACTGTTGTAATATCACTGAAAGAATGTTCATTATGTTCATTTCTGCATTGTTGTGGCATCACTGAATTGAAAAAATGTTCATTTCTGCATTGTTGTAATTATAATGACTATCATTGAATGAATGTTCATGTCTTTTGTAATATCATCGAATGAATGTTCATTTTGCGTAGTTGTAATATCAGTGAATGAATGTTAATTTCATAAT
>NC_135557.1:15077366-15144866 GCF_964340395.1 Glandiceps talaboti
TAGAGCACTGTCTTAGCAGATTGATACTCACCGAGTTATATATATATATATATATATATATATATATATATATATATATATATATATATATATATATATACATATATATATATATACACACAAATATATATATATATATATAATTATATATATATATATATATATATATATGTGTGTGTGTGTGTGTGTGTGTGTGTGTGTGTGTTACACTCAATCTGTGAAATTGCCCATACATACATACATACATACATACATACATACATACATACATACATACATAAACAAACCGACAAACAGATAGATAGATAGATAGATAGATAGATAGATAGATAGATAGATAGATAGATAGATAGATAGATAGATAGATAGATAGATAGATAGATAGATAGATAGATAGATAGATAGATAGATAGATAGATAGATAGATAGATAGATAGATAGATAGATAGATAGATAGATAGATAGATAGATAGATACAGAAATGGACCATATGCTCGGTACTCCCTGAGGTGAGACTTTTATACGTTGCCCATTTTATCACCACGTCGTGGTCATGTGAAGTGGAACAATACTTTGAAAAGGACATATGTACATGACACTTATTACTGCAGAAACACGTCGATATTAAAAAGTGCGACACGCGTACACTTATTTGTGTAGTGTGTGCAAATTATAATCGCGGCAATAGGCTTTTTATAATCTCGGTGTAATAACATGAATATAATCCGGATACCACATGTCTACCTGATAGGATCAGATTTATCAGACAGAAAAATAACAATGATAAAAAAATAAAATAAAAATGACAGGAACTAAAATATCTGTGAAGAAATCGCTGACCATAATAATTGTGCAAACCATATTTTCTTTCGTATTTTTGGAATTGTCATACATTCAGTTCACATTAGTATTCTTGTTGTTAAAAAAAAAATCGACTGAATGTGTTTCTTTATAATATAATACTTTATGCTAATTCTTTGTGTACATGCACGGTTAAGTTATATACAGTCGATTTGATGTGTTACAAAATGCTTCGGCGCCTGACGTGTCACGTGACAGACGAACCAATATGGTATGTTTTGGAGAAGATGGCAAAAAAGTGTACATGCAGCAAGTTTAAGTATGCTTAAAGTTTGTATTCCCGAAAGGGTGATATTTTGTTTGCGACACACGATATTATCCGAAGTAATCTGCACGGGTATTGCCATTCACAGATGTATTGAGTATATTTAGTGGCGCCAGACCGTAAACAGACCCTTTGCTGTCTCACTATAGCTTCATTTAAAGTATTTAACCTTGATGAGCCGGAATTTGACCTTGATCTGACTTGTTCCGACCACGACCTTCATTTTCTGGTTCAAAATATCTAATTTTAAGTTTAATAATATGACAGAACCCCATGGCCTCGCAATGGACGGTAGGGCGTACAGAAGTTATTTTCACGAGTGATTCGGTTTATTCTGCCGCGTATTTTCACGAGCGATAGCGAGTGAAAATACAGCAGAATAAACCGAATCACGAGTGAAAATAACTTCTGTATGCCCTACCGTCCATTGCGAGGCCATGGGGTTCTGTTATTATTACATATGTACACCAAAAACGCAATAAAATGCAGGTGGCCGGTGGGGGAAGGCGAACAACAATGCGCATGAATATTTATGTATCAGGTCACCAGCTCATGATTCAGGCCAGGGAAGTGAATTATGAGCGATGATTGGTTGTCAACAACAATAAGTATTGATATGCAAATTACGTGTTAGCAATAGCTAGCTGCTCTCGATCTCGCAAGCTCCGCACTGATTCATTCATAAAACGATTATTAGATGTCTACACAACTTGTAACAGATACAATTCAACAGCGGTTTATTCATGGTATATAACAGTAATTCAGCAAAATCGTTCAAAATATAAATTGTTATAACAGTTAATCTTCATCAGAATCGGAGTAGATTACTGATGCTCTACGGCGTTTGACACTGACAGGACTTGGAGAACTTTGACTTTGAGACAAAGAGGTGTTTCCAGCGACATGAAATGTGAAATTGAACGATCCACCGCTAATCTGTGTGTTTGAAAACATTCCGGGTAACTGTGGGAATTGATTGACTGCGTTCTGGCTGGTTGATGGTGCTGAGGAATGTGTTGTTGCACGATCTCCGATCGGCTGCATTTGTTGGGCGTTGTTGACTTGCGGTGCGATATCGGTGGCCGTAGTCGCTGGGGGTGCGGGCCTCGGGTCAAATTTATTTTGTATACCCGTCAAGATATCACTCATCTGCCGTTGTTGATCATCACTGGCGACTGCATACCGATTAAGACTAGCAGGATTTTTGTGGCCACTAAGTTGTGCAGCTGTGTTTGGTGGTACACCGGCATCTAGTAGTCGCTGCACACAGGCTTTTCTGGCACTATGGTTGCTTAGTTTGTCCGATAGACAAGCCGATTTGGCCATTGACTTCATTATAGTATTCAATTTGTTCACTCCCATGGGTTGGTTTTTGAACCAAATACCATTCTGTAGAATAGATTTGTTGTATTCGATACCGATATAGAATGGAGAATCTTCACACTTCATTTGCTGTGGTCTCCGTTGTACAAATGCTTTGTAGATATTGACAGGACAGGTGTCAGGCTTTGTTGGAGTAGCGTACGCTTTCGGGGCGAATTTGCGCGTGTTACCGGGTTCTCCCTTACGTGTTTTTGTCAGTCGCTCGTTGTACAACAAGTACTCTCCCTTTCCGTCGGTACCGAGTTGCACGTCTCCCCATTTCATTTGCCTGTGCTCGTTACAACCACGAAGTCCGAATAACTTTGTGTTAGTAAGCCATAGTGAATTGAGAATGGCAGTTGGTGACTTCACACCGAGCTGACCAGCTTCAAGGAGTATTTTCTCATGATCTTCGGTAATCGGGTTGGATTTCAGTGGCAAATTTCCCTTCCCAGACGCTTTCAGTTGCTTACGTTTTGCTGCCAACGCTTCTCGACTCTTACCAAAGTCTTCATCGCGGATAATACTCAGCCCATAATTATAGTCACGCAAATATCTGTCGATGGATTTTTGGTAGCTGGATATCGAATCAGGCTCGTATTCTTCGCCGTTCTTCTTTCGTATTGATAGATAAAATCTTGACAGTAGTGGGTCAAGATCGCAAGGTGGAATTGCTTCCAACTTTCTTTTTTCTGTTGTCATAGTCTGACGCCAATCTTCAAACACAGCTACTTCTCTGTTAGTCTTCATAACGGTATTTTTATTTTTCTGTTCCTTCACGACAGCAACGACATCAGTGTCAGACACCGGCATATATCTTCGGCCCCCACCAGCAGACGACACCATCTCTTCACTGTTTTCCGCCCTTTTCATAGTTGCATTACATGTATTTTCCTTCTTATCCGACATCAGAATCGTGTGGCTTGGATCACCGTAATAAAATTCACTCTCAGAATGTTCAAAATAATTAAAATTAAACCAATCGTAATGTTCAGAATCCAAAATATCTTCCATAAGCCACTTATAATAATATTACATGTACAAAGTAGTGGTCGCCGGCAATATTTACAAACATAAAGTAGTTCGAAAGGTTGTTTACTCATTTGCATAATGAACAGTGAAAATACCTTTTAATTTGCATAGTTATTTGATAGGTAAGGCACTAATTTGCATAGTTATTTGATACCCCAGAACTTGCGATGGTCGAGAAAAATAGTGAAATACATTATGAACCAACAAAAAATTGTTCAAAAAGTGTGTAACAACAGGAAAGACAAGTATGTGCATTTAAAAAAATGCATTTATTTACTTATTTTCAACAGGAATTGGTTTTACTTTTGGATCTATTTTATCTCAATTTATCTCATTTGCATAGCCACCAGTGAAAATACCGGTTTTATTTTTGACTGTACACAAACGTACACAATGGTACATATGTAATAATGAGACTGTACTTTCATTTTTGATTCAACCATAACAATACCATCCCTACCCCCACACACGCATAAATGCACATACACTCAGACAAACATACACACACTGCCGATATCGATCAAAATTAATAAGCTAATAGCATTCGTAGTCCACAGTCGTTCTTTGACACGGTGTAATACACAAGGGTAACTCTATGCATTCATTAATAACAAAACGTCGTCTGAACCAACACAAATCATACTGCAGCATTGTTACATTTTATCGTCTGACAAAAATCGTATCGTCATTGCGCTATTTTCTTTGTGTGAGCTACCCGACTATTTTAGTAGATCACCGCCAAATGACATACATTGTTACAATGTATACATTATCAGTCATGTCAATGGGTTAAAATGTAACAATTTTTTTTCAATTTAGTCATGCCACACGATAAAATGTAGCAATTTTTTTTATTAGTAGTTTGCATGTCTCAAGCAGACGACAAAATGTATCAATTTTAATCAAGCCAGGCAATACAATTAAATGTTGCAATCTTATATGTGAGATATTTGTGGAGTGAGTCAATAAACTGCAGCGATGTTAGCAATTTCGACTCAGACGATGATTTGTTTAGCATGTTTCTGATAACCCAACAGACCCTAGTTTAAGCCCCCAACCCTAAACATTACTTGCATACAAGAAGGTAAAATGGTAACAATTTACTTCTATTTCCGTGTATACTGTCATGTCTGTGATCCTTTTCTAAAATCGTATACTAGAGAGAATCAAGGTCTTTTCAGACTATAACATTACAGTCTTTTAAAACGTGTTCGTCTACTTCACTGTAACAATAGTATTTACTCATTTTACACATTTTCATAAAAAAAATTATTGTGACCGACAAGTATCTTATCTTGGGGTCGAAGTAATTTTTTTTTTAAAATTAAAGTAAAATAAAAATAAAATTCCGACCTCTATCTACCCTATTTTCTGAAGTAATCTTATCGGAAACAACCATTTTTTATTTTAATTTGTTGCATTATCAGAAATTGGTTAGGTTTAGGAGATAAATTGGTATCTCACGTATATTAACTATGTAACTTGAACCCGATAAATATTGTGAAACAATGCTTGAATATATTATAAATATTGTGTGGATTGTCAATTCGTTTTTATAGCCTTCGATATTAAATTAAAGGCCAATAGACAGTTTGAATATTGATTGAACTTTAGGCGGGAAAATGATTTGTCGTACACTACTATAGAAAAGGTTTGGAAAGAACAATCCTATGTTGTTCGTGTACAGCCACTGAAACCAGAATAACCAACGTGACTAATGCGAAAACCTGGGATTGAAACTCTGGCCTTTAAGCTGGGTCGGGTTCCCAGAGCTACGCATTTCACGGGTTTGTCTGCATGGTGCGATGGATTTTATGCTCGCCAAGGGAGTTGAAGAAGTGTTACCACAGTATATGGGGTCGTTGCGCCGATAGTACTTACCATGGGTATCAATTGAACAGCGCTTTATCATCACAACAATTATTTTGAAGGCGTTATAGTACAAAAACATACTATTACGACTATATTTAGACAATATACTATTGTAATAACTATGCTATTAATACATACCAGCAGGAATAATATTCTCCACATCACGTGACCAGAAAATATCATCTTCAATAATACTGGTACCACGAACAGATGTCGTTGATTTGGGTTTCCGGTTTTGAATAAGCTTCAGAATGTCCTTAAAGCTGTCCGATTTTTGATCGATTGGTGATGAATCGAAGCTGGGTGATTGATTTCCAGAATTTGTGTCATGTGGGATTGGTACCTCGGGCAGTTTAGACCGTGGGTACGTCGTCCCTATGTCATGGAGATGTCGAACTTTACCCGTTTCACGAGTCTCTCCATCGTCTTCCAAGTGTTTCGATGAGGTGCCAAGATCAACATGTAGGAAAACTATCAATAGAAGCAGGCTAGCAATGACGAAACTAGTCATTCGACGGACGTTTGTTCTTGATTTGAGTAAATGGGAACTCATTTTTGAGTACCGCGATGTAATCTATATTTCCCGTCTATAAACCATAAATCGCACGACAACATACGCAGACACAGTATAAGTTGATCATTGTCGAGTAACATGTATCGTGTAATGTTTTGACACGTATTACAATTGCGCACAACACTGCTCATGGGGACTAAACTACACCACTTCAGCGTACGCCTACTACTACCAGTATAATAGTTGGTATCCAGAACAGATGCGATCGTGAATCGAGAGTAGTGATAGCCGGTCTGTGTGTACAAGTCTGACGTGGCACTCTGTGCTATTTAACACATGTGTGTATTTTTTGAAGACATATCGTTGCGAGTATTTACATTTACTCGGACTACATACCTAATAGTACTTACATGCGCTTTGACTTTAAAATACGTAGTCGCGAAATTGCGGTCAAACCGGTACAATTAATGGCTATGTATAGATGTAAACATTGCTCATAAAATGACGCAGATACTCGATCGGTTGAAGGTGTGCAACATTATTCCGGTTGGTGTCATTCGGAATGACGTGCGCTCTCCTGCCGACAGCTTGCCAGTGTCATAACCGCGAGGACATAGAAATCTTCCGCTGCACGCTGTGCCGGCTTGTATAATGTACGCCGTATTATGCTTGTCAGTAGTTTAAACAAGGACGAGGTGACCGTGCTCTCTCTCCGTCAGCGAGGACTCTCCATGCCTGGTATAGGTGAAAAGCAGTTATTGATTTGTGTAAGTTTAGAGTTAGTCGTGAATAAAATATTACAAAGGAGAGACCAAACCGACATAAAAGTAAATTGACCTGCGACTCAGTCAATTGATATTTCGATACACGAAGTATCACAATATGTACGTACAAGACGAAGGTTTAGCGTGTTAACTAACAAGGCGTACGTACGTGAATACCCGGTGGCTACGTGTCTGAGTATGTTACCAACGCCTTCCATGGTAATATATACATCCTTGTTGGCAAAGTGCCAGATTCTTACTAGACAAATGCGTAGGTTTGCCATTCAACACAGATATTTCTATCACTATAAGCCCACATGTATAAATTCAGTTTCTTTAAAGTTGATTATATATGACAATTTATGTGGCATTTTTTGACGTTTCGGGATATAAAAATGCGATTTGTGTCGTTTGTAGAAAAATCAGTTACGCAACATAAATTTTCGTCACTAAGTGGGATTTGTGGTAAATCCCCTTCAGTCCTACCAATGACGTCATCGAAAATTAGCTCTGTCGCAGTAAGTATTTGAGCAATATAATGACTTATAGAACAAAAATGCAAATAGTGACGATTGTTTTCATTCAATACAAAAATTAACATAGAAGACGTAACCATGGTTTCATAGAAGCATTTGTCTTAAAAATAACTAATAAACAAGGAAATTAAAGTAAAATATTTTTTTCGGAGATGTGTCGCCAAAAAAAAATGCGCATCAAGACCAAAAGGGTGTGAGCACTGACCTTACTAGTATTGTGACGTCACCGTATTTACATTGAAATTTAATCTCACACTTCTCGTCTTCCCGCCACGTACAGTCGCAGTGCGTAATTCAGTAGTCCGCGGTCACTGAATCGACGATCGATGGATCTATATTTAGCACTGCATGCATGCCATTGACGAGAAGTAGCGTCACAATTACTAAGCAACATGGTACGTCACAATATTGTCACGTGGTGTTTAGAGAAGCCCAGCATGTGCAACAGCTGTGGTATAGAGTTTAATTGAATACGTACGTTCTGAAAACTATATTGACATGGAATTATTTGTATTTAGCTCATTCTTTTCAGGAGTAAAGCACTACCATTGACCGTGCGTGGTGGTAAAGAAGTTATGTAATGAAATGTACACACAGAGAGAGGGAGTGAAAAAGATGGAGACAGAGAGAGATTGAGAGTCAGTCAGACAGACAGAGGGACATACATACATACATACATACATACATACATACATACATACATACATACACACACACACATGCATCCATCCATCCATCCATCCATCCATCCATCCACACATACATACATACATACATACATACATACACACACACATATACACTCGCACACACACATACATACATACACACACATACATACATACATACATACATACACACACATACATACATACATACATACATACATACATACATACATACATACATACATACATACATACATACATAGACAGAGAGAGACATATACATGAAGAGGAAAAGAATATAAACGGACGGATTTCAGAAAGATGTTGCAACCAACGTTTCAAAAGGGGTACAAGAAACTGAACGCTTTCATATGTACATGACGATGGCGCAGTTGCAAGCGGCATTGAACATAATATAATAGTGTGTGTAACAGCTCTAGCCTGTTATTTCCGCCTGTGTTGCGAATCTTTACGGTCATCAATTCCAATTTCACTTAAAAGGGAATCTTAACTTTGAACTTCTGGGATGGAATATTTTTAGGGTAGTCAGGAATTTTCCCCAAGAAACTTTAGAGGGTGATCCCAAATACGGTTCGTTCACGTTTTACGAGGAACGATGAATATTACATGCTTGCTTTTGTGACAACCCTACAATTCACATTACATGTGAAGCTTCACTATCCCTATCGCTAGTGTTAAAATCTATGTGTGTTCACTCGCAGGTTGAGACAAACTTGAAATACTGCCAGATTTATAACCCGATTGTTTGATGATTGGTCAAGTTGCGGTGTTCATAACTTTTATTTGTGCACTGGAAATTGAAACAGGTGGTTGGTTGTTTGGTTGGTTAGTTAGTTAGTTAGTTGGTTAGTTAGTTAGTTAGTTATAGTTACATATCGTACACATCATGCTGATAGGCTTGGCCATTTCTTACCTCACAGCATCAACTTAGAATATCGATAACCACAAAATCATCACACTCGTGAGGGGATTTGAGTTACATCGCCCTCTTGCGGCGATGGCAAGAGTTCAAAGCGTCACTCCACTCAAGACTAATAACCATGCTGTAAGTATGACACACCGGTTTCCTCCTACACTAATGTTAACACTGAACACTCGTACTCATCACAGGGCTATGCCTGTTTGACGGTATGTGAATAAATACATAAATAAATAAATAGACAAACAAACCAATCAATCAGCAACAAACAAACAAACAGCCTGACAGCCAGCCAGCCAGAGACAGACAGCTACAGACAGACAGATAGATAGATAGACAGACAGACAGACAGACAGACAGACAGATAGACAGACAGACAGACAGACAGACATACATACATACATACATACTTACATACATACATACATACAGACAGACAGACAGACAGACAGACAGACAGACAGACAGACAAATAAGTGGTGACATTATAAAATTACCTGCATCATAATCCATATTTTGATATTGACTTTTGATATTGACTTTTCAATATATTGATATTGATATATTGATATTGACTTTTCTGATAACTAACTAGACCTAAGTAATCCATTCAATTTTCAGCTTAATTTGGGAGAGATGCACAAAAGCAAGATTTGAAGGGTAACATCTAATAGGGCTTCTTTAGGAGTTTCGGTAAACGTGCATTTGTTTACTTCTTTTTTTTCCCATGATTTTTCGGGAATTGCAAAACTCAAACCCAGTTCAATTTTCACTGGTTGAAAGAGGAATATCAAATAATCTCAAAAAATGTCAAAATACTGATTTTTTTATGCATCTCCCCCTTCAAACGGGCTTAGACTCTCTTGCAGTCCTCGGAGCTTCGCATATCGCTAAAACGTGGGTTGTTTTGTACGTACCGACATCTACTGCATAATTTTACTCGAATGTCCTGGTACTGTGCGCCCTCATCGGTCACATGTGGCTAACCATTCGTTCACGTGTTACTGCGACGCTCCATGTTATCGCGAAGCCCCGAGTGAAATTATTAACGCAGGGGAATGATTAACACGGAGAGGTGAAATGCCAACATGTTCTGTTATTTTAAGACTATTGGTAATACACGTTTGAAAGTTGATTTCTTTGCAAATTTCTGGACACGTCCCTTTGGAGTTTCACCCCTTTCCGTGTATTACCATTAGTCGTATCAGTAGATGTTTACACTCACGGTATAATGCGTTAATTTGGGCAAATAGTGAGTTTGTTCTAGCAAGCTACTAATTAATGCAAAGCTGATAAACTCAGATAAGACATTGATATCAGGTAGGAACAGTAAGAGGAAACAGTATTTAAAACTTTATTTGAAATGTACAGAAAATAATATTAGAAATCCGGAAAATCGCGAGTACAAAATTGATCATTGGTCCTTTACCCTGTGGTTGACCTTGCAGTACAGTATTCATTACGCGTCTACTGTAACTTGTAAGGCCAAAAAAAAATAGTTTTTTTCTTCCCGGACGGTCCTCGCGCGCGTCATTCCAAACCATGCCCATCGTACGTTTTTATTCTGTTTCCCCCTCCCCCATCTATCACAGGCAACTGACAACGTACGAAGTATTTCAACTGTAAAAAAAATTCAGTGATTATATTAGTATATTTAAAGGGTAATTAAAGTACTGGTAATTTGATGGTACCTCTACACATTTCGTCTGAATACGTTGGAACATAGCGTATCATGGAGACGCGTACATACATGATATAAGGATGAACGCGTACTCTGTAATACATGTGTTGTAGAAGCTCGTGAGACAGAACGTCTAGCGGACACACAGACAGTTTATAGTATATGCAACGCTATGTGAAGCGACCGAAATTTTCACGATAAGGACAACGGTTTTTAGAAATTATTTCTTAAACTTCCCCTTTGCTGAGTTCATATAACACAACTGTGGCAAATATTTCTATGAATCGTACAATACTTCATGACTACTTTTGCGACGTATGTGTAGAAATAGACAAGGTAGGAAAGTTTGACTAACAATATCCTTCAAACATTTAAGAGAAAACCCGACAACGCACCGCTACAATTTTATATACATAGATTAGTCTTTGTTTAATCATGCATGTTACTCATGAACAAACTGAAGCGAGGATTTCTTCTTTTTTTTAATAGTGTTTTTCGATTACGTCCTCTCATTGTCTCAAGCTTTCCCACCTTATCTATATCACCATTCATGTGTACTCGTGTGATATATGCGCTTACTTTCGAGGAGAAGCGAACTACAGAACGCGTACGCGTTCTCTGAGATAAACATACACACGTTAGAATGTAACTAACATGTAAAGAAGACGAAATGCATAGAGGTACATCTAAACAAGAATTCTTTAATTACCGTAAATATATAGTATTACAATCACTGAAATTTTTTACAGTTGAAATACTTCGTACGTTGTCAGGTGCCTGTGGTAGATCAGTGAGGGGTGTTTTATTTTTGTATTGCTATGCTTTTGTCCATTCCGAATTGCAGTGTCCGTTGGCAGCAAAATCTTGCGTCCATTTGGACTTGTCGATGTTGAAAGTTCCACCAAGGTATGCAGATTGTACAAGGACTTATGTAAAGGTATTCTAAGTTCTGGGGATCGATTTATTCTACCCGAACAGTACGAACTATGACGTATTGAGGCTTTGGTGTCACGTGTATATGACGGAAATTTCCAGAGTGTCCCCCTACAAGCAAAACTGGAAGACATAGTGGAATTTGACACGTACTTAAAGTTCATTTTGATCGAAGACTGTGACAAAGTGTCACAGCAACCTGTTAAGGATACCTTCCATGTTCTGATGACTCAAAGACATTCAAAAGTGTGTCCTAAATTTCATAATGTGGATCGCACAAACAGATGTTTTGAACTCCACAATGCCATTATCAGGTGGTTGCAAGATCGCAACTTGGGATGGCAAAACCAGTAATAATCCCTGGGAGAACAGTTTGCCAGCGTTCTTGGAAATGTTTATGGTTGATCGATCCACCAGTTGTGTGTTTCCATACCCCCCCCCCCATTAACAAAAAAAACAAACAAAAAAAAACACGCATCACCGCATCATTTTTGAAATTACCTTAGGACGGGAAACAAAACCTTTTTTTTTAATGGCCTAAGTGTTGTTACTAATGTTAGCAATAGGCAATAGCCAGACGTTGTTGCATAGTGTCGACACCGACAAATTTACATTCAAACATTTCAATGCTGAAACTATTTAAATGATCAGCTATCATTGCTCCTTTTGAGTCATTTTGTACAATTTTTGTAACATCCATGCCTAACACCTGAGTTTATGACACAATTGAAGCTTGTAAGTTGTAACAAACATCGTGAGCCTATGCTACGTGAAGCTGTGATAATTTCATTAATTGCACAAGCGCAATGAACAGATGAACAAAGAACGTCTTCCAAGGTCATGCATGTCATGGGTCATGAAACTCATTACCATGTCCCTCAAACCTCAACGACTTCAGCCATGAAAGACACATGCTGCTCCGACGTAACAAAAGTGTGTGTGTGTGTGGGGGGGGGGGGGGGGGTTAGATGCCATGAGGAACGTATCATGTGATGTTCGTTCGAACCTTACTATCTTGCTGTGTTCAACTCAGGGGTCGGTCGGAAATAAAAAAAGATTTTTTTTTTTGATGTCGGAGCTGCAAATTAGGGTCGGTCGGGAGATGAAAAACAGAAAAATAAACAGGGCCGCCCTTACCGTAGTCGGTCATTACCCCGATGATACAACTGATGTAGAGCTAAAAATATTCTGAGCTATTATATTGCAGCAAAATGTACCGCGGCGACCAGACAGCATTAATTTCAAGACCTGTCCCTCAACGACTTCAGCCATGACAGACACGTGCTGCTCCGACGAAACAAAGCTTTGTTTCGTCGGGTTGGGGTGGAGGGTGGGGGTAGACGCCATGAGGAACGTTTGATGTTCGTTGAACCTTACAATCTTGCTGTGTTGAACTCAGGGGTCGGTCGGAAATAAAAAAAATAAATAAAAAAATTCTGATGTCGGAGCTGCAAATTAGGGTCGGTCGGGAGATGAGAAACAGAAAAATAAATAGGGCCGCCCCAAGCCCCGACGTCATGTCATACGTCACAGTCACTGTCAACGTTAACCGACAAGTCAGTCACGGTTTTAATGGCGGCCTCTTTTTCGCAGAAGTCAGGCTTGTTTCCAGCGGTGTAGCATGACAACGGAGATATATTCTTAGTTCATTTGGAATATTTATATTGACAGTGGTGCAATGTAAGAAACGCTAAAATTTCCAGGAACCAAGCTGAACGTACAGAAGAAGGTTCGGCAGTTTAAAATTGTGACTCACGTTTGACACGCAGGTACGTTGTGTCTCAGACAAATAGAAAATCAATTTGTGTATGGACATACTAAATTTAACTTTGGGGTATCTCTAGGATATCCTACAACTTTACTCGGCCGCTAAAAGGGCAGTTTTGTATGTACCAGTACAGTGTTGAAGCCAGAGGGTTTTTTGGGGTCATTTGACACACATTTTTTGGACCCGACCCACAATTTTGGAAGTGATGGATCATAGATGAGTCGAAGACCCACACTAACATTGTATGCAAATATGTTTAGCAATAGTGCGCAACATGACCTTGTCTACAGCAACAGCCAAATGATCGCGTATATTGCATGGTTAAACCATGGCGTCTACCCCCCCCCCCACACCCCTTAAAGCTTTGTTACGTCGGAGCAGCACGTGTCTTTCATGGCTAAAGTCGTTAAAGCCCCGGCTTTCAATCCAATACAACATATGTATAAGAATAATAATAATAATAATAATAATAATAATAATATGATGATGATGATGATGATGATGATGATGATTAGTGGTTACTCTGCCCCACAAACATCGCCTTATCTAATATCAGTAAATCGAATGCCTGACGTATATATATCAATTTCAAATTTTAATGTCAAAAGACAAGGTGAAGCAGTATCGTTATTTTTAAATTTTCCACTGCACAAGATCGGGAGTGTTCGTGGCCATAGCTAGGTTACCGGTTGTAGAGGCAACTAGATTAGCGGCAGTGGCCTGAAAGGGACGATGTGGACGGCATGCAACTGAGCTGGCATGCAACGTCTATTTTTAGTTACACTTTCAATGGAATGGTTTGGACTCTCACCATGGAAGTATAAGTGCGTTATACTTCCATGCTTTCACCAACACCATGAAAATGTAACTCAAATGGGTTATATTCCGAACTCCGTATCTAGACTACGGTCCGAGGAGGAAAATGACGTTCTATCGAATCATTGCAATGTTATACTATTGACTATTGTCTTGTTTAGCAGCTGTTACATCGGTAGCGAGAGTGCTCCGATTGTTCTCGATACAGCTGCGGCAAGTCCATAGCCTATGAAGCCGCTCCGATCGTTCTCGATACAGCTAACGTCTGCAACACCATTGTCCTAGTAGTATCCCCATTGATACAATGATAGCGCTAATAAGTAATATAATCCCGTATATAAACGGCGAAGGCCCTTTTATTTGTGGTAATTTTGCTAAACAATAGGGAAGTGGTAACAACTTAGCGATAGCTCCTGCTAAACTGCAGTTATGCACGTGTTCCGACCATTGACATATCTACCTACCGTAATGTGACCAAGTCATTATGAATACTATTACTAGTATATGACGTATGTAATTACTGCATGCGCCTTCAATAAGAATGGAAATCTGAGGTACATTTCTCGAAATTACTTTCGGTCAGACGTCAGAAAAGTTACGCCGAACAACGCCTCGACCGACTCTCTCTGATCTTCGGTGACGATAATTGACATCTTTAAAACTCATCATGACTGCAAGTTCAGACTGACCTACTGTTCTAAACTCTGACTGCACAGTTTATAACATGTTAGTACTTTGTACCACAGACAACTTGTCTGTGGTTTTACCATCATTTCACATCCATTTATATACACAACGACCCTTGCACCCTTGGTGTACGCGGTCAATTGCTATGAAGTGCTGATAGATAGAACTTCTGTCAGTGTCACGTCTGTAGCCTCTGTTCGTACGATCGTGGCGTTGACTATCATAAAATTTCAATGATATTTTCAATGGCCAATAAAGTAGGAAGTGTGCCATATGTCGAAAGAAGAACAATTGCCCTATGATTATCCATTTATGAGCATTGTTCTAATTTACAACACAGTATTTGTAAAATACAAACTACCTGGAAGTATATATAAACTACGAGTTTATATTGTCTCGATTTTGTATCATACAGTAATTGTTAGTATCGCATTTCTTTTGAAAATGGTTTCAAATTCAATTTTGAATACAACGAGATTCGCATTGTTTGAATATGTAACAATAAAATGTTCACAGTGTAGCAAAAACTTCAACTAAGTAAAGGAGTCTGAAGTTCGGTATGGTATTGGGTATTTTTACTCGTGATTGCCTGTACTGATCTTTCTTCAACTGTAAAATTTAACAAATCAGATGACCATGAAATGCTAATAAATTGTTGTTTGACGTACTTCAATTTATTGGGGTCACCCTATTTTTTTTCTGTATGATTATCCGGCCGACCCAAAGTTTCACCCCCCCCCCCCACATCAACAACAAAAATCACATAAAAAGAAAACATCAAGGAAAAGACACAACAAACTGTCATATCATATAGCATCGTGATAAAGATTACGTAAATTGACTCCTCAATCGGAATCTGAAATAATGGGGTGCAATAGCTTTAGGTATATATAGACTCAGTACTCTGAGGAGGCACTAGTTGAAGACGTGTCGGATCGGAGCACGATCTCCGTGCCGTAGTAAATATGGAGGCACTTTTCTATTTTTGTTTCAGGTAGAACGTCTACCATTTGCACATTTGAATATTATCTACGCCTCACTATCACACATTTTATACATGAATTTTGTTGCTATATAATATGCTAGCTGCAGTCGAGGGAAGGTAAAAGGGGTGTCCAAAACATCTATTGCTTGAGCGGAGTGTCGGTCGGAGTTGGTACAATAAGTCGACTTCCGTAGCACTCTTTCGGCGCTACCATTACCACTGTAACAGCTAGCTGCTAAACAAAAGGCAATAGACTAGTGAGCATGACAATGTATCGGGGCTCGAGGTCGTCAACGACGTCATTTACGAATGTTAAAAAAACGCGCGGTTTCAAGCTTTAACAAAGAAAGATAGGAAAGGAAGAAGTACTTGATTATGACCATCAAAATGCATTTACGAAGACAAGTTTCCGCTGTAGTTTACGTGTTGAATGTTGAGTGACCTTTACATTCAACTGTATGCAAATCATACGATATATAGAGAAACGCCCCATTAAATGACGTCACATCATGAATAAGTAATAGCAAGGGAGATGCGGCAAGGGACAACAGTCGCTCGGGCCTTCGGCCCTCGATATCAGTTTGCGATTAGGGCGGCCCTTTTTATTTTTCTGTTTCTCATCTTCCGACCGACCCTAATTTGCAGCTCCGACATCAGAAAAAAAAAAGTTTTTTTTATTTCCGACCGACCCTTGAGCACAGCAAAATTGTAAGGTTCCCCATGGCGTCTTGGGCCAGTTCTGGCGAGGCCACGACCTTGCGACATTGGCCCCCTAAAATTACAAATGAAGCAATAATTTTCCCACCTTGCGTCGCTTTGGCGCATTCATTTTACGGCAGACATCAAAATTATCTAAGTCCACGGCCGGACCAGGCCAGGCTCGGCTCTGACTCGACGTGAATCCCACAAGAAGTATACTGACTGCGTAAGGGAAAGTTTTGTTGACATCATATAAGATACAGTGACAACGCGCAGTTCTATTGTTAACATAAAAAATGCCACAAAAAGATCAACTTTGATAAACTTAATCTACAAATTAAAACATTAAAGGGATTAGATGAGACGTCGAAATGGACGGCTCTCGTCACATGTTTTGTCTACTGTCACTGTCGTGACCTCTGACCTAATCACTGACGTGTGCGAAACACTGAACTTGCTACCGGAACATCTATCTGCCATGCCACAGCTCAGAAGCCTTCGTGAACCAAATTTATGGGACAGGTTGTGATTTTCATTTGTTGATGGGTTAAATTAAATGAGTACATGTGTATTTTGATTCCGAAAAAGCTGTGTTAGGCGATCGTGTTGCATGATGTTGACAGTGCTTGTGACACATGTGAATGTTTGGGCACTGAATCAATGCGTAATCACTGGCATGGCCACTATAGACGGCCGATGCATGTGCGCCCGGTCAGACATGAAGAACGAACTTGTTGTGCAAATCAGAAAACAATTAATGTAATATTTACAGAGCATCCCAACTTTGACTTTGTTGATAGTTTTAGTTAAAGATTCAAGTTCTGAGTTTCAAGGACACCTAATGTCAGCTTTCCATATCATTGCAAGTTTACGGTACGTAACTATGCTGTCATTTGATATAGCAGGACCAAATCATGATACACAGCCAGTAACGGTTAATTAATAAAAAAATAAATTATTTTAAAGTTTGTTTGACTATTATTTGTAAGTTTTTCGTTCACATTTGGTACTTTTTAAAGTCAGGGATTTTTTTTCTTCAAAATGTCATGAATTTGAAGAGGGAATGATAAACACTGCAGTGTACTAACAATTTTAAAAATGAAACAAGTGGTTACAAGTTTAGGATTTCTCAAAGTTTTTATTCAATCATATGTTCACTGTGACTTATTTTGAAGTTGTTCATTGTCCTTGTCTGAAAAAAGGGAATTATAAATTTTAGCACTGCTATTCATTGATATTCAGATTAAAAATTGTGACTACCTGGCTTAAAATTACATAATCTTAATTGCCTTCTTTTTGTAAGGTGTAATGTGTAGTACACAATTTTCAAAAAATAGCTTACTGGGAACTGTTATTATGAATGGATTTTTTTTATGTTGTTAGGTAATGGTCTATACGTAATGGAATATCTCAGACCACAGTATCTCTATAGTGGTCTGAGAAAATTTATATGAATATTTCATAAACAATAATAATTGACCCCACTCCCTGTCAAATGACACCACTTTTTGGAACCAAGGGGCCTGTGTCCCCACTTGTTGGAAACCTTGGCAGAAAACCGCCGTCTAACCCCCCCCCCCCCCTCTCACCCACCCACCCACCCAACCCCTTTGTTACGTCAGAGCAGCACGTGTCTTTCATCATGGCAGAAGCCGTTGAGGTTTGATGAGGGACAGGGCTCAAAATTAATACTGTCACGCGGTACATTTTGCTGCAATGCAATAATAGCTCAGAATATTTCCATCATTTTCAAAATTATGCTTAAAATTGGTAAAAGTCATACTGCATTCCTAATTTCTTGACCAGTTTTTAGCTTTAAATCAGTTGTATTATCAGGGAAATGACCGACTCCATAGCGTTTCATGACCCATGACATGCATGACCTTTGAAGACATTCCAATGTTTACATTATTACTTTTAATTACTTTTAAACAGTAAATCCCAAAGGGGTTCTGAGTTCTAGAAATGTTTGACATGTTATCTGGTGGATTATTTTGACAAGTTCACACTGAAGAAAAATGTTTCATAGAAGTAATGGTTTATATAAATGAAAATTCATCTAGCACACTGATGACAATCACGTAAGTGTTTCAAAAAGTTACATACTAAAGTTCAAATTGGATAACTTGAAAACATTGTTAGCGATGGCAATGCCTCTTTGATTACCGGGTAATAGGACGAATGTATTAGTACTCCTGATAAAATCACACAATAGTTCATGGCTACAGATATACACCCATCAGGATGATAAGTATTTAATCATCTTCTTACAAAGTTGTTCTACAGACTTGTCAACCTTGCTAAAATGAAGGAAAGAGACTTGTAACAAGGAACTCAATAAAGAGAAGAGAAATGAAGTTGTATAGAGACTAACAGGACAGAAAGGACAGAGAATAGAACTGAAAAAATACATTTTTTTTCTTGCCTCCCTTTTTTTTTATTTCGCCCGCCCGACCCGCCTGACTATTCCATTGGAGATGAGAAACAAAAAAAAAAAACCTCACCCTTAGACTAGTGTTGCGCTAGTCTATCAGCTAGCCCTCGAATGTTCTTCCGATAAAATACGACACACAGCCGAACAACGCTATCGAGGATGGTACATCCGTGTTCGGGCAAGCCCTCACATGCGAACTTCGTTCGCTTATAGTTATAGCATCGAAAGAAAGCCCGAACGTCTAGCAGCAAGACTAGTGTTGCGCCGGATCGGAGTTTAGATAAAACGGAGGGAAAAAAGGCGCGAGCGACTGTCGACAGTCTACTATCGTGTTTATTTTGGAGATAAATGTAAGCATCATTAGGATTAGTTCGTTTGTGTGTACTACATGTTGATTGACAGCTGCGTAGCGTTATCAACGGCAGAGTTGGCGTAGCTTTTCTGACGTCTGACCGAAAGTAATTTCGAGAACTAGAAATGTACCTCAGATTTCCAATCTTATTGAAAACGAATGCGGTAATTACATACGTCATATATTCATAATGACTTGGTCACAGTACGGTAGATGCCAATGGTCGGAACAAGTGCAAAACTGCAGTTTAGCAGGAGTTTTCGCTAGGTTGTTACCACTTCCCTATTGTTTAGCAAAATGACCATAAAGGGCCTTCGCCGTTTATATAGGGGAGGCGGGCCTCAGGTCTCGAAATTAATGCTGTCGCCGCGGTACATTTTGCTGCAATGTAATAGCTCAAAATATTAACTGTTCTACTACGTGACCTCAAAATGGGCCCATACGTGTGAGAGGAGGCCGGTGAGGGCGAAACCTCACGACGTATCTTACAGTCTAGTACACTTTAAGACCAGTGTAACAAAGGAATGCAAAAAAAACTTTGAACAAAACACAGCTCAACTTCGTAAATTAAAACTAATGTTTACATCAAAATCAACAACAAATGTAGAAACTGTAAGTTCCAAACAAATGAAAATGATGCAGTATGAACATAATGGTAGTGTACAATCGGAATACGACTGTCAGGAACTAGACTAGGAAGAGGTATAAAAATGGATTGAATTTGTCAAAACAGGACGATTTTAGACACTGAACTTTTGCATAGTATTCACAGATAATTTTTAAAAAAGCGAATCAATATAATAAGCCTTTTCTGTAACTACAAAATTACTTTGATGTACTTGTAATGTTTTCTTACACATTAGAGTTCAATAGTTTACAAGTGTAAATATACTAGACTAAATTACTCTGACAAGTAGAGCTTTGATTTTGAAGTAAATGTCAAAGTTTTAGTTGCTAATTTCTATAGATTTAGAGGGATTTAATTTTGAGGTAAATTTTGGTTTATAACTTCTGTAGCTTTTTCCCCCCTTACATTGCAAATGCAAGCCGTGTTTATATGATTTCCTCCCGATACAGGACACTAGATACATTGTCATAACTGATCATGAGGTCTTGATAACTCTTATTTGAGGAAATGTCACCAAGGGAGTCGAGACATCTGAGTATTGCATGTCAGGAACTCATAATCAAAACAAACACAGCCTACCAACACACATCACATCCTCCTTATACATGCATTATGTAACGGTCTTTGATAAATTGTGAAACGAGCTATAATCTGTCAATTCTATCTAAAACGTCCCAAACGACCCATAAACGAGCATAAACTAAGCAAAACCAACCAAAACGAGCCAAAACAAGCCAGGAATTGAATCCAATGTCTTCAACGGGCACACACTCACACTCCGCATACAGACACCAGTGCACTGTGTTCAGCCATATTTGAGACATATTTTGGCCGACTGAGGGCGCACTGTATAGAAGTACACACATGCACTTGTACATACAGCCCCCTAGCCATGTTCACTATCAATTACTACCTTGTCCGGTAGATATTATTTATTAATAATAATAATTTGTAATTTCTTACTATGTAATGTAATAAATAAATCTTTACATCAATCAATCAATTAATCAATCAATCAACCTTTATCGCACAACAACATGCCATAGCAAGCATGGTAAAGTGAATACAATACAGTCATTTAGCCAACTGCTAGATGAAAGTGATCAATAATTATTTATTTATCACGCGAACATGACTTTTTTTTTTTGTACACACGCAAATACCCCCCTCAACGTACTTCTGGAGATGAGTTACGCTAGTGTAAGAACAGCTTCTCTGCTGGTGGTACAATGGTGACGAACTACACTGATGGTCTGCTGCATGCCTCTTCTGCAGGTACATCACTTGACCTCGACAGTGTAACGCTAGTGTACATACTCTGATGTAACACTAAAGGAGAGTTAGGCTAACGTAACACTGATTTCTCATCTAGCGGTACTGCGGTGTAGTTCTCCACTGACGTTCAGCTGGATGTCTCTTCTGCAGGTACAGCGTATGCAGACTCGTCAGTGTTACGCAAGTGTACATACTCCAATGTAACACCGGGGTTGAGTTACGCTAACATAACGGTAATATTGTACATCAATGTACTGCTGTAGGTGAAGTACTTCGAAAGTTACACCGGTCCAATGTTAGATGTACTCCAGTGTACAACACTGAGAGTACTTTCGATGTTACATGGGCAAGTTGTCTATATGATGTGACAACAACAACAAATAAAGAAAACTAGGTGAGACTAATTTTATGCATTTCTGTAATGCTGGGGAATCAGAGAATTCATGTTAACCAATCATGTATTGCACTCTAAAACAGAGTTCTGGGTTGGAAGAGGCTTGTTGTATACTGGGGCTGGACATTACTAGATTTCCAGGTTGTAATCAAGTATCATATCTGAAATATTCACCAGTAGAGAAGTATCTAAGAAGTACCTTATTTTATACTTACCAATAAAAAGTATAAAATCACATTATTAACAACAGAATTCACACTTAATACAGAGAGGTAACCATTTCAAGAATCTGCCCAAGCAATTAAGTATTGTTTTGTTTATTACTGTTTATTTTTCTCTCATTGAACAAAAACATTTATAAGTACCAGGTATAACATCCCCATCAACCACTTTTATAAGTTTTAATATAGTACATAAATAATGTGTATGAATCTTGTGGAGTAAAAATCCAAACATACAGTCAGTCATATGCAAAATAGGGTCCCAGGCGCCGGCAGTTGTCTGTTTAAATTAATGTCCTTGTCTTCTTCTGCATTTTGTCATCTTTTCTATTTGAAACAAGATGTAGCTGCTGCCATAGCTGTAGCTTTGAAAGTGTTTCCAGTCACTAACTGCAACAAAAGAGTTTTAATAATATCATATTTTACAGAAAATTCCTTGAATAGACTGTGTTAGTAGAAGGTTTCACATGGAGGCACAGTTTTAAAAATTCTCACCAATACAGTCTCTCATAAAGTTAGTGTTTATTGGGGCAGTTAATTGTAAATGTAATGTCCAAGTATAGTATAGTATAGTATAGTACAGTACAGTATAGTATAGTATAGCGTAGCATAGTATAGTATAGTATAGTATAGTATAGTATAGTATAGTATAGCTAGTATAGTATTGTATAGAATATTATGGTACAGTGCAGTACAGTAGATGTACAACATTTGCTTGTGAAATGTAATGTAAATGTAATGTCCAAGTATAGTATAGTATAGTATAGTACAGTACAGTATAGTATAGTATAGTATAGTGTAGTATAGTATAGTAAAGTACAGTATAGTATAGTATAGCGTAGCATAGTATAGTATAGTATAGTATAGTATAGTATAGCTAGTATAGTATTGTATAGAATATTATGGTACAGTGCAGTACAGTAGAGAAATCTGTGATCGTGGAGATGTAGATGTAAGGACAGTTCGCAAGCATTTAGGTGTAAGGAGACATCATGGTGAATATTTTGGTGTAGGAACACATTGCGGCAAGCATTTAGCTGTAGTGAAAGTGAGCAAACATAACACTGGAGCTACTTGTGTATTGTACTTCTTGTCGCAGTTTTCTTGGGATCAATGCTTTACCATGTGTAGTCAAACATGTATTAATGTACAGCTATAACAATTAATGCTCATCGTGTTGTGATTCACATATTTTTTCAACACTAGTTCTTAATGTTTATATAATAATTTTATAAATTATTCATCTTATGCCATTCACAAGTACATTTTGTACATGTATCAAGTGAAAATTGATATGAAATAGGGGAGCTGAGGAAAAAACAATTGCTACTGTTTAGAATGGGAGAAATAAATCAAACAAGGTAAATATATGACAAGTCTAATTGTAAATTGGTAAAGTAAGAGAATTTCATACTACATCCTGGGAAATAGTTTCTTCATGTGTGAAGAACATCATTATGTGGACAAATTGTAAAGGAAAATACCACCCTAGAAAATTAAGGCATTTTTGTTAACTTTGCTTTCTGGAGAGTCATATCATACTTTCATATCACAAAAACTTCACATTTTTGCAAAGAATCACCAATTCGAATCTTGCTTCACATATTCATTGTTCTGTGATGCCTTAGCAGTGACCCAGTGTTGCCTCATGGGAGTCAACAAACATGCACATACATTTGATGCAAAGTAAATATTCATGACACCTTCCTGCTTAGTACTTTAAGAAAGTCATGAATATTTATTGTTCGTCTCATACATGTTTGTTAACTCTGATGAGGCAATAAACTAATTATGGAACAAGTAAGTTTGGCATTTCTTGGCAATCTTGTGAAACCCAAACCCAAAGTTTTATGAAAATGGCCTTATTTCCTGGAGTGGCTATTCCCTTTTAAAGAATTTCCTGTGATTAAAAAACTGACAAATGATATTGTTGTAAGAATGTGGAGGTGTCATAACAACTATGAAGCATATTACCTGGAATACACATTTAGTTCAGTATCCAAAAAGTTGGCATTTAATCAGGAGTGTTTATCAATCTACAGGAACAAACAAGAAGAAACAACACTGAAATGAGAAACTGGAGTAAACAATGTAGATATACAAACAGTCAGATACACAGACTAAATGTTGAAAAAACCCACAAACTGTTTCTTAGGACAGAAAGATTTGGGAACTGTGTACAACAAAAAGGAGAATATATGGTATCACCATCAAGTGTCCAACACATTAATACATGTTCAACACATAATTTTGGTGGGGAACTACAATAAAATTCAATTTAGATAAAACTCAGATTGATTTACCTGCTTGCTGTCATTAAGAAAAACACTGATATATAGGAAATGATGTCTTGACTTACTGTATGTTAAGTGTGACTGTCTAGAGATACATATTTTAACCCTTAATTAATATGATGCATTGATATTATGCTTCATGTCATCAATATCATAATAATAGAAAAATCTATAACACTTGATACTATCTTGATTGATAATTCATTGTCAGTAAAGTTGGAATGTTCTTTCTTTTAACATATCAAGTATGTCAAATTGATTGGTGCTTTTGGATTTTACGAAGATAAACAAACAGGCCTTAGACTACCTCTTACAGCTTGGCTAGGTGTGAGAGAGTCAAACTGATGAAGACAATCACCTCAAAAGAGTCTGTCACTGTCAAACGTACATATTACAAGCCCCTTGGACTCTACTACCTGTTGCAGTCATGAATAATTTGTGAACTGACTGTGTACATTTGATGAATGTACATGTACACAAGTAGACAGTGATACTTTATTTGTTTGTGACTGTCTGTGCATAGGTTATCATTCCCACATAATTTTTTGCCACAATATATATGTGTATCAAATTTGTGTTGTCACACATACATGTAAAAAAACAGTGGAAAAAATCTAATCAGTCTTCACTAGTCAAGAAGTTTGAAAACTTCAAGTTATTGTTATTGTTACTGATTAAAATGTATGTCATCAATAAGCAATACAATTATGGTACACAGTTTAACCTACAGACTTATCATCTCAATTTCAAGAAGCTCTCCACACTAAAATGTTGAAAGCTTTTTGATATACATGTAGTCAAACACCAAATCAATTCCCAAGTTATGTAGTTTGATGTATCACTATTGATTTATCGCTTAATGTATTTGGGTTCATACACTCCTGAGTTTACATGTATATAGACAAAGAGTGATGAAAGAAAGGCTTGAAATGAAAAAATACTGTTTACAGTACTATTGTTGTGAAAGAATGTGTGAAACATTTCTAGAACGATGGATTGTGATCATCTCAACTTGTCACTGAACACAGTGAAATGTAACTACATGTATGGTACAATGTGCTGTCGTCTGTTTAATGGTTTACCCATGAGAACTTTTTTTTTTATTTTACTACACCTATACAATTAGTCATATTAAATTATTGTGATATCTTCGGAAAATAATTTTGAAAGCAAATTATTTTTTAACGACTTTTACAACTTTGTATGAATCTCAAGTCAAAGGGGCACAGGTAGAGTTTAGACAGTTTTTACTTTGGTTAGTAATAAAAAATACTTTACAAAAAAACGTGGCTAAACTTATCAAGTATAGTGTTTACAACGACTCATGTAGCCGTGACGTGTCACTTTTTGCCAACCATCCAACTCATCATGCATTGTTCATGTAATGACAGGGATTTCCTCAGATTTGTTTTTGATACGTACCAACAATTATGTCATCAAATCTTTTATATATTATATTTAAATACCGTTATATCAGTATCAAGAAGTTAATGAATGTGCTTCAATAGGTTGAATACAACATGTAACACTTCATAGGCAACAATCAGCCTGTGCCCCATTAAGCCTACCTTGGGTACATTTCAGTAAAAAATAATTAGTATATTACATTATCAGATCCGTTTTTTTTGTTGCATACATGTTGATGTATATACATTTATATGTTTACGCATAATCAAATTTGTTACATGTTCAAAACTGTAATGTGAAGAGAAAGAATGAACATGTGAGATTGTGAAATAAAATAGTTCAATGTGAGATAAAAACAACAACAACACATTCTTAAGTTATATGCACAAATTGGTGACTATGGTGATTTATGAGAACACTTGATTTTGTACATGAAATGATGTATATTTATCAGATGTACTGTTATTAAAATATCAAAAAAGTGGTAACTTTTCAAATCAAATTTAGAAATATGAAGTGTCTTTACTAATTGTTAGACAAAGTTTTATGATGTAACATTCAGTGGCTTTTGTAAAATGCTATCTATATAAATTGGATCTACTGATCTAGAATAAATATTGTCACTTTGAGTTTGATTGACATGTGTAATCTAATTGTTTGTGTGTCTTACCTTTGAGCGTTTACACTTGTATATATGCCATGGCCCCTGGTACAAACACATATACTTGAGTTTTGTGTTGCTTTTAGCCAAGATCAAAACTAGGTATACGTGTAAAACAATGTTTGTAGCACATTTTCTGAGACCATGATGTAGAAACGATCGAAAAATATATGGCAGAACAGCTGGTGAACTCTGACCTGTGTATAGCGCAGTCGACTCACATGAAGATCGTACTTCGATCCGGAGATAAGCCACAACCAGAGCGATGTATAATTCTGACCTACCATGGATGTATTAGTGAGACCTCACTAATACATCCATGGACCTACTAAACAAAAAATAATCATCCCTGCCCAACAAAAAATATGAGGTTTTTAACCCCCAAAACCGGCCCCAACCCCAGTATGACCCCTTCGCAAACTGAGGAATTGTGGGTAATTTTCGAGGTCATTGCTCCAGAGTAACACACACGAGCGGTACGGCCAAGGAACACTAGCGGTACACCCACACGCACAGCTTTTGTGCTAAGACTACGTCACAATTTTGACCTACTTCTCCGCGTACCTGACAAGTTTCGCGGGCGTTTCGAACGTGGCGACGGCTGTTTACACGTAAGTAAACAACGTGAAATTTCTCTTTAAAATCATCACTAATATAATAAAAAAAATTGATGCTTTTAGCAAGGTTGACCTTTCACAACATAATACACCTCAGTAATTGTGTTTTCCTTGATAAAATATTTAAAATGCAGCCTTGAATCTGTGGCTGCCTTCACATAACCGATTTTCCACAGAAATCACGATGTATGATGATGACTCGCTGCAATCGTCAAGATACTATAGGGTGATATTATTGTGAACATAGCATACGAGATTATATAAATATATCTGCTTATAAAATTATGTGTCGTGTCATAATGTCGAGCCATACGGTCATTGTCATTGCGCTATTTATGTCAACCAAAACATTAATGATAATGTAATATTTAGGCTAGGCCCCCAAAAAATATATCTGGTTCTGGTCAGCGCGCGAGTGCCCTGAATACCCTCGCGTCGATCCTTTTTTCCCCGATAATTTTTGCTTTCCCGTTTCTTTATATATTCCTGATATCAGGAGCACAGAGCAGAGAGTTACGCTACGTAACTCCAACTCCCAGTTACGGAACGGAGTATACTGCCGATGTAACTCTCTACACTGAGTAACTCGGCAGAGTGTACTTCTGAAAAATGTAGGTATATCGTTGTACCAGAGAAGTGAGTAACAGCGATACGAAGGTACACGGGAGTACATCTAGAGATACGCTTGTCGGGAATTTGCGTGTGTAAATGTTTAGGCCAAAAAAAAAAAGGTTCTGTTTCCCGTCCTCGCGCGCGTCATTCCAAACGATGCGCATCGTACGTTTTTATTCTGTTTCCCCCTCCCCATCTACCACAGGCAACTGACAACGTACGAAGTATTTCAACTGTAAAAAAAATTCAGTGATTATATTAGTATATTTAAAGGGTAATTAAAGTACCGGTAATTTGATGGTACCTCTATACATTTCGTCTGAATACGTTGGAACGCTATTCAGACGATGACTTTAAGGATGAACGCGTACTCTGTATTATACGTCACCTGTCACCAATCTCGCATTCTGATTGGTCGAGAGCCCTGCAGATACACAGGCGTATTTTTCACCAACAGCCGTATTTTTGCTTGTTGTATCACGTGTTCACTGCACGTCCCCTTGTAAACAAATCTAGCAGACAACTCGAAATACAGCTATAACCAGCATTTCCAATGCCACATTTGTTGTCAACCGAACAAAATATCACCGTTGTATAAATTGTAACAAGTCTTTGAACTGTACTTTTCATGTTACAGGGAAAAAGCCAAAAATTCCACACAGAACGGCGAAAGTCCAGTGACGGCGAACTCGCGGTCGTAAACATGAATTCCTAAATTTATGAAGGATATGAAAATTACAACCACAGAGGGTGCAGTTTTTGCTTATCTAGAACAAGAAAGCACATCACGAACATTTTTGTATATTTAATGGAATACAGTACGCAAAACAAAGACGCACTCATTTTTCAGCTGATGGTTATAAGTTTGAAAATATCGCTGAGTGATATGCAAATAGTAAACATTACGTCATACTACTGAGCAAACGCGCACTCTGATTGGATGATAAAGTTAAGGCTGACGTGTAAACAACCGCATTGCAGTTATCGGAGTGGTGCATGATACTACGCTCAACAGTATAACGCGGAAGTGATTTTATTTTAAAATGAAACAGCATTTTTAGACATTCAAAAATTAATTCATCGTCGCAGGTGACGTATAAGTATGTTATTTGCCAAATACTGTTCCACATCTTGCTGCTCGAGTTAATTTTTCCGGTATAACGGCTCGCCTCCGGCTCTCCGTTATAACCGGAAAAATTACCTCTCGCAGCAAGATATGTCCAACGGTATTTGGCAAATAACATATACATACATGTGTTGTAGAAGCTCGTGAGACAGAACGTCTAGTGGACACACAGACAGTTTATAGTATACGCAACGCTATGCGAAGCGACCGAAATTTTCACGATAAGGACAACGGTTTTTAGAAATTATTTCTTAAATGTCCCCTTTTCTGAGTTCATAAGCCTTATAACACAACTGCGGCAAATATTTATATGAAATTATCGTACAAATTCTTCATGACTACTTTTGCGACGTATGTGTAGAAATAGACAAGGTAGGAAAGCTTGAAATGCGGAAGTGACTAACAATATCCTTCAAACATTTAAGACAAAACCCGACAACGCTACGCTACAATTTTATATGCATATATAAGTCTTTGTTTAATCATGCATGTTACTCATGAACAAACTGAAGCGAGGATTTCTTCTTTTTTTGATAGTGTTTTTCGATTACGTCCTCCCAAGCTTTCCCACCTTATATCATCATTCATGTGTACTAGTGTGATATCACGGCGCGAACTACAGAGAACGCGTACGCGTTCGCTGAGATAAACATGAACACGTTCGAATGTAACTAACATGTAAAGAAGACGAAATGCATAGAGGTACATCTAAACAAGAATTCTTTAATTACCGTAAATATATAGTATTACAATCACTGATTTTTTTTACAGTTGAAATACTTCGTACGTTGTCAGTTGCCTGTGGTAGATCAGTGAGGGGGATGTTTTATTTTTGTATTGCTATGCTTTTGTCCATTCAAGTATCCGTTGGCAGCAAAATCTTGCGTCCATTTGGACTTGTCGATGTTGAAAGTTCCACCAAGGTATGCAGATTGTACAAGGACTTATGTAAAGGTATTCTAAGTTCTGGGGATCGATTTATTCTACCCGAACAGTACGAACTATGCCGTATTGAGGCTTTGGTGTCACGTGTATATGAAGGAAATTTCCAGAGTGTTCCCCAACAAGCAAAACTGGAAGACATAGTGGAATTTGGCAAGTACTTTAAGTTCGTTTTGATCGAAGACTGTGACAAAGTGTCACAGCAACCTGTTAAAGATACCTTCCATGTTCTGATGACTCAAAGACATTCAAAAGTGTGTCCTAAATTTCATAATTTGGATCGCCCAAACAGATGTTTTGAACTCCACTAAATGCCATTATCAGGTGGTTGCAAGATCGTAACTTGGGATGGCAAAAGCAGTAATAATCATTGGGAGAACAGTTTGCCAGCGTTCTTGGGGATTGTTTATGGTTGATCGATCCACCAGTTGTGTGTTTCCATACCCCCCCCCCTCCCCCATAAAAAACAAAACAAAAAAAAACCGCATCACCGCCTCATTTTTGAAATTACCTTAGGACGGGAAACAAAACCTTTTTTTGGCCTTATATATTATAAATATTGTTAGCTATATTTAGCCAACTGACGCGGAGGGCGCTGTCTGGCCTAGCGTAGACGGTCTGAAACCAAGGCCATAAAAACATGTTGATGAACGAACTTGGCCTTGTTTTTGAGTAGCCGTGTCATAGTTTTGATGGAAATTGTAGGCATTTTTCCAAAACTGAAAGAGTCATTGTTGATGCCTTAGTATCCCTTTAGGGAATGGCTAATAACACCCCCTGGTCACACTTTATATAGTCATGTATTTCACCAGGTATATACCATCAAAGTTCTTAACATACGGTATTGAACTAATAAACTATAGTAATATGACTTTTGCTGTAGTTAAAATGCATGTTGATCATATTTAGAAAGTTAGTATAAAGAGAGTCGTAATTTTTATAAACCTGAAGTATCACCAGCTTTGCCATTTTTTTTCATCAAATAATCAAAGTTATATTCGATAATAATTTGTCAATTAAAAAGACATTGTATATGTTGTTTAGTAGCCAATGTTATCCATAAGTGATGTAGTGTAACAGCTTGGTTTTCAATCTGTTACCATGATCAAATTGCACTAGTAGTAACTGTAGTATCATTTTTCGATCAGAAAACCACAAATTGTGGTTGTATTAAAATACCAATAATTAGACACTGTACATGATAATTTGTAGTTGGTATTATCCATAAGTAGTACATAACCGGGTTGAAATCATCATCGCCATCAACCTGATATACAATTGAATTTTGTTTATCTATATACAGCTACAACCAAATGTGTTCCAATCGTATTCCATGTAAATGATCGAATAGAAGTATATCTTACCATCATCACAGTGACACATGTTCAACTCAAACAGCGATACACTAATCTCTTTCATTTTTTTTTTCAGATCCAAGGATTTACTGACTCACTCGAGATCTACAACATCCACCAAACATCACCATCAAAAGACTGTTATCATGACAAAAACACGAAAACGAGCTTGCCTCCAAAAATTTATCATCCTAATTTCCCTAGCTGCGGGTTATTTCCTTTTAGCGTATTTTATCGATCTTCCCACAATTCCATATTTTGCATGTACTCGTCGATGTGAAGCAGATGTGGAAAATATGAGCGATTCTACCGTACTTTTGTATCCGTCACGTGACAAAGCTGACGTCATCAGACTGTCATTGGCCGACTATGAAGAACTCAGACGTGACCAGTACCCTACTGAAGAAAAGTCCGCTGGAAAAATTACCTTGCATGACCGTCTTAGCTTCCTACCCAAAGAGACACCATGGATGAAAAAGGCCCTTATTGATTATAATTCACTATTCAATCCACTTGAGGAAAACCCGCCAAAATTTGAGAAACGTCTTAGAGGAAAAGTAAAGGCATCTTTAAATGAAGTAGCGTGTAGACTGAAACAATCTGCACCAATTCAATTTGTACAACCAGACGAATCTCCGTTCCATGAACTTGGATTTGGAAAGTACATTCCAAAGGAATCATATATTTCAAAAAGAACAGCCACGCTATATAAAACATGTGCTCTAGTAACGAGTTCAGGGGCTTTACGTGATTCGGGTTTTGGACGAGAGATAGGTAGGTATTGTTTGATATGTCTGTCTGTCTGTTGGTTGGTCGGTCGGTCCGTCCATCCATCCATCCATCTATCCACCCATCCATCCACCATTTAGCCATCCACCCATCTGTCCGTCAATCCGCTCATCAATCCATCCATCTAGCCATCTATCTCCATATGATATATATATATATATATATATATATATATATATATATATATATATATATGTTGAGGGTAGAAGAAAATCAAGTCGGGTTTTTCGTCTCTACAAGCCTCGTGATGTTGATCACTCCTGACGAGTGATTTACTCACGAAACAGGCTTGTAGAGACGAAAAACCCGACTTGATTTTCTTCTACCCTCAACATATACTCCGCTCTGCGTGCAGACGTATCGAGCACTGTACTACGGACAAATCTTACCACTGACTTCCTATATATATATATATATATATATATATATATATATATATATATATATATATATATATATATATAGTTTTGGTAGTACTGGAACTCTTTCTTGGGTGAAACTCCGAGTTACACGCAAGAAAGAGTTCCAGTACTACCAAAACTATTACGCTCTGCCACTGCGGTATAGAGCACTGTCTTAGCAGATTGATACTCACCGAGTTATATATATATATATATATATATAACTCGGTGAGTATCAATCTGCTATAAGACAGTGCTCTATACCGCAGTGGCAGAGCGCAATAGTTTTGATAGTTCTGGAACTCTTTCTTGGTTGTAACTCGGAGTTTCACGCATTGTGCGATCATCAGACAACTGTTTTCTACTCTCTGGGTGTGCTGTTTATATAGAGTGCAGACAATAGAAATATCATCACTATTGTCTGTATAGGTGGGTTGGTGTTGTGTGTGTGGAGGTGTTGGTTGTTATTGTGTGAGTTACATTGGGTGCGGACAAGTAGGTGTTGGCGGGTTGTTACATGTCGGGCTTTGATGTTCCGTTAGTTAACGGATTTAGTTTAGGTGATGGGTGCTCTATTGAAGTTGGACAAATAAAACTTATTCTCGTTTCGGCATTTGGATATCAACTCACTTCTTTGTTTAGTGTGGAGTTTTTGTCTGCTTTAATAATGGTTAGTTTTTCGGTTAAACACAGGTTGCATCGTTTTGTTTTATTGGTGTATGCTTGGGCTGTCTTGCTGATGGACCAGGATACGGAAAAAGGCTCGTTGTTTCTTTCCAGTTTCCGAATGTGTTTTGATAGTTCTGTGCCGTTTTCGCGTTTTTCATGTTTGAATGACTGTTTGTAGTTGGCGTATCTCTGTTTGAAGTTGTTCTCTGTTAGCCCGATATATACTTTTGTTTGTTTTTTTCCGTGGACGGTGGCTTGGTATACGATGTTTTCTTTTTGACATTCGCCGTTCAAAGGGCAGATGTCTTTCTATATATATATATATATATATATATATATATATATATATATATATATATATATATATATATATATATATATATATATATATATATTGTTCAGATGTGGGGGCACGATACTTTAGGCTGTAATAATACTAGTTGAAAGAGCTAAAGTGATGACGTAATACACAAGTATCCTTTGCATAAATCACCATGACAACTAGCATTTCTACTGTTTCTTTGATAGATTCTCATGACGCAGTCCTTCGTTTCAATGTAGCACCAATTAAAGGTTTCGAGAAGGATGTTGGTAATAAGACAACCATACGTATAGCTAACAGCCAAGTGATAAGATCTTACAGATTTAAGATGCTGGAGGAATTAAAAGGTTCTGAGATGATTTTGACGTGGAGAGAGGGACCTTATAACGGAAACATGCATAAGGTATTATGAAAACATTTAGTGTTTTTTATTATCTACTCATTAATTAACATACAAATGTACAAAATTGCTTTTTGAACCAATGTAAAACTTAAAAAAAAAAACATTCGTAATTAAGCTGCTGCAACCGGGACATTTTTTCATCAAGTAACTAAATATATATTCTCAGAAAATTGGTCACATGCTTATGAAATGACATCGTATCTGCTGATTAGTGGTCAACACTATTTGTTGGTGGAGGAGTGATAAATTTAAATTGAGATCAAAAGCTTGGTTTTGAATATGTCGATATATTAACAATGCACTAGCTTGCAACTGTTGTGTCATTTTTATCGAGGTTGTGGCCCTAAAGAACTCAGTGTGATTATGCGATGTATTGTGTCAGACTGCACTGACAGCTTGGAATTGATAAGTTGATTTGACAAAAGGAAAAAAAAGTGAATAAATGAACAAATCAAATTTATTTTTTAAAAGTGTTGTTCCAAATGAGCTATAAAGTCGGCTCTTTTACTTTTTTTTAGTCAGGCAGACATCTATGTCTCAGGACCATATGGGGATATCAACACCTTTTTCCGACGCATTTGTCAACGAAATAGATCGCAATAAAACACATATTAGACGTATAGATGAAGCGACTTTCTTTGTAATACATCTTGAGTTTTCAGATGTTATTACCACTATTTTTTCATGAGGCCATGGAAATGACAGGTAACATAAGGAGCCCTGTGATTAAGTGTCAAAAAACAAGTTGTAGGTCACAGGTATTGTATTGGCTAATTGGAGAACTAAATTGGGCAATAATATAAATTATACCTCCTTAAGCATAATTCATGTAAAATTAAGAATAAAAGAACGATGATCTCCATCGTTTTGACATATTTTGAGCATCAAAGATCCATTGAGATATAGTCACTTGAATTGCCACTTGGTGTAAAATACATCGTTTTGTTCAAATTAACTCTTTCAACCTGGTTAGTTTATGGTATTATGAATAAAAAAAATAAATACATGTCCACTACAAGTCTCTTTTCAATATTTCTATCCCCACTGACTTTTAACTCTTTTACCTGTTATTTCTTGTCATTGATATGCCCTGTGTTTGTCTATCTTGCATTTGGATATGCTGTTTTTATATATAACCCATAATACCAAAGTAACGCGTTTTCTGTCTGTACCACAATTGTTTATAGCATTCATATCAAATGTAAAAGTATAGTGTTTCATTTGCAAATTGACCACATTAGAAAGGGCACATGTTAGGCTTGTAAATCAACCAATTGAAACAGTAAACTACTACATGTATATGAATGTTATGAAGGAGTGTAACATATAGAGAAAGTGCTTTACTTCAGTGTTATTCGTTGTATATTATATGAAAGGGTAACGTTTTAAATGTTCTTGTTCTTTTTACATCTTCCCTTTGCTATCTTTACCCTAGTGGTACAAAGATGGTCAAAACTTCTTTTGCAGTTATGCTAGATGGCACTACAAGCATCCTGAGTCACCGTTATATTTCATACGTTTGGAAACCCTTTGGAAACTGTGGGATGTTATCCAAGAATTTAATGTAGAAGAACTGGATAACTTTCCATCAACATCTGGATTTTTAGGTGAGAGACAAGGTTTAAAAAAGGAGACATTATGTCAACAGTGACATTAATGTTGTCAATTCTGATTTGATTTGATGTATGTATGTATGTATGTATGTATGTATGTATGTATGTATGTATGTATGTATGTATGTATGTATGTATGTATGTATGTATGTATGTATGTATGTATGTATGTATGTATGTATGTATGTATGTATGTGTGTATGTATGTGTGTGTATGTATGTATGCAGGTAGGTATGTGTATATGTATGTATGTATGTATGTATGTATGTATGTATGTATGTATGTATGTATGTATGCATGCATGTATATATGTATGTATGTATGTATGTATGTGACACGTTTGTGTGTATGTATGTATGTATGTATGTATGTGATACGTGTGTGTGTATGTATGTATGTATGAATGTATGTATGTATGTATGTATGCATATATGTATGTATGTGATACGTGTGTGTGTATGTATGTATGTACATGTATGTATGTATGTATGTATGTATGTATGTATGTATGTATGTATGTATGTATGTATGTATGTATGTGATACTAGACTGTCGACAGTCGCTCGCGCCTTTTTTGCCCAAAGTTTTATCTAAACTCCGATCCCGCGCAACACTAGTCTAATCGCAATAGACTGTCGACAGTCGCTCGCGCCTTTTTCCCTACGTTTTATCTAAACTCCGGTCCGGCGCAACACTAGTAATAGTATAATCGCAAACTGATATCGAGGGCCGTATTGCGAAGGCCCAGCTCGGGCCTTCGGCCCTCAATTTGCGATTAGACTAGTGTTGCGCGGGATCGGAGTTCAGATAAAACTTTGGGCAAAAAAGGCGCGAGCGACGCCTTCGCAATACGGCCCTCGATATCAGTTTGCGATTATACTATTACTAGTGTTGCGCCGGACCGGAGTTTAGATAAAACGTAGGGAAAAAGGCGCGAGCGACTGTCGACAGTCTAGTGATACGTGTGTGTGTATGTATGTATGTATGTATGTATGTATGTATGTATGTATGTATGTATGTATGTATGTATGTATGTATGTATGCATGTATGTATGTGATACGTGTGTGTATGTATGTATGTATGTATGTATGTATGAATGTATGTATGTATGTATATTTATATGTATGTATGTGATACGTGTGTGTGTATGTATGTATGTATGTATGTATGTATGTATGTATGTATGTATGTATGTATATTTGTATGTATGTATGTATGTATGTATGTATGTATGTATGTATGTATGTATGTGTGTGTGCATGTGTGCGTGCGCGTGTATGTATGTATATATGTATGTATGTATGTATGTATGTATGTATGTATGTATGTATGTTTGTGTGTGCGTATGTATGTATGTATGTATGTATGTATGTGTGTGTGTGTGCGTATGTATGTATGTATGTATGTATGTATACATATGAGTGTGTGTGTGTGTGTGTGTGTATTTCCATGTTTGATCCATTTACAGGGTAATACAATGAGTATTAATGTTGCAATGTAATGATTTTCAAGTCTACATCTGTATTGTTGGTATTTTTTAACAGAATGTATTGCTAAATAAGCTTTTACAAGTTTACAGGTATTCATCATGTTCTTGCTATGACAGTGTTTGTATAATATGACACCTTAAAGAGGCACATTGTATTTAAAACAAAAAAGTATAAATTAAATAATGCATTTTAAAACCGTCTTTCCACCACCAGGTATTCATCTATTACTGCATATCTGTGACGAGGTCGATGTATATGGTTATATCCCATCAAGTGACAAAGAAAGATACTGCTATTATTACGAAGACTGTTGTTTTTTCTGTGGATGGAATTTATTTAACACTCATCCATTCAAAGCTGAAAGAAATTTAGTTCTAAAAATGAACACACGCAATATAGAAGGCTCTCGTGACAAGACAAAAGTAACATTGCAAGGATATTCTAGATTTAAATGCGAGGACAATTAAATGAGTATATGTATCCAAACTTATTGTAATTAGACACAGGAGATATATTATCACGTCATCAGTTTATTATAGCTCAGTATGCAAATGAGGAAAATGATATTGGAAAAAAGCATTTCAAAAGTTTAGAGTTGGCCAGTAACTGTTAATGTTTTCTATATTACAATCATTGTTATTGCACAAATTGTTTGCTCTCAGTGCCTGTGATCCTATTTTGCATATGACTGACTGTATGTTTTGAGGTGGAGAACTTATGATGACTCACTGGCAAGTAATCACCAAAATATAAATATTCCCTATCTGGGTTGATCACATGCAAATGCCGCATATTTGAATAATCGTGAGTGACACACAATCTACACAGCTATTTGCAGGGGAATTTGTAGTCTATCTGCTAGACCTCGGATGTTCTTCCGATAGAATACGACACACGATCGAACATCGCCCTCACTGCGAATTTCGTTCACTTATAGTATCAAAAGAAAGCCCGAACGTCTAGCAGCAAGACTATGTAATTTGTCTCATTTTGAAAGGTTTTTTTCATTCTATGAAACAAACAGATTGATTTTCAACTAATTTGTGTATCAAATTACCATCCTACGACATTCACAAACAATTTGTACATGATACATGACCTGTGTGTTTCTCAGCACAGAAAAAATGCTGAAAACAAGACCCAGAAGCTAGTGCTCTGTACATCAGTTTGAATTTCCCGCATTTGCATAGATTAGCCATAATTCTCTTTATATAGGGCAGTTCTGTGTTTTTAATAATATCTGAACACCGTTATAGATCATAATCTTCTTTAATAGGCAACACCATTCCAGAAAGTAAAAGTTTGTTTTTATTTCATAAACGTTGGTCTGGAGATTTCTTATCATATTATAGAGTATACTCGGTTGCCAAGCAACACCAAATTGAAACTTCTTTTTCACATCTATTGTTCTTTGAGTGGATTAGATGAAATCTGAATATGCATGACTACTTAGTTTGTAAGTGTTTGCTTTATTCAGATAAAGTCATGAATATGCATTGTCCATCTAATACATATTCTTCGTCGTTAATAAAAATGACTCCCACTGACATTTATCTATAAAAACAGGCGTTTTATTGCTCTTTTTGATCCGTAAGTGATATCATAAATAAAATATTTTAGTATAGTATTATGTTCGATATTTCGATAACTAACGATTACATAATCAGTTTATTAATATTCTGTCATTTAGTTTTCCAATAAAATATATATAGGCTCTGCCACTGCGGTATAGATTGATACTCGGTTAAATATTTAGATAATATAGAAAACTACATATATATATACTTTTTTGTAAGCTGCGATCCTATTGGTCATATATGACGTAGTGACCTAATTACATTAATTATTTCACAACATGGCGACTTGTAAAAAGATTAGCGTAGTGATCACACTTGGAGATTGGAATGCGCTGTATACAGTCATCTTATGAAGGGAAATATACATTTTTAGCAATGTTACATTCCTAGAAAGAATACTGATGTTTCTGTGATGTAAATAGCAGATTGAATTACGACATACCATCATACAGAAGAATTGAAGCTACGTATGTGGAGTCCACCCACGTGGAATATGTTTACAGTTACACATCCTTGTATCTACTACAAAATATACCAATGCATTTTCTAAATCGTCCAAAATAATATGACATGACAATTTTTACAACATCGAGTCGTTATGTGATTGTAATGTACTCCTTTGTACTTTTGTTCAAATCGATAGAATAGACGATGTCATTCGTGTCGTTCGAAGCCAAGAGTTTGAAGTAGTCTGGAGCTGAGACTGCCATGTGTTTGCTGTATTTACTAATACTATGTATGATTACCTAAAAGTGTTGCCAACTTGTGTTTTAATTAAATTACAATCATTATCATGCACATGCAGATTAAAAAATGAAATTATTCTGTTGTCTAAATACTAAATACTAAATCCCCCAAAATTGTATGCAAGGGGGGGGGGGGGCAATCTACGGTACTTTAATCTGGCGTATTATCATTCGTATGTAGCCTGCACAACTTCAAATTTATTGTGAGGGAAACCGCCAGCTGTTGTCCCATGGGAGTTACATGAATTTCGATTAAAAGTATACCTTGTCAATCATTTATTAGCTTAGGTATCATACTGTCTTATCATTGGTATGAATATTATACAAATGCTAACTTGTTGCCAAGTAGACCTCTGTAGTAGACAGACTACTTTTGCGACAGTCCCAAGAGAATTACGTGAATAAATTACATATTTGTTGCCAAGTAGACCTCTATAGTAGACCGACTATTTTTGCAACAGTCCCTGGAGAATTACGTGAATAAATTACATACTTGTTGCCAAGTAGACCTCTGTAGTAGACCGACTATTTTTGCAACAGTCCCTGGAGAATTACGTGAATAAATTACATACTTGTTGCCAAGTAGACCTCTGTAGTAGACCAACTACTTTTGCAACAGTCCCAAGAGAACTACATGAATAAATTACGTGCTTGTCAATCATTCAACTCTCATTACAATGCAGTCTCAGTATTGCCCCCAACACACATTAGCACTGGCGGTGTCTCAAAGGGGGCAAACGACTTTGGCGGTACGTCAAAATAACGATGAATAAACAATGCAAGGTCAGATTGTGAATGAATTTTTAGACACATGAATGCAGAAAAACGGGAAGAACAAAAATTTCATTCGTCGCATACCAGGATTTACGTTCTTCTTTTATTAGCTCACACATACACAATCATCTATTCAAAGTTTAGGTATGGGGGGGGGGGGCGGTTTCCCGTAACTTTGCCAAAAGTCGACATTGTAAAAAAGAAAGGCCTGGGCGCTTGCCCGTGTGAGGGCGCAAACCCGAGGAATTACGTTATATATATATATATATATATATATATATATATATATATATATATATATATATATATATATATAGGCTCTGCCACTGCGGTATAGAGCACTGTCTTAGCAGATTGATACTCACCGAGTTATATATATATATATATATGAATCTAGGTAACCGAGACTGCTAGTAATTCCAGTGGTAAACCAAAAACGCTATCTTTCTGTTTCTGTTTACCACTGTATTTTTAACATTTAGGGAAATGTTCATACTATTTGGGGGATTTATGTTGGAACAACTAAAAGCAATATCAAACTGTGGTTGCCGTAAATAGAACAAACAAATTCAATAGGACATTTTGGTACAAAATATATTCGACAAGATATGATATGGAAAGTTGAATCATGAGTTTAGCGTTTGACCAGATCTCGGCAGATGATTACTTAAATATAACATACATTACCAATATTTGACATTTGACCTTAGACAGACCAGTCCTAACCTTTGACGTGCTCTAGACGACAGGATGCCAACATTTGACCTGCTCTAATTATATAGACGAGTGCTAACCTTTGACCTGATCGAGGTAGATGAGTACTGATTTCTTCACGTGTAGTTGTTTTCTCTCCTCCACAGCAGAACACGTGACAGTCAGTACATAGAAGTCAGTGTTACGTGGTACGTCAATGATTAAATGACTTATGACGTGACTCAGTCCGTTTCCAACGTCTTGTCTGGAATTTCGAATGATGTAATTCGGTTGTATGTCTTCCATACCGAAATCCCAGTCTAGGACTGTATCAGGTTTACTGTTAAAGGCTTCACAAATTACTGTTGGTCTCTCATCGTCATCGCTTCGTCTTTTTGGATATACTAGGAGTCCTTTACGGTCAGCTGAAATACGTCACAACATATTAGATAAGTTGGATACAAATCAACACAACACCACACAAACCTTACATTGAGAGAGAGAGAGAGAGAGAGAGAGAGAGAGAGAGAGAGAGAGAGAGAGAGAGAGAGAGAGAGAGAGAGAGAGAGAGAGAGAGAGAGAGAGAGGGAGAGAGAGAGAGAGGGGGAGAGAGAGAGAGGGGGGGAGAGAGAGAGTGTGTGTGTGTGTGGGTGGGTGGTTGTGCGTGTGGGTATGTGTGTGTGTGCGTGTCAGACAGACAGACCGAGAGACAGACAGACAGACAGATAAGCAGGCAGGCAGATAGTCAGACATACATACATACATACATACATACATACATACATACATACATACATACATACATACATACATACATACACAAATATAATTTTTCTGGTGATGAGATAGTGTTGAGGTTAAAATCGATGTGTGTTCATTCTCAGGTTGAGACAAACTTGAAATACTGCCAAAGTTAACACAATTGTTTGATGATTGGTCGAGTTTCGGTGTTCATAACTTTTATTTGTGCACTGAAAATTGAAACAATTAGTTAGTTAGTTAGTTAGTTAGTTAGTTAGTTAGTTAGTTAGTTAGTTAGTTAGCTAGCTAGCTAGCTAGTTAGCCAGTTAGTTAGTTAGTTAGTTAGTTTATTAGTTAGTTACATATCGTACACATCATGCTGATAGGCTTGGCCATTTCTTACCTCACAGTATCAACTTAGAATATCGATAACAAAACCATCTTACTTCACAGAATTACACTGGATGGGTGTGTCATGATCGGGCTTCGTAGTAACACGTCAACGAATGGTTAGCCCTATGTGATCGATGAGGGCGCACATTACAGGAATATTCGAGTAGAATTATGTAGTAGATCTCGGTACATACAAAACAACCCAAGTTTTAGCTATGCGAATATCCGAGGACTGCACGAGAGTCTACGTAGAACGCACAGACACAAGAAGCTCAGCGCAATATGATATGATATGTGCAAGGGGTTGTATATGTATTTATGACAATACACAAACAAAATTAACATGTGGCTGTGACGTCATTAGTTCAATTGATAAACGAGCTTCGATTTATTCCTTGATATTTTACTTTACCCTTTGGACCACAAATGTACACTTGTGGACATTTGTATTAAACTCTAGTATAAGTTCCACTACGATCGTGCTTTATCCGAGTCAACTGTATATCGACGATTATTAGTTCGATTGAAGTTCGTAGTTCTCTATGGCAATTTTGTAAATTTCAGCAGGTGGACTTTTCGTGGACTCGACCAAACGTCTAGATAAGGTCATATTGCTACGTCATCGTCACTGTTAACAATCGGTGAGTTATTAGTTGTTCATCTTTTAATGGCGGCCACTTTGTCGCAGGAGTCAGGCTTGTTTCCAGCGGTGTAGCGTGACAACGGAGATGTATTCTAAGTTCATTTGGAATATTTATATTGAGAGTGTACGAAACGCTAAAATGTCCAGGAACCAAGCTGAACGTACAGGAGAAGGTTCGACAGTTTGATGATGTGTTTACAATTGTGACTCACGTTTGACACGCAGGTAAGTTGTGTCTCAGACAAATAGAATATCAATTTGTGTATGGACATACTAAATTTAACTTTTAGGCATCTCTAGGATATCCTTCAACTTTACTCGGAGCTAAAAGGGCAGTTTTGTGTGTACCAGTATCTCTGCATGATAGTCGAATATCCTTTTACTGTGCGCCCTCATCGACTATATACACAGGGCTATCACCTGTTGACGTGTTGCACGGAGAATCGCAGTAACACGTCAACAAATGATTAGCCCTATGTAGTCGATGAGGGCCCATAGTACAACGATATTCTAGTACAATTATGCGGTAGACTACTAAATGGGGTCCTCGCGACGACTAGTGAGAGAGTCTAACTGTTCTACTACGTGACCTCAAAATGGGACCCTATTTTGCATATGACTGACTGTATGTTTGGAGATGGAGAACTTGTGATGACTCACTGGCAAGTAATCACCAAAATATAAACATTCCCTATCTGGGTTACCCGTTATTTATAGTCTGAACAAACTGTATTTTTTTTAAGGCCGGTAGTTAATTATTAACTTAAGTAATGACCTTTCTATGTGTCCTTAACTAATGATTTACACGGTTTAACAACATCAATGAGTCATTAGAACATGTCATTATTTATCAAACTAAATTATGAAAGTGATGACGAACTCATTTCCAATCCTAATTAATGTTATTAAGATGAAAGTTAAAAATGAGAATTTTGTATTAAAACGGAATAGAATAGCAACAAATAAACAAACAAAAACCACCCATCCAAAATACAAACAAACAAACAAAAACCAACCCACCAATCAACAAACAAACAAACAAACAAACAAACAAACAAACAAACAATGACCAACAACATTCCTAGTTGTCAAACTATAAAACCATTCCTCTTTCAGGTATGCTATAATATAGCGTTTTATTTACATAAATAATCTCGCCCTGTAAATGATCGAAGAGAAGTATTTCTTACCATCATCACAGTGACACATGTTCCAACTCAAACAGTGATATACTAATCTCTTTCATTTTTTTTTCAGATCCACAGATTTACTGACTCACTCGAGATCAACAACATCCACCAATCACCATCAAAAGACTGTTATCATGACAAAAACACGAAAACGAGCTTGCCTCCAAAAATTTATCATCTTAATTTTCCTAGCTGCGGGTTATTTCCTTTTAGCGTATTTTACCGATCTTCCCACAATTCCATATTTTGCATGTACTCGTCGATGTGAAGCTGATGTGGAAGAGTTGAGCGATTCTACCATACTTTTGTATCCGTCACGTGACAAAGCTGACGTCATCAGACTGTCATTGGCCGACTATGAAGAACTCAAACGTGACCAGTACCCTACTGAAGAAAAGTCCGCTGGAAAAAATACCTTGCATGACCGTCTTAGCTTCCTACCCAAAGAGACACCATGGGTGGAAAAGGCCCTTATTGATCATAATTCAATGTTCAACCCACTTGAGGAAAACCCGCCAAAAATTGAGAAACGTCTTAGAGGAAAAGTAAATGCATCTTTAAATGAAGTAGCATGCAGACTGAAACAATCTGCACCCATTCAATTTGTACAACAAGACGAATCTCCGTTCCATGAACTTGGATTTGGAAAGTACATTCCAAAGGAATCATATATTTCAAAAAGAACAGCCACGCTATATAAAACATGTGCTCTAGTAACGAGTTCAGGGGCTTTACGTGATTCGGGTTTTGGACGAGAGATAGGTATGTATTGTTTGATATGTCTCTGTCTGTCTGTCTGTCTGTCTGTCTGTCTGTCTGTCTGTCTGTCTATCTGTGTGTCTGCCTGTCTGTCTGCCTGTCTGTCTGTCTGCCTGTTGGTATGTCCGTCCGTCCGTCGTTAGTACATCAATATATCCATCCATCCATCTAGCCGTCTATCTACCTCCATATATATATATATATATATATATATATATATATATATATATATATATATATATATATATATATGTGTGTGTGTGTGTGTGTGTGTGTGTGTGTGTGTGTGTGTGTGTGTATTCAGATGTGGGGGCAAGATGCTTTAGGCTGTAATAATACTAGTTGAAAGAGCTAAAGTGATGACGTAATACACATTTATCCTTTGCAGAAATCACCATGACAACTAGCATTTCTACTGTTTCTTTGATAGATTCACATGACGCAGTCCTTCGTTTCAATGTAGCACCAATTAAAGGTTTCGAGAACGATGTTGGTAATAAGACAACCATACGTATAGCTAATAACCTAGTGATAAGATCTTACAGATTTAAGATGCTGGAAGAATTGAAAGGCACTGAGATGATTTTGACATGGAGAGAGGGACCTTATAACGGGAACATGCATAAGGTATTATGAAAAAAAACATTTAGTGATTTTATTATCTACCAATTAAATAACATACAAATGTACATACTGCTGACTTGCTCTTTGAACCAATGTAATACTCAAGAAACATTCGTAATTAAGCCTGCACTAGCTGCAACTGGGACATTTTTTCATTAAGTAACTAATTATATATTCCCAGAAAATTTGTCACGTGCTTATAAAATGACACCTTATCTGTTGACTAGGGGTCAACATTATCTGTAGGTGGTCATGTGACAAGTTTAAATCAAGAGGAAAAGCTTGGTTTTGAATAAGTCGATATTTTAAAACTGCTTGCACTAGCTTGCAACTGTTGTGTCTTTTTAGACCAGACAACCACAATATGTCAACTGGAAATAGTTATACTTACACCTAGACATTGTACATATCAATCGGTGGTCGATCTTATATGTAAATTTAGTGTGGTAACATGTTGAAATCATGACCGCCGTAGAGGGCGCTGATTACTGGGTGCTGAGCCAAAAATCTATTTCATTTCATTAATTGTACCATATCATGTACATTTGTATACTGCTACACAACCCACAGGTGACTCGATACTATTCAGGGTGTACTATTGTAAATGTAAAAGTATACTGTTTCATTTGCAAATTGACCACATTAGAAAGGGCACATGCTAGGCTTGTAAATCAACCAATTGAAACAGTAAACTACTACATGTATATGAATGTTATGAAGGAGTGTAACATATAGAGAAAGTGCTTTACTTCAGTGTTTTTCGTTGTATATTATATGAAAGAGTAACGTTTCAAATGTTCTGGTTCTTTTTACATCTTCCCTTTACTATCTGTACCCTAGTGGTACAAAGATGGTCAAACATTCTTTTGCAGTTATGCTAGATGGCGCTACAAGCATCCTGAGTCACCATTGCATTTGATACGTCTGGAAACCATTTGGAAACTATGGGATGTTATCCAAGAATTTAGTGTAGAAGAACTTGATACCTTTCCACCAACATCTGGATTTTTAGGTGAGAGACAAAGTTTACAACATGACACATTATGTCAACATCGACATTAATGTTGTCAATTCTGATGTGATGTGATGTGATGTGATGTGATGTGATGTGATGTGATGTGATGTGATGTGATGTGATGTGATGTGATGTGATGTGATGTGATGTGATGTGATCTGATGTGATGTGATGTGATGTGATGTGATGTGATGTGATGTGATGTGATGTGATGTGATGTGATGTGGTGTGATGTGATGTGGTGTGATGTATGCATGCATGCATGCATGCATGCATGCATGCATGCATGTATGTATGTATGTATGTATGTATGTATGTATGTATGTATGTATGTATGTATGTATGTATGTATGTATGTATGTATGTATGTGTGTCTGTGTCTGTGTGTATGTATGTGTGTCTGTGTGTATGTATGTATGTATGTATGTATGTATGTATGTATGTATGTATGTATGTATGTATATATATATATATATATATATATATATATATATATGTGTGTGTGTGTGTGTGTATTTCCATGTTTGAACCATTTACAGGGTAATACAATGAGTATTAATGTTGCAATGTAATGATTTTCAAGACTAGATCTGTATTGTTGGTATTTTTTAACAGAATGTATCGTTAAATAAGCTTTTAGAAGTTTACAGATATTCATCATGTTCTTGCTATGACAGTGTGTGTTTAACATGTCACCTTTAAAGAAGCACATTGTTTTTTAAACAAAAAAAGTATAAATTGAATGATGTATTTTAAAACCGTCTTTCAACCAGGTATTCATCTATTACTGCATATCTGTGACGAGGTCGATGTATATGGTTATATCCCATCAAATGACAAAGAAAAATACTGCTATTATTACGAAGACTGTTGTTTTTTCTGTGGTTGGAATTTATTTAACCGTCATCCATTTACAACTGAAAGAAATGTAATTCTAAGAATGAACACACGCAATATAGAAAGCTCTCGTGACAAGACAAAAGTAACATTGCAAGGATATTCTAAATTTAAATGCGAGAACAATTAAATGAGTATGTACTTATTGTAATCAGACACAGGAGATATATCATCATGTCATCAGTTTATTATAACTCAGTATGCAAATGTGGAAAATGATATTGGAAAAAAGCATTTCAAAAGTTTAGAGTTGGCCATTAACTGTTAATGTTTTCCATATTACAATCATTTTTATTGCACAAACTGTACTTGCTCTCAGTATAATATCTATAATATAATAATATTCTTTAAAAGGCAACACCATTCCAGAAAGTAAAAGTTTGTTTTTATTTCATAAACGTTGGTCTGGAGATTTCTTATCATATAGAGTACGCTCGGTTGCCAAGCAACACCAAATTGAAACTACTTTTTCACATCTATTGTTCTTTGAGTGGATTAGATGAAAACTGAATATGCATGACTACTTAGTTTGTAAGTGTTTGCTTTATCCAGATAAAGTCGTGAATATACATTGTCCATCTAATTACATATTCTTCGTCGTTAATAAAAATGACTCCCACTGACATTCATCTATAAAACAGGTGTTTTATTGCTCATTTTGATCCGTAAATGTTGTAATAATCTACAAGTTGTCTAGCAAAGAGTTTCAAATGATACCACCCCTGTGGGTGAACTTAAGCAGAGCATAAACAAACTATCGAAGGATAACTAGTGTTTTTTGACGATAGGGGGCGCTGTTTCGGTAGGCCACTAAACTCATACCGTTATTGTTGCAACGACTATAGACTGCTAACTCGTACTTCAACTCGAAACATTGGGATACCAAATGGTTTGGGATTTCAGCTGTTTTGGGATTTTGTCCACACGAAAATATGAGAGCTAAGAGTACTGAGTGATTACCTTTCTATTAATAGTATCATTTCCGAAATATCTGCATATTTCACGTTTTCGAATTTTGTATTTTTGAAGTTTGTTTTTAATTCCTGTCAGTTGTACAGCATGTTGTGATTTTTAATGTAATGCGCTTCATAAGAAATAAAGATTAACATTAAGATTACCTTGTCTGTCTGTCTGTCTGTCTGTCTGTCTGTCTGTCTGTCTATTTTTCTCAGTCTCCGAATGTGTAAAATGCACAACTGGCTAACTACATGGCTGTTTGTCCGCCACCCTGTGTATCGGTCTGCCTGTCAGTCGGTCTGTCTGTCTGTCTGTCTGTCTGTCTGTCTGTCATTCCCAATCTGTTCTTTCGGTCTGTCTGTGTTACTTGCAAAACTGTTTGTCTGTCTGTCGGTTTGCCTGCTTGCCTACTTGTCTGTCACTCTGTTATTCGGTCGGTCGGTCGGTCAGTTTGTTTCTTAGTACTGCATGTCTCTCTATCTCTGCCTGTCTTTCTCTCAGTTTGTCCCTCTATCTCTATATATGTACCTGTCAGGCTCTATCTAGTACAGAAAGGTTCTATTTCAATTCAAGCTGTTTGGAGTTATCTTTGACTTGATCAATACTCGTATATATAGTAAAACTAACTCTGTGTTGAGAAAGTACAAAAAAAAGATATCAAGTTCTGTAACCTTTCTCTAGCTCTGTAACACCACTGAAAAAGGAAAGAGATATAACTTTTCTTTTGTTCAACTTGGCAGTAGTATTATGTTCGATATTTCTATAACTAACGATTACATTATCACTTTATCAATATTCTGTCATTTAGTCTGGTTGTTTTACAATGAAAAAAACCTCATAACGCAACTAGATTTTACTGCTCATCCAGATAACTATTCAGATATCAAATATATATATATATATATATAACTCGGTGAGTATCAATCTGCTAAGACAGTGCTCTATACCGCAGTGGCAGAGCGTAATAGTTTTGGTAGTACTGGAACTCTTTCTTGGGTGTAACTCGGAGTTTCACGCATATTGCGATCATCAGACACTCTGAGGCCTACTCTCTGGGTGTGCTGTATATATAGAGTGTAGACAATAGAAATACCATCACTATTGTCTGTGTCGGTGGGTAGGTGTTGTATGTGTGGAGGTGTTGGTTGTTATTGTGTGGGTTATTGGGTGCGGACAAGTAAGTGTTGGCGGGTTGTTACATGTTGGGCTTTGATGTTCCGTTAGTTAACGGATTTAGTTTAGGTGATAGATGCTCTATTGAAGTTGGACAAATAAAACTTATTCTCGTGTCGGCATTTGGATATCAACTCAGTTCTTTTGTTTAGTGTGGAGCTTTTGTCTGCTTTAATAATAGTTAGTTTTTCGGTTAAACACAGGTTGCATCGTTTTGTTTTATTGGTGTATGCTTGGGCTTTCTTGCTGATGGACCAGGATACGGAAAAAGGCTCATTGTTTCTTTTCAGTTTCGGGGCCGAAATATGCGAACTGGTCGGAATATTCATGCTACACAAATTAGCCAAAAAATACGGTAAAGAAAACATAGGTCTATATAGGGACGACGGACTCGCCGCCTTCAAGAACATCACCGGAAGTAAATCAGAAAGTATCAGAAAAGACATAACTAAAACCTTCAAAGCCATGGGGTTAAAAATAACCATACTCACCAATCTGAAAACCGTCAACTTTCTAGACATAACGCTCAACCTCAACAACGGTAAATATTACCCTTACAGGAAACCCAACGACAACCCCATGTACATACACACGCAGTCTAACCACCCACCCAGCATCATCAAGAACATATCGTCAGCCATCGGCCGTAGAATTTCCGACATATCATCCGACGAACACATCTTCAACCAGGCAGCCCCACTGTACCAAAATGCACTAAAAACCAGCGGCCACAAAGAGAACATCACGTACACCAGCACCCCGACGCAGAAAAACAAGAAAAACAGAAATAGAAACACCATCTGGTTTAACCCACCATACAGTAAAAACGTAGCCACCAATGTAGGCAAACGATTCCTCAACCTAATCACAAAACATTTCCCAGCAGACTCCAAGTTACACAAAATATTCAACAGAAACAATGTCAAAGTCAGTTATAGCTGCATGCCAAACATGGCTACCATAATCAAATCGCATAACGCCACCATCTCCAACAGCGAAACTAAACCCACCCAAAAACCCTGTAATTGCAGACAGAAAGACACCTGCCCTCTGAACGGCGAATGCCAAACGGAAAACATCGTATACCAAGCCACCGTCCACGGAAAACAAACAAAAGTATATATCGGTCTAACAGAGAACAACTTCAAACAGAGATACGCCAACCACAAACACTCATTCAAACATGAAAAACACGAAAACAGCACAGAACTATCAAAACACATTTGGAAACTGAAAAGAAACAATGAGCCTTTTTCCGTATCCTGGTCCATCAGCAAGAAAGCCCAAGCATACACCAATAAAACAAAACGATGCAACCTGTGTTTAACCGAAAAACTAACTATTATTAAAGCAGACAAAAGCTCCACACTAAACAAAAGAACTGAGTTGATATCCAAATGCCGACACGAGAATAAGTTTTATTTGTCCAACTTCAATAGAGCATCTATCACCTAAACTAAATCCGTTAACTAACGGAACATCAAAGCCCAACATGTAACAACCCGCCAACACTTACTTGTCCGCACCCAATAACCCACACAATAACAACCAACACCTCCACACATACAACACCTACCCACCGACACAGACAATAGTGATGGTATTTCTATTGTCTACACTCTATATATACAGCACACCCAGAGAGTAGGCCTCAGAGTGTCTGATGATCGCAATATGCGTGAAACTCCGAGTTACACCCAAGAAAGAGTTCCAGTACTACCAAAACTATATATATATATATATATATATATATATATATATATATATATGCCATATATATATATGGCAGTGATATATGGCAGTGATATATGGCAGTGATATATGGCAGTGATATTGAAAACAATATTCAAAACAAATTAACTTCTTACTTTTAAAGACATTTGCTATGATATCTAAGATATGATGTTCATTTACAAGTTAAACCGTACCATATGGTCAGTGTATGTATGTATGTATGTATGTATGTATGTATGTATGTATGTATGTATGTATGTGTGTGTGTGTGTATGTATGTTTGTATGTATGTATGTATGTATGTATGTATGTATGTATGTATGTATGTATGTATGTATGTATGTATGTATGTATGTATGCATGCATGCATGCATGTATGTATGTATGTATGTATGTATGTATGTACGTATGTCTGTGTGTGTGTGTGTTTGTTTGTGTGTGTGTGTCTGTCTGTCTGTCTGTCTGTCTGTCTGTCTGTCTGTCTGTCTGTCTGTATGTATGTATGTATGTATGTATGTATGTATGTATGTATGTATGTATGTATGTATGTATGTATGTGAATATATCTTTGGTTACTCAATGAAAAAGAAACTGTCCCAGTTGCAGCTTGTGCAGTTTCAGTAAGACACCTTAAGTTATCAAAATTTAATAGCAACCCAATCCAGTATATAGATCGAGTCTTGAACATGATATTGAAAAATAAATGTAAATGCTATTCTTTGAGCTTCCCTCATATTGATATAGGAGTCTTTTGTTTCCAGGTACAATGTCAAGGTTTATGAACTTTACATCCAACTTCAACTTTTTGATTTCTTTCTTTGACGTCTGCTTCGACGTGGCTTCTTGCGCACGCGTCGTTTCTTGTCTTTGGTTCTTGACCGGTCTTGCTTACCCCGGCAAGTACACCTCTTTCCATTATCTATAAATAAATAAATAAATAAAGTAAGTAAGTAAGCAAAACAATGTACGTTGCTTATACCAGGGTTGTCTCGCTTACCTAGACTCGCCGCTGAGGGCATACTCTCCCCTCCGAGCGAGAGTCTGGGAAAGACAATGTCAGTGATTGTTACAAGATGGCTTCACGGTGGGTAAGTTGACTTCGACCCACAACATGACATATGTAGTAATTCACATGGTAGCAACTCTTGCTAAGAGTATTTTGATTAATCTCCTGATAAAGGCAATCTTCAAAAAGTTTATACCATGATTTGTGTTAAATATATACAGAGTTGATGAAAATGAAAATGTTTGACCAATCAGTGACTGTCCAAGATCTTGACAGCGGTCAAATTGCTCCTTACAATAGATGGCACACTCTCGCTCGGGGTTGAAGCCCTCAACGGCGAGAATCTGGGTAATTGAAACTAATTCCAGTGGTAAACCAAAAACGCTATCTTTCTCTGCTTCTGTTTACCACTGTATTTTTAACATTTAGGGAAATGTTCATACTATTTTGGGGGATTGGTGTTGGAACAACTAAAAACAATATCAAACTGTGGTCGCCGTAAGTAGAACAAACAAATTCAAAAGGAAATTTTGGTACAAAACATGCGACAACTTATGATACGAAAAGTAGCATCAGGTGTACTAGCGTTTGACCAGATCTCGGCAGATGATTACTTAAATATGACATACATTACCAATATTTGACATTTGACCTTAGACAGACCGGTCCTAACCTTTGACTTGCCCTAGGCGACAGAATGCCAACATTTGACCTGCTCTAATTATATAGACGAGTACTAACCTTTGACCTGATCGAGGTAGATGAGTACTGATTTCTTCACGTGTAGTTGTTTTCTCTCCTCCACAGCAGAACACGTGACAGTCAGTTCATAGAAGTCAGTGTTACGTGGTACGTCAATGATTAAATGACTTATGACGTGACTCAGTCCGTTTCCAACGTCTTGTCTGGAATTTCGAATGATGTAATTCGGTTGTATGTCTTCCATACCGAAATCCCAGTCTAGGACTGTATCAGGTTTACTGTTAAAGGCTTCACAAATTACTGTTGGTCTCTCATCGTCATCACTTCGTCTTTTTGGATATACTACTAGTCCTTTACGGTCAGCTGAAATACGTCACAACATATTAGATAAGTTGGATACAAATCAACACAACACCACACAAACCTTACATTGAGAGAGAGAGAGAGAGAGAGAGAGAGAGAGAGAGAGAGAGAGAGAGAGATGAGAGAGAGAGAGAGAGTGTGTGTGTGTGGGTGTGTGTGTGTGTGTGTGTGTGTGTGTGTGAGTGAGTGAGTGAGTGTGTGCGTGTCTGGCAACAAGGCAGACAGACAGACAGACAGACAGACAGACAGACAGATAAGCAGATAGTCAGACAGACAGACAGACAGTCAGACAAACAGACAGACATGCACACACATACAAACAGACAACATACACGCACGCATGCACGCACTCATACATACATACATACATACATACATACATACATACATACATACATACATACAGTACATACCGTACGTACGTTCATACATACATACATACATACATACATACATACCTACCTACCTACCTACCTACCTACCTACCTACCTACCTACATACATACATACATACATACATACATACATACATACATACTAGATAGACAGGTGGGGAGGGACAGATAATGGAAGAGAAAGAGCATTCTCGCAAACCAGGGCTGTTATTTCTTCCGCCACACCTGTTCTTACGACAAGTTTCGACGGTGCCGTAAAAGAGGCTGTGGTTTAATTTGCGACGACGAGAAAGAGACAGTACGATGGACATATACACTGTCAGTTAGACACAAGAAGAGATAGAAACTAGACAGACTGATAGATATTGAGATATACCATAGACCCTAGTGTAGGGTCTATGGATATACATAGAGTTAGTGACTTTGTGCACTCTGTGTGAGTATGTGTATGGGTGTGTGTATGTGCATGCATGCGTGCGTGCGTGTGTACGTACGTGTTTAATATTGTTGTGTGTATATGTGTTATCCCAACTTTTTTTTTCATTCGATGTACTAGAATAATCTCACCTATTACCATTAATTGGACTACGTCAGTTTCAGTGTGATATCCATTGCCATCAATAGGTGTAATAAGTTTGAAGACAACGACACATTTGTAGGTACCTTCATCACTTTGCCTTAGGTTATTTATAACTAACCATCCGTCAGACGTGGCGTCGTAGCGAAGCTCTGATTTCCCTCTCATCTGAAAACCGACCATGGTAGTTAATGTTGTGCCAGTGGTGTCTCCTGTTTCCTTTCTCCAATCAATCGTAACCCTGTCATACGGTGTTTTAGGTACAGAATAAGTACATCTTAGAGTGGCATTTTTGTCACTTTCCATGACAATTTGCGGTCTGCCGACGTTCTTGTCGCCTTCCGTGACAATGTGCGGCCTTTCAACATCCCTGCCATTTTCCGCAAAGATTTGCCGCCTGCCGAAGTGTCTGTCACTTTCCACAACAATTTGGGGCGCACCGACACCATGTTTAATCAATGTTAGAATGGTACCTAAAATCAGAAACAAGCAAAGTGTGGAACGTTTGTGAAACAAATTGACACCAAAACTAAAATGTACAACCAGCAATTTTCATGCACCAGTAATCGCTAATTAGCATATTTATAATTAGAACATAAATACAACTGGAACTTTTACTGATACGATAGACACCAACGGATTTGTTTATAGTATCATATTCGTACGTGTAATAAAATTGAGTAATATAAGACTCAATAACCTGGAGAATAATAACCCTATTCTCAATTTTGTCAAGAACTTCAAACCCAGGTTTCCTCAGGTATTGGTCATTATCAGTGGCGTTATGAGCGTTACATTAGCTATTCATATATTCAAGACAAACTCTTGTCTATAGATCTGCTAGATAACAGTGTTTTCACACCTTGCCTTAAATTTTAAACTTAATGTAAATTCCGAAGCGGTTCTTTGAATAATTAGTATAAGGCCAAAAAAAAAGAGAGAATTGTTTCTGGTCAGCGCGCGCATCACTTAAATATCCTCACGTCGGTCTTTTTTCGAGTTTTTCCAGCCCATGGAGTCTGTAGATCCGTCGGGGGGGGGGGGGGAGAGACACACAAATAACCCTCTCTACTTCAGTGAAGACAACTGCAGAGCCAATCATGAACAAGCAAATGAGAACTGCCCCACATATACACTAGCTTGCTCTAAAGTACTAAATAAAAAGAACAGTAACTGCCATGAATGGTAGATTGACTGACAGGTTTGTCGAGAATAAAAAAAAATTAAAAAAAATGTTCGCGTCGTCGTACCATTTTAGACAAACTATCCTGACAAGAAATAATTCATTTTTTGGCCTAATATGTAAAAACGCGTAATGAGCGTGTACAGTGATTTCACGAAGAATAAGATCACATATACAGACTCTGCCGCTTTAACGATTGGACAACAGAAATCAGTTTGATTTGATTTATCACACCACATAATGTGTACTGCTACACACATTTTTATCCACAGGTGATTCAATACAGTTCAGGGTGTACGGCATTACGAATAATGCATTGTATCTAACAACATTGTTTCAAAAACGTTCCTGGTATTCTAGTGCGAAGTGTAATGATAACCTCAGCTAGAATATGGTGAATACGGGATAACATTGATCGCCGTATATCTAGAGAGACTGATAAAAGTCGTGCTCTTTTGGAAATAACCCTTCATAGTCCTAAAATCTACACACATCTAAAAAATCAATGTCGAATAGAAGGAACGTAGTAATTTGTATTTCTAATTATGACATACTTTCACAGATATTAGAGAGGGGAGTCCCTAACATGTATAATTCTACCCTTCACCAGTTTGAAAAGAACAATGACCGTACCTCAGATTGAAGGGTTATTCCCAGAACGCCTGCTGTTTATCAACTTTAAGGGACCGATTACATTCAATTCTAAGCACGTTACTTTTTTTCAGCTGGATACTTGGTTCCAAATTCAAACTAGAATTCACATCATGGGATTCGGAGACAAACAAAACGTTATCGAAATATACAATGTTATCTATCATCAAGAATATCAGGGAGAAATATACCTTACCCCAAAACAAGATGAAGTAAAGCTGTGACCTGTTGATTGGAAAAGCCATCACAAACTAAGTCACCGTGTGATATTTTAGTAAATTTATTTGAAAATGTATAATGCAAATGCAGAAGTGGGAATTGTATATATTAAGTTGAGCTTAACAGCTGATTTATCGCTGTAAACATTAATTGCAACCACTCCCTGTCGAGGATAATTATCATTCCAATTTCAACAATAATGGTAGATTGAACTTCCCCATTTTTTGTCACAACTTGGTCTCATTCAAATACTTTGAAAAGGGAATACTGAAATCGAAAACAGAAGTATCTTTGTTTCCTGTCAGACTTCGACTTGTTGTAAATACCAGATAATGCCCTTGGTTGCACCTGTTACATTTTTGACGTTTAAAAAGAGGAACTTTCGCTTTGTTATGGAGCAGACTAAAAGATACTGGTAAAATGATATAGACACAAATAAAAGTAAACATACAACAAAGAAAAATAGATAAATACATACATACATACACACATACATACATACATACATACATACATACATACATACATAGACAGACAGCCAGACAGACAGACAGACAGACAGACTGGTACATAACAAAACAGACAAATAAACACTGTGACAGAACAAACAGATGAAACATATACCCGTAACAGACGACAGTCAAACATGACATCAAGTGAACTCGATATAGAACCGAACATAACATAACTGTATTTCAATATTTACTCAACATCTTAATGAGTCGTTCTGCTTATGAACATGTACACTGTATGTAGTAAAGTGTGTACCATTGTTGCCATGGACACCGAATTAGTCACCTCAGTTGCGTTCCAACATGTAAATGTGCATTCCTTATCAATGTCCGAATATCGGCATCGACTAAAAGAAAACTGTGATGATGCATTTATGATATCAAGTTATCAGAGGTTATCTACTTCAAGTTCCCGTTTTGTTGTCTGCCATCATTGTACCAGACTTCATACATACACACAAATACTTTGGATTTTGACGTTTTATATTTCACCAGTCTAGCAGATTAAGTACGAACAGAAAATGTATCAACAGAAATGGGATTTTTACGTGACATGCTAGCATTGTGTTGATTTTTTCTGTGTTTTTTTTCCTGTCTACGTCTGCCTGATAGGTTTTGAGGAAATTCAAGGATAGCATAGAAAGGATGGAGTGGAGCCTAACTTGTTTCCGGCATTGACAGAATAATAATGTTGAACTGGCTGTACATGTACTTTAGACACAATCATGATCTTGGCTGTATTATGTCAGCAATGTTATTCCATCCCATTTGGAAAATGACGTACATCAAACACATCAAACACTGTACTGCTTTCATAGATGCTTTTATTTCTAACAATAGCTGAAATGCAAGCTAACACAGCCAACGTATTTTTTTTTATTATCTGGCATGATCTTTTTGATGATGCAGTTTACAATACAAAAACAAATACACAGGAGGACACTCGTCAAGACATAATTTCAGTCATATCGTTAATAGAATCAAATCTGTACCATGTTATTTCTTGTTGATGTAATTGCCAGTCGTCAACACGTCGTTGAGGGCGTTTCAAGTAAATTCTAAAATGGCCCCTCAACTAAGTCTTCCATTCAAAAAAACACAATAAAGTCCAAATGACTTGAGACTTCAGGCGTTTTGATTTTAGCAAACTTTGTTTTTTGTTGCTCGCAGTACTAAATGATGTCTTACATATTGCATACATTATATCAATTCGAGGTATTTATATTCGAATTGATATGTATGATGCAATATGTGAGACATCATTGAGTACTGCTAACAACAAAAACTTACCGGCAAGTTTTTACTTCTGCTCTCTCTTTTAATGAAGGGATTTAGTTAATATATGTATGTCATATTTTAATGTAATTGACGTTTGTGGATTTAGAATTGACGTGTTAAGTGTCCCCATTGTATTGTCTCTTGTTCTCCTATTTGGTCTGTCTGTCTGTCTGTCTGTCTGTCTGTCTGTCTGTCTGTCTGTCTGTCTGTGTATGTGTGTATGTATGTATGTATGTATGTATGTATGTATGTATGTATGTATGTGTGTATGTATGTATGTATGTATGTATGTATGTATGTATGTATATGTCTACTATTTGTCTGTCTGTCTACCTATCTATGTATACATCTGTGTCACTGTGTTTGTCTGTCTGTCTGTCTGTCTGTCTGTCTGTCTGTCTGTCTGTCTGTCTATCTGTCTGTCTGTCTGTCTGTCTGTCTGTCTGTGTACAGTACCGGTGTGTGTATGTGTATGTGAGTGTGTGTGTGGATCTAGCTGTCCATCTATCTGACATCTCTTGTGTATTTTTCTCGATTTAATTTCTGTTCATTTGCTCATCATCCCAGGTTTTTTGTTTGTTTATTTATTTGGTAGTCGCTACATCTATCATCTCTTTGTATCCACACAACAATTATTAACAGAACAAATCAGGTAATATGAGTTACATAATATAAGCGTTGCCTATTTCTCAAAAACGTGTCGTTGTGTAGTGATCCATGACGTACGGTAGGCCAGCGATAACTTCCCATTTTCCTTTTTCCAGTCCCGGTTTAAAAACAGCCGTCATCTTCTTAAATATAAACAAAAAATAAAGAGGAATTGAAAAAACAGTTGAGCATTACTAAATTCTTTAGGTGATCGCTATAACATAGAATGAACCCGGGGATTACATTTCTATTCATTTACTTTGTGACTGACAGCTCGTCTTAAATTGTAGCACACCTTCAACAGTACTGTCAAATGAGAAGTGTTTCAAAATGTTCCTTAATACAATCACATTAAATCTAACAAGTGGAAGCCGCTAGTAAAACAACTATATATTATTCCCGGAGATTTCCTTCGTTCAGCAAAGGAAAATACGAGTGACCTAAGGGGCCTTGTCAATACGAATCGCGAGACTAGTAGTGACAAAACCCTTTTATCACATGTATTTTTCGGCTGAACGAAGAAAAACATTAGACAATAATAACTGTACCTCCTTAAGCAAAATATAATTTATGAAAAGTGGGGGATATAATGCAGACTCGGAATTCGAACTTGTTGACTAATATTTCGAGCATCGCCGAAACAGTGACGTAGACATGGTTTGTCATGACGTAGACATGGTTTGTTATGACGTAGAAGACAATAAATTGGCTTGTGCAAGGCATAATACTGTATATATAGCGGGCATATTTTGAGTTATTTTTTGTCATTTGCCTAAGGACGAAAAACTTAAAATATTACTACCCTTTAGCTAAAAAAATACAAATTATCATTTGCGCCAAAGCCAAAAGTCTGACAACAGTACTACTCGCATCGATCAGGTTTAAAGGTGTATTTATGAAGTTTAACATGAATTAGTATTGTGTCATAGTTGAAGGAGTCAGTGTGATAAGGGCCTCGGGGTCCATTCTTTGTGATTATTCGCTTTTAACAACTCTATTTACGTTCACGTGCATGTCATGTGGTTTCTGATTTCGGGAAAGGCCAACCTTTTAGTTAGTTCGAAAGATACTTAGGTGAAAACGTGAATATAGTAAATTTTGTTTAGCGTCAAAAGGCCAAGTGAAAAACATACGTTTTTACAATTTTCAAATAATCACGTATTTCTCTAAATCCTGAAGAAATTTTCCAATAGTTTCTTCTTTCATCTCACTATAAGTTGTTCTGGGTAAAGACAATTAATGCTGGAAAAATGTGATGAGGGCCTAGAATGGAAAATCCGCTTTTTTGGCCGTTTTCTCAAAATAGCTTTTTTTAGGTTAGGCCTTTATGGCACTTATCACGTCAATAGATCATCACTCGATCATGCTTGATCATTCCGCGATCATTGTCAAAGGGGTAGTTATTCGCTAAATTACCAGTTAAAAGAATGCTAACTGTACTGGCTTTGTGACGGCATAAGAAATCACAATGCGTACATCAACAATTAACATAACCAGTAGACCAATACTGTAACAGTGAATTTCACAACACCGTTCATATTTTTTCAGAAGTCAACAACAAACTGCACATGCCACATTCCAATAGCAAGATCGCATATCTACATTTTGGTCTAAATGAAATAAACCATTTCAATGTATTGCAAATCCATGCAGACGTTCGGACGCCAATGTTTTTCTTAGTATCAAATACCCCATGAAGGGCGCGTAAAATGTCCTTTGGTGTTTATTTGATGTCTGTATGGTGGCATGTGTAGTTCATGTCACTTAGACAAAATGTAGCAAGAAATTGTAATCATTCAATCCTGCTATGTTAAAGTGTAGCAAGACCGGGTTCTTATTTGCTCAAACAGAAAAGCTACAAGGTATTTTGAAATTCACTGTAGATATTGCCGTAAATTGTTCAACCTATTACACTACACGTATTAAAGCCAAGTTGAAATTTAAGACACAATTATAATATTGGGTTATACCCAGGTGTTCTACGTCACTAACAACACAGGTCTGCGTCAAGTGCTTGTTCTGCAGCCGCGGTGCTCGAAATACGAATCAAAAGGTCAAAGGTTACCATTTACTATTCCCGGTTTTTCATAATTATGTTTTGCCTAAGTATTATTATAGTATTCCCCAATACTCCCCTTCAATTCATTGAACGGGAAAATACTCGAGAACTACACGGGTTTGACACTGCTCAACTTCAATGCGAAGTGGCAAGTCCCCTTAAAATTATTAGGCCACACTGGCATTTTTTTCCCTGGCTGAACGAATTTACAAATTTAGTCATATTACGCTATGATTTTATACGCTAAAAGAGTGAGATGGAATGAAAATAAAAACACACCTTCTTCAGGAATGATTTCAAACTTCCCGACACCTTGTACTTTGATAGATCCATCTTGACCATGTACCATCATACGTGCCTGATAACTCCCGAAGTCTTCGTCACCAATTCTCGCGACCTTGAAAGTGATGCTGAACTTCTTGCCATTTCGAGATAAGTCGATACAGTAACGTTCCTCGAGAGAACATCTGGCGTCGCCATCCCTTACAATCTCGTGTACCGTCTTGAGCCCATCGTCGCCTTTGCGTTCCACTCTTCCAAAGAGTGTGACGTCACTAGGAATACCTTTGACCTTCATCTTCATGGTAAGAATGACAATGTCGTTGACTGTTGCCTCATACTCTGTACCACTTGGTCGCAATCTGCTTGCTTTCACCCGATTTTCTTTGGTCTGACTGGAGGCTATATTGGATAGAGAAACAAGTCATGTTATGCGTTTATAAAGTAAAAATATTACGTCTGTTTGTTTGTTTGTTTGTCTGTCTGTCTGTATGTCTGTTTGTCTGTCTGTCTGTATGTCTGCCTCTCTGTCTACCTGTCCGTCTGTCTGTTTGTCTGTCTGTCTGTCTGTCTGGGTGAGATTGGAGAGGACAGATATACATCTAGCCGAGAGAGAGAGAGAGAGAGAGAGAGAGAGAGAGAGAGAGAGAGAGAGAGAGAGAGAGAGAGAGAGAGAGAGAGAGAGAGAGAGAGAGAGAGAGAGAGGGGGGGGAGACAGACAGACAGACAGACAGACAGACAGACAGACAGACAGACAGACAGACGGGTAGGCAGGCAGACAGACAGACAGACTGACTGACTGACTGACTGAGACAGACTGATACAGAGACAGAGACGGACAGACACAATTTGTATTTATAACATATATGTACAAGTCAGTTGTTGCGAGGGAAAGCCCCGGTAAGCTGTACATATATCTTGTGAAACATTTTAGTTCATTTATAAGCGTTATTAACGTATTTAGTATCTAAATAGAAAACATACAAAACACGTGGAATCGTTCATTTTATAGTAATGCTGGGTTTCGTAAGAGTATTCACGTAATAAGCCCGGAAGATGAAATGGCATTAGCATTTGAAAATTATGGTTCGTAGCTACGTCGTGTACATGCTTAGCTACTTATTGATTTTTGCATATTGTTTTTTTTAATGATCAAAATGTAAATTGGTGTGTCGATTAGTCGAACTGTCATCACTGAAATATTTAGCACTGATAAATGCATTGATTAGTCAACCTCTCATGATGAAAACATCTTAATAGTCGTCAACTATTAATAAACTTAATCTTAATACAAAACTGTATACAAATATTACAGCAAGAATAAAAATCTAAACTTTATGTTTGTAAGTTCCTATATGGTCATGTATGTATATATTTTGAAACAAATTCTACATCGACTTGAGCAATATTATATTCAGATACATCAGTTGCTATCACGGCAGGTGTTTTGTGATGTTATTTTGAACAACTTCTGAATCATATATAGATTTGGGTTTTCAATGTTCTCAATTAGCGAGCATTTTATATTATAATCGTCAAATTTCGGTTATCGCTTTTAAGTACTAAAAGTACTACAAATGTACTATCCGATTTTTTTTTCAAAAGTTGGATAGTATTATCGCACTGTAATTTACATTATTTTTTGTCCATTTTTCAGATATTACTTATTTTAACAATAAACTTTTGAAAATATTAATATGATGATTTAATATTTGTACATGAGTAAATATAATTTTTTACTCGTCTTCTACATTGGTTATTATTTTCTTCACTATGAATATCTTTTTAGTCAATATAAAGCGGCGGAAAAAATTAAAACGTAATTTTTGGACGTTCGAAGACGGTATACATATTCTAGCTACCCGTTTCAATTCCCGTTCAACGGCTATGTTTGATAAAACCACGTAGATCTAGAAATCAATAAGAAACTGCATGTTCCTCACTTAAGTAGCAAGATCACAACGTCTTGCTACATTTTGTCTAAAATGAAACAATTCACTTGAATACATTGTAACTAGACGCAGACAAGCGGGTGCCAATGTTTTGACGTCTGAATTTGATGTCTGCTTGCAATTATGGCATGTTAGTTCATGTTATTTAGACAAAATGTCGCAATAAACTGTATTTCTCCAATCTTGCTATCCTAAAGTGTAGCGTGACGTTCAGTTTGTTATTGGTTTTTGCGTGGTTGTAGCAAAAACGAACCGATGAACGATGATTGGAAATGAGCTGTAATGATAATGTAAAACTATTCAATGTAAAATGAGTCTTTTTGTCTCAGATAATTGTTGCAGATATGACCCTAATCAATTTTCCAATATTTCGGGTAATCTTCATATTGAACACCAGTAAAAAGTTAAACACAAATTGATATCAAATTGCAAATAGTAATTAACGATGAAATTAAAACAAAGAATCAAAAAAACTATCGGTAAATGTCATCGACGTTTTGGAGAAATTTATTTTAAGTTCATGCCATTTTTGGAAATGACAAAAACAAAGACAACCTTTGGATAGTACTGACAAAAATATGTCTAAATATGAAATAAATTAATTTTTTCCGTAATAACATATCAAAATACAAGAAGAATGGATTCAATTGTCATTAGTCAAAGCCTACTGCGTCATCTTCGGAAATTTTACGGCAGAGTGTCACCAATTCGACGGACCATGATCGCAAAGTTAACAAGCTAATATTAAGAAAATTAAGCATGGCTAATTTTTAAAAAAAGTGTAACAAAATTGGTAGTAACGCCACAATAGTTATAACTGGAGTATTTAATGGGTTAGTTTTGCTAGCTACATAAGGTTATTTATAAACGTCTCAGTTTTGTTATCTTGAAGTTCAATCACCTATCTATAGAGACGAGTTTGTGCGAATAAGTTCGCACACACACACACACACACACACACACACACACACACACACACACACACACACACATATGCATATTATATATGTGACTAAATAGCTAGCGTTAATACTGTAGTTTTAGTTGTGTGAACGAGTTTTGAGATTGTTGGGGGTTTGACTAACAAATATTTTACCACTTTCTTGTGGTCGATGTAGAGTAACGCCACAGCAAAAGACACAACGACGAGAGGAGATAAATAGGAGAGAGAGAGAGAGAGAGAGAGAGAGAGAGAGAGAGAGAGAGAGAGAGAGAGAGAGAGAGAGAGAGAGAGAGAGAGAGAGAGAGAGAGAGAGAGAGAGAGAGAGAGAGAGAGAGAGAGAGGGGGGGGGGGCAGGGAGAGAAAGAGAGAGAGAGAGAGAGATAGATAGATAGATAGATAGATAGATAGATAGATAGATAGATAGATAGATAGATAGATAGATAGATAAATAGATAGAGACGGAGATCTAGAGATTAGGCATCACTATGTCCAATGCATCAACGCTATTCAGTTTCATATATATTACGCACACTTGTTACCAGAATAATGTACATTGAATAATGACAGAACAGATATCGACAGTTTTTTAGCACCATCAACCTTTTCACGATTCGCAGAGAATCACCATGACACAGCAATCGTATATCTGTAATTATCAATGACCTCAATGATTTTTTGAGGAAACAATTGTTTTTCAGTAACGCCAATCTCTATTTTCGCTGAGAAAAGTTGTTCAACTTTGAACAATCTTGGTGTTAGTGACGAGTTTTCTAACTCAAATTCTATAACATCAATGGTTCAATGTTAGGTTGTTGGGGTTTTTTTTGGAAAAAAGGAATCGCTGTTAGTAACACGTCATTTCCAGTAGTAGAAGAAAACCCAAGGTGAAACAGGAAACAGTGACTTGATTCAAAAAGTTAGTAAAGATTGCAACTAGTTTCAATTACAGACCAGGAAGATAAATAGTTCAAAGATCGCCTTTCTCTTGATCATTTAAAAAAAATAATAACGGGTGACATTAACGTGTTACAGGGCTCAAAGGTGCATACCCTTAAATGCATACGCGACTCAGTTTGTATTGCAACTAACTCTCTGCCTTTGGATTTCTCCTCTCAATTTGTTGTGTAGTCGGACAATTTTTTAGTAGCTTCCAGATATTCGGATGACGAAAAAATGATGCAAGGTTACGCAGACATGGTTCGTTTTCTATGCAATTCGCAAATCGTAACTTATACATGCTATCAAAGCAATGGATCAAGGTGCAACAGATGCAGTCATGCAAAGATCTGACAGAGATAAAATCATGAGTAAATGTGTGTAATGAAAAGAGACACGTTATAAGAATGATTTCAAATCCAGAAACTATTCTCACCTTGGACAAAGACCATTAGAACCACGCCAAGGCATACTATCTTCGGCAGATGAAGATCAAACATGGTGTAGTGAGTACCGACGTCAAACTGTGCACATACAACAGCAATATATAGAATAAGAAGTGTGGTTGCTTTATCAACCAATATTTCACCGCAACTGCACAACTTTTGTCCGTCTTCAGACCGCACCAATGTGGTCTTACCAAGATTTTCTTGATGCGATGAATCTGGTAATTCTTGCTAGAGTTCAACGTTTTATACCTATCTGGTCGACCAATCACAAGCATCAAAAGTTAGCGTGACGTCACGGCTCAATGATGTCATGATTTAATCAGATTTTGGTATTTATTGCTCATGATTTAATATAGAAAAAAACTCGCTTATTTCCTACATATTTTTTTTTATAGATTCTTGACGCATTCCTGTCTTTTAAAATTTAAATAAAACAAAATTCATAGTATAGTATAGACAGCGAATGAGTCAAAATTGCACAATAGAAGGAAAACTTACCAATGCTGCACATCACCCCACCTTCTTTACTTGAATCACCACATCATATTCCGACCTAATTCTTAAATATATTGAGGAAATAAAGACTTTGCACAGAAAAAGTCTTTTTGATGTAACCAATACGGGAAATACAAACCCTGGGAGTTTCTTAGCAAAAAGTATTACACCGAAAACAGATTCGGAAACTTTTATGATTTTTTAAAACAAATAAAAATCTTTTTAATTTCCTTTATGCATCATGTTTTCAATACGAGATTTTATTTATTTGTGTTTTATAAACCACAGATGATTCACTCTGGGTTATCTATGTTGTATTTCCTTATTGACATGTATACGTTGTTTTATGTTTTAAGAATATTGGGAGAAAAAATCTCCCATCCCACCCACACACACACAAACAAACACACACGCACATATATACACACACACAGTGACACACGTACTCTAAAGAAAAGTCCGTAAAAGTAACATAAGCGTTAATTAATGTAACTTACTAAAATTCAAACAATTTGATTTTGGTTTCCATAGCAAATAATATACAAATCTTGTTCAACACAAATACTTCTTTTTTTTTGTTCTTTTCCACCACTTTTATTATATCAAGTTTAGCATATAGTCGTATCCTTGTTTCGTTTTGTGTCATACCGGAAGTGACGTTGCACGGGAGCCCCCTTACAGTAGCTGCGCGTACACTTTGCTTCTCTCCAGTTTCCCCGTTGTAGTTTGAACGTTACACATGAACTGACTTGGGTTGGATAGGTGCGGACATGTGATTATCTCATAATTTGTTCTAAATCCCACTGTTACATTGTAGTGTCATGGTCGAATGATTATGTGACCGGCCTTGATTCTGCAGGTTGCAGGTTGCAAAATTGATTCTTGCCACTGCCGCTTGTTTCCAAGTATCTACAGTTCTTATTTGTAAATATATAATGTTCATGAAACTAAAAACCTAAAATTTCAGACCACTATTTGAGCTAAAATTATTTTTTTCCTTAAAAACGCATTCATTAAATAGAAATCTGAAGTGTTAAATCATCAGTCTGGGGTTTGCCAAGAAGGCCATAAGTTGACCAAAGGTCAAGGGGTCACTAGAGATACAATGATGACTAGGGTTTGTTACCATAGCGACCAGGGTATGCTAGTCCTGGTCCAAATATCGCGAGCGACTAAAGTTCGAAAGGCTATTAGAAGTATTGTTACTGTAGCTACCATTTCCTATGGGACGGTTGACGGAATCAACTTTCGGCATACTGGTAGGGGAACCGCCAATGTACGTAGTTCTATGTGTGCGTTTCATGAAGTTACATAATATGAGACAAGCTTTATTAAATCGGATTCGATAAACGAGTTCAACAAGTCCTTAATTCTACGTTTAAGTCTGTGTTTACTGGCGTTTCAATCTCACATGGGATGCCGTCTTCACAGTAAAGAGGTGTGCGTGTAAGTTGGCAGGGGCAAATATCAGACCGGTGCTTTTTATTTATTTAATTATTACTCTCGTACAATCTTTACATCATGAAACTTCGATTGACGCATACTATTGTAGTGGTCGTATAGATGGATGACGTTTATGGCAGTAAAACTCGTCCTTTTAGAATTGTCAGCGCAGTTGATGATATAATAGAGAGAGTTCGAATTCATTAACATTCCAGTGTATGTACATTAAAACTAATGACGTAATCGAATCGCTTTAGCCTATAGAATGTCTGGATATGTGGTTTGAGTTCTGCCACCAGCAAATTATGATTATATTGGCGGGAAAAAAATTGTATATACTTAGCTTGTGTCCCTTCACGCTCAGATTTTATAGTCTTACAAGTCGCAAAAATTGTCTAATTTATCCACCTTTACCCAACCTTTTCTCTACCTGTGACCCAACTAATCACCATCTCTAATACGAGACGAAGTGCCACGACGTTTGACTGTCTACAGCCCACAGAGGAGAGATCACCGTGGGTAAATTAAGTCAAAGGTGGAAGTTCATTTCATACTCATTACAATTACACATCCTCTGCTCAGGTTTTACCCCGGGTGGAAAGACATGGTCAAATATGAATTTTCATATAGTGCTCTAACAAATTGAGATTTGAATACGAAAACTTGTTGAGTTTTGATATGCAAACTACCGTGAAGATTGAATTAGTGAATCCAAAATTATAGAATTTCTAAAATGTTTGATAAGTATTTTTTTTTATAATCATGAGGAAAATGCAAGAACAGCTTCATAAAAGTTTATAGTCTAGTTACAGTGTCAAATTTTAATGATTACCGTTAATATTTTAATGATACAGGTAGACTCCCCGTCTTACGATTTATGTCAGAGATAGACAAGATGAACGCGTTCGAACATAAATATGGGATATATATCGTGGTCGTCCTACGTCAACACACGTCTACGTCCAAGTTCGTTCTGTAATATACACGTACTCGGAATGTGAATCAAAATATCCAAATCGATATCGTCTTAACTCTTCCTGATTTTTCATAATTTATGCTTGTGCAGATTTACACACATCATTACCCAATATTTGCATTCATTCA